>NC_090438.1:329497806-329800836 GCF_031143425.1 Pleurodeles waltl | reverse complement strand
TGGTGCCCTGACTCCACACCAGGTTCTTAACACTCAATGTACTTGGTGTGGCATCATTATTCAGTGTATTCTTATATCAAATGACAAAATGCACACATCAGTTTCCTCCAGAGGGCCCATCTTACTAGCAGCAAGCTCCAGCAGCTTAGTAAACACTTGAGGGGCATGATTTATGGCACAACATATTCTGGCTATGCACATTGGATCCAGCAATGGTCACTGCTAATGCCTGGAGAACACACAACCCACACCTCTGTCAATACTCACATTAGTGAGTTCCCCACAACTAATATGTCCATCTGGACCAATTTCTATGTTCCACAACTATACCTCCACACTAACACATTTGGATTACATCAGCCAACTCCTTTCTGACCATGCCACACATATTATAGACCCTACCTGGTGGCTACTCCGTGAAACTCTGGGCAACCCACTCTTTTGCAATGTTCAACTTACTCATATCAGTTGTTATGTCACTGAAAATCACTCCATGACCTCCACACCAGCGATGAGTGGGTCCTTGAAGATGGTCACCATGGGACCTCAGGAGCACAGAGGGGACACTGACAGACCTCAACTGCCAAGACCCTTGTGACAATGATGGGTGTCCGGAACTCGCAGATGTTAAATCAAACACACAGCTCTTATAGAGAAACTTCATTGCATCAATTTTACAGCTACAGGGGATAAACCAGGCCATCTCCTGGTGTGGCTGGCCCACCAGGAGACCAACACTCCCATCACAGAAATTGGCCCAGACATTTGTCTCATGCTGCAGTGTCAACCAGCCATATTGAATGTGCTCTATCACTACTTTTCATTACTATACAAAGCACCCTATGCTCCACTTCCCAGGGTAATTGAGGAATTTCTTACCCCTCTAACAATGCGTTCCATCAGCGTAATTGTATGAGCAGAACTTGATAACTTAATCATCATGGGGGAAAAACATGATCCACTACTATCAGAAATAAGACACCAGGGATGGATTGCCTCCCTTTAGATTATTACAACCACTTCTCTGCCCACCTTGCCCCCAAACTGGCTGACATGTACAGTGAAGCACTCATCCACTGGAGCACTCACAACATCTATGTGCTCCTGCCACCCCATTGCCTTCCTGACACAGATTACAAGGCACTTGGCAAACTACTTGCTAACTGCTACTTCCAGATACTACCCAGCATTATACACCCAATTAAAATGGGTTTGTCCTGGGCCCCAGCACCTCAAATAACTTCAGAAGGCTATTTCATGTAATGGATCCAACATCGCTGCAATACTCCCAGGCAGTGTGACTGATACTAGATCTAGAGAAAGCCATCCATAAGCTGTCTTGGGACTACCTCTTCAAGGTATTAAGGACAATTGGCCTCTGTAGATGACTCATAGCATGAAACTGCTTTATGCCGCTCCCACCTCCTGAGTACGTATTGGCCGCATAATCTTGCACCTTTTCCCAGTAATCTGTGGCATACATTAGGGCTGCCGCCTATCCCCAATCCTCTTTGCTATTGCCATGGAGCTGTTGGCTCACCCACTTCGCTCAGAAGGAATACACTGGGGCATTATCCCTAGACAACACTACCCATACTTTGCCACTGAATGTCAATGACTTATTATTCTTCCCATCTCAGCAAGCACTGAGTCAATATTCGTAATCTTCTGGGACTTTGTGGAGGCAGCAGTCCTGTGACTTAGCTGGATGAAATTGTATGTCTTCCCTTTACGGTGAGATATGTACCCTCAAGTCAGTCACCTGGGCAGCACACAATTAACATGGACCCAAGCTGTAGTCCTCTACCTCGGCACACAACTGTACCACTCACAACAGGATCTATTTCAAAGCAACATGAGATGAGCCTTCACAGCCATCATATTCCAAACACGGTTGTGAAAGCACCTGCCCATTGCCCTTACAGACAAAATCACCTTCTCAAAAATAATTGTTCTCCCACACCTGCT
The DNA here is from genome assembly GCF_031143425.1 of Pleurodeles waltl. Lineage (NCBI taxonomy): Eukaryota > Metazoa > Chordata > Amphibia > Caudata > Salamandridae > Pleurodeles > Pleurodeles waltl. The sequence goes on along the minus strand of NC_090438.1, from coordinate 329,798,868 downwards.
ATACTGTTTCATTAATGTACAGTAATATCCCCCAGACAATTTCTCTGAGATTTAGACTTGATGCTGGGAGATCTACTCTGAGATGGCGGGCGGCGGGGGTAGCTCTCAACAAACTACAGCTACCAGTGGGTCAGGGTGAGCTCCTACTACCTTGTGGCTCAACTCCATGGGTGTCCTGCTGGTTGGAGGAAAAAACATTCTAAAAAGACTAGCACCAGGAATTGCTCCCCCAGTGACACTCTTTCCCACCTCCTACAATCCATAGTCAAAGTGCACCAGTCCCAGTCCTTACATGTCTGGGAAGCCTGGAAGTGTCTCAATAGGATCTTCCAATTGACAGGTGCAACTCTACTCCCCCACTCTCCAGCTCCAGGGGCTAACATGATTCCCCAGATCCCTCACATCCGACCACCTGTCCGCATGGCGCAAACAATCCATCAATACTTTGGGTAGCCCTTTTTAAAATGTCCATCTACTCAGATTTGACCAACCGTGCTAAAACTATGACATTTCCCTGGGCCAGTTCCTCCTTTACAGACAACTATTGGTCATGTTCCGGGCTCTGTGGAACACAGTAGAAGAGCTCCCACCAACACTGTCATACATACTCTGCATAAAAAGGGGGAAGGTCACCACCAGGTTACTGGTTACGTAAAGCTACCAGGGAACATGTGGGGACCTCCTTGAACCACCTCTCGTAAACAAGAGAAGAAGACATGACGTGTCCCTTGCATGACATTTCAATGGAACATGGCCCTAGAGTCCCCCAAAGCATCTCTCATAATGCATAATTCTAGAACATAGAGTACTTGATGCTACAAAGACCTTATATCACACCCTCATTGATAAACCATATCATCCCCACTGAACATCTAATTTGCTGCAAATGCCAGTCTCAAACAGGAGAAACCCAATCTACCTTTCACAAGTTTAAGCAACTTTACAGTGAAAAGTTACCCGACAATGGACATACCATAATGTTGACATTCGTATTTGGATGCTCAAGCTATAATGATGTATAATCTAGAATTCATGTCTCTGTCGGTACTCCTAATGATGCTCAAACTGTATTAATGAATGTACATTTTCCTTTTCAACACTACTAAGCTGACACCTATTATTTCAGTACTTTTGAACCTCAATAAATAGAATTTTCAAAAACAAAAGACGGTAACCTGGTGTTAGCTAATGGGAGTATTATGTCTTACAACAGTGAAAAACAAATTGAGGAGGTTTTCATTCCGATGACATGTAAAATGTAAGTACATATGTAATACCTTTTACTAGATATTTATAAGTAAATAAATATGTCAATTAGATGTAATCCATTTTTACCATGTTAGAAGGAGAGCACACAAGCACTCTAGTAATAGTTAGCAGTGGTAAAGCGGACAAATATAAGTTCACCAAAAAGGAGGAATAAAACAAATAGTTAGAGGAAATAACCACATGATGGATGTCAGGTCTAACAGAATGAAAAATAAATTATGAAAAAATAACTGCATGTTTTGAGAAGGAAGGTGATGGCTTATGACACTTTGCATTCGCTGATAGAACTCTCTTTAAATTGTTATCAGCAAGGTTGCACATTGGTATGTTGACTGATGGTTATTCACTACTAAAATGAATCCATGCTTATGTCTCTTTTATAAAGCAATGGTGAATTTTGTAATATTATCAGTTCAAATTGGCAAAGGGTTGGCAGTGCAGTGAAAGCTGCTGCCTGTGTGCCATAAAAATCTGAATACTGTTTTGGTTTGTTATGGATGGAGTATTGCTGTCATGCCAGTCACCTTGATCTGACTCTTTCAACCAAGCTTATAGGCGAGGGCATGGGCAAGAAATTTTTTGATGGCCACAGACTTAAATATTCCAGGTGAAATTACCATCAAATGAACAACTGACAGGAAGGCAAGGCCAATTTTTTTATTTGTATTTGAATTTTGCTGAGACTATGTTAAGCTTGGACTGTAGTAATGAGATTCAGTGACAAATGAAATGAAAATGCTAGTATAATTTCTCATTCCCTCATAGCTCATAAGATAACAATGCTCTAAATCATACCCCTTCTTGTACTTCTGCTGTAAAGCCATACATCCTGTTAAACATTAAGGAGAATCCTTTTAGCCCTCATCTTTGACCACTTTAAAATGTGGGGCACCTTGTGTCAAAATTTTGTAATAATTTGTCGTGGAGCTCCATGGCGCTAGACTATAGTAGCTTGCAGTACTGTGTATTACTTGGTCATGTTAAAGTGAAATAATTTGTGCTCTTTATGGACCGATTTTTGTGGAAGTTTGTGATACTCTGATACCTTGTGTGGTATTCTTTGGCACTTTATGATATCGTGATGTGGAGTTTGGCAGTACTTTGTGGCAGTTTGTCATACACTAGTGTTGTTTGTGTCCCAGCTGTGTTTCTATTTGGTACCATGTGCTACTGAAATCTGATTATATTATGTGTTAATCTAATTTAATTTTAGAGGAATGTCTGGTACATATAGGCCCTCATTACGAGCCTGGCGGTCTGTGACCGCCAGGCTCGCGGTTGGCGGGAGCACCGCCGACAGCCTGGCGGTGCCCCTTAGGGCATTCTGACCGCGGCACTTTGGCCGCGGTCAGTGCAGGAAAACCGGCGGTCTCCCGCCGGTTTTCCGCTGCCCGTCAGAATCCTCCAAGGCGGCGCAGCATGCTGCGCCGCCTTGGGGATTCTGGCACCCCCTACCGCCATCCTGTTCCTGGCGGTTCGCCCGCCAGGAACGGGATGGCGGTAGGGGGTGTCGCGGGGCCCCTGGGGGCCCCTGCAGTGCCCATGCCAATGGCATGGGCACTGCAGGGGCCCCCGTAAGAGGGCCCCGCTTGTATTTCACTGTCTGCATAGCAGACAGTGAAATACGCGACGGGTGCAGTAGCACCCGTCGCACCTTCCCACTCCGCCGGCTCGATTACGAGCCGGCTTCATGGTGGGAAGGTCGTTTTCCCCTGGGCTGGCGGGCGGCCTTTTGAAGGCCGCCCACCAGCCCAGGGGAAAACTCAAAATACCCGCCGCGGTCTTGCGACCGCGGTACGGTATTTTGGCGGCTCCCGCCAGGCGTGCGGTCACCGCGTCCGGCGGGAGTCGTAATGACCCCCATAGTTTGGTGCTACTAAAGCAAGACTTTCATCTGTATTGGAAGGTTCATGGATTTGTTTTTGCATTTTGTATTTGTACTACGCAGTGCTTTGGGGTACTTGCAGTAAAATGTCATGCTCTTATGTAACTTTGTAGGAGCCTTATTGCACTTTATGGTGTTTTGTCAAACATTTTGGGACTTTGTGGTACTTGGACTTACTTCTTTCACATCATCTCGATGCTATATGATTTGTACATCAGAATGACAATTAAAAAATATGTATGAAAAATGTATTTTTCCTCAATATTCTTTGCAGACATATTGTTCCATTGGGTGTACATTTTCTGTTGTTAAACCCAATAGGACACGATTTTTGTAAAAGATATTTAGGTCACAATATTTCTGTCCAATTATATTTTGGATATAACATTCTAGGACCATGGCATTGTATGACCACTTTCTCTTAGTTTTATTTAGAGTTACTAATGTAATGTAGTACTTTGTTTGAATTCATGTATTTTACTGTTTTATACTGTGTTAAATTATGTCTTTCTTTGTGTGAGTGGAAGGTTGTTTGAAATAGTATGTGGTTTTCTCTGCAACCTTATGTTGTTTTACAATTTAAGTTTTTATGATCTATTGAGGCACTTTAAAAGATACGAAGTGTTTTAAGTGCATTGGCATACTTGAGTATCTTACTTTGTTGAAGTTAGTTGTACCTTAAGATAAAAGGTGGTCATTTATAGAAGGTAGTAATAATTTGTGCTGCTCTGTAGTGTTATGAAGGACATATTCCTGGTGTTGCATTGTAATTTCTAGTGGTCCATGGTAGTATCTGTTTTAGATCTACCGTATTTTGTTATGGTATTATTATCGTTTCTATTGCTATGTTGTGATAATTTATGTTTTGTACTATATGTTGCCAAAGCTTGGTAGTGTGTTGTACTTCATAGTCACTTATTATATTCTTTAGTGTTTTTAATTACTATGTTGAGTTGCTATGTTCATAATACAAAGTGGGGGCACTGTAGATGTAAACGTTGGATTATTTTTGGGTGCTCAATTATGAGGGTACTTTCCGATAATTTGAAGTACATTGTCAAACTTCTCATGATTTTTCGTAGTTTACATTAAGGTCCAAAGAACCTGCAGTTTCATTACATGTTCCAAAGGTAAATGATGGTCGACAAAGGAGAGACCCAACCCGAGAAACCTTAGGACTACTTTTGAACAATTCTGTTACTGGCCCACTGACCTCATTTCACCTCTGATATGTGTGACTGCAGCCCATTCATGTTCTTATGGAGATAGTGTTATACTATTGTTATCTAGCTATGAAAACAATACCACTCTCACAATAACCAACACAATAGCATATACCAACACATCCTAAAACATTTTGCCCGGCAATGTACAGCCAGTCACTTACAGGAGATGAGATTACCAATAAAGTTCTAGGTTCACAAACGCTAAATTACTTAACAGAATGTTCCAACTGAAAATTATTTTTTCTTTTAACCAATCAATTTAAATGCTAATTTTGAAAATTAGAGTTAGACATTAGTTCATTAGATATCAACAGTATTAACAATTCAGTAGCTTTAATATATTTTACATAATTGGATGTTGATTATAATTTCAATAGCAACAATCAAAAGGCATTGGCAATTGCTCCATCTGAAAAGCACATCTCTCTCACAAAGCAAATTGTGGTAAACATTAAAAATATTGAGCATAGAAAATGTTTATGTTGGATTAAATATACCTTATATGTGTAATTTTACGTTTCACAGTTTGTCTACAAATGCACTGTCCAGATGCCCAGCTTATGTACTCTGTCAATCATTTTATATTATAACATGACATAGTGCCATTACTTGACTTTAAAATTTAAATTCTAGAATGGCAGAATCATCACCCAGCAGGTCCTTAGATAGATTAAGGCTTTCTTCAAAATAAATGTAGTATTTAGGTTTCTGCTAAATGTTTGCCTGCTTCTGTATCCTGGGCTTTCTCTGTTCTCAGATTGTCTAACTCCAATATATTATGAATAAAAGGTGATTAATAGCTTTCTTTGATTTATAAACTCTCAAGCACAATATGCATCCCTTGTATTTAAGGCTTGACAACAGCCAAATGAACATTTTTTTATGACTGTGCAGAATGAAGATAAGCTCAAGTATGAGTCATGAGAGCACAATATTTTAACTTTAGTTCAAGACAATTTGCTTGACCAATTGAAGCCAGGGGAAGCCGAAAAAATGAATTTATGGTTTAATGCAAAAGAAGAGAATTATCAACTTCTGCATGGTGTACCCATGCATTTTTACCCTGTCTGATTTTGCTGGTAGAGAACTCTTTACCACTCCTAACCTGTAGTGCATGTGTTTCCCTTTGACTATATATGTTTCTGCTGGCTGGAGAACTCTGTACACTTTACCCCTGCTAACTTGGTGTGCATGTGTTCCCTTTTGAAAATGGTTTATTTTGCATAACCCTAACTGGCATATTAAACTTACTTATAAGTTCATACAATATAGTAAAAGCTGTAGCCAAGGCCTGCAAGTTAAATGTTGCTAGTGGTGTACAACACCGATAGTGCCACCCACTACAGTGGCAGGGCATAAATGGCTTCAGGCCTTCAATTGTAGCCTGAATATAGCAGTGTAACAAGTGCAATTTGAACTGTCAAAATAAACCTTTTGGCAGGTCTAAGTCTTTCATTTAAATATTAATAACAACTTATGCCACCCTTGTACCTACAAGGTAGAATGCAAAGTAGAGCATGTAGCAATTTACTGTTAACATATCCTTACAGTGACTAGCACCCCAAAGCTGTTTTCACTGCAGGAGACCTGGCTACCCCTTAGAGAAACCCTTGAAGCAAGAGTAAATATTAATGATGCTATCTTAGAGTAAGGCCAGCTAGAAATATGATTCAACAACCCCTTTTTATATTTATCAAAATCCCAGTTGTGAATTCAGATTTTTGATCAATATTTAGGAAATGTAAATTTTAGAATTTCACCTTCCCAAATCCTCTGGAGGCTAATTCACAATGGCCTCCTTCTTCAGCCCTCTGAGTGTTCAAGCCATGATGGGGTGTGAAAACTGCTTCTAGACCAGCGACAAAGGCCTTGGTGCCGGGAGCTGTTTTTGTTCCTCTGGCAGAATGGCCACTGGGCTGTGCCCAGAAACTAATTTTACCTCAAAGGGGCCTCCCCTATCGAAGGCAGATATCAGAAAACACCTGGACAAGCCCCTTCTTTTCTTCCATAGTCAGGAAGGCACCAAAACAAGAGGGAGGGGAGATGTCTCTAGAACTGGTTCGCAGTGACCACAGAGGAGGTGTTGCTCATTACCCTGGACATACTTCTGGGTGGGCACACAGGCTCTGCATGAGGGGGAAGGGTTTCACTAACTTGGATATAGGCAGAGGAGGACACAATGAGATTCCTTGCAGCAGGGCAGACATGAACTGTTGCAAAAGTAGATAGGGTTGCACCCGGGAACTTTTACCCCATGTTAGGGAGGTTTCAAAACTCACCCCACCCACAAGCTTGTGCAAGGCATACATGTGGCCTCCCCTGACACCATCTTGAGAACATTTTCTGGACATGAGGAAGAAGAGAAGACATCTGGACCTGCTGTCTGTGGCCTGAGAGGAGCCATAAGGACTGTCCCTGCTCATTCCTGTACTGAAGACAAAGAAGTAGTCTCCAATGGTCATAAGGCTGACCTCTTGTTCAAGCTATAGGGATACCACATGCTACAATAGGCCTTGTCCTTATCCACTCAGCGGACCAGTTCCAATTGGATCTGCACTGGACCAGCCCTGGACCTCTGCTGGAGTGAGTGCTGATCTTCAACTGCTGTTCCTGATAGACTTTTTTTTCCACCTCTGAAAACCTTCAACTTCAAGACCTTTGGGGGACCAGGACAAATCTACCAAGCCAGTCCAGGTGTGCTGCCTTTCGGCTGAAAAACAGCTTCCTCCTGCTCAGAGCTCTTCCACAGTAGTTATTCTGATTCACTGGTCTTCGCAGAGAAGATATTCAGCCTCCTAGAGCCCTCTCTGGATAGTCTGCAGTCTTGCTGAAGGATTCTGAGCTCTGGAAAAGTGACTAAGTGTGAAGGTAGAAATCTTACGTAATCAAAAAGCATTCTGCCGACAACCGACCTTCTGTGGGCATGAAATGTTAATTTCTTCTGTTGGGTGCTTTTCTGACAAAAATCATTGGCTTCACTGAGACGGGATCCAAAGGAAATCTGACCTCATGGACCCCTGTTCGGCTATGGTCTGTTTCCTTTCCCCGCTCATGATTTTGGACTTCCATTGTTGAGACTAAGCCCCAAGGTAAAATTTAGGACTAGATCAAATTTGACTCCTGCATCCAAGCCAGGTTCCAATGCAGTCAGTCTCAAATTGTGCCTGGGTTCCAAACTACCTCAAGCAGTTGACTGTGCTGGGTGCTTTATTCTTATTTGTGTTATTTTTTTACAGCTTTAAAAGATCATATCTCCCATTCCCCTTATTGTTTTTTTTCCTTATCCTTATATTTATTACAGCACCCTCTATTTTTCTAAGTCATTTTGGGATTTTCATGATTGTGCTGTGTTTAGACTTTATTACTGTTTTGGACCTGCATAAACACTTTAGACATTATCCTAAATTCAGCCTGTTTGTTCTGTGCCATAGCTAGTAGAGGTGTTAGCTCAAGTTAATCTACTGGCTTTGAGAGTTCACTGTGATAAGGACTGTGATCGTTACTTGAGGATGGTATTTACCTCCCACAGCTAACAAACTGATTATCACACTCTTCCAGCCAACTGACTTATCAAGTGTTAATACTTCTGCCCAATAAAGCACCAAATGTGAACCTTAACCTTCATGAGCTTCCCTCATTGGCCAAATCAAGTGGCTATCTACTGTCCAATCACATCATTGCAACCCTCTTATTAGTGAAATAATCTACAAATTTAGTATTTTTATGATCAGCCCAATACAGCTTGGAATTGAAACTTAACACAGTTTACTTATATGAGTCAACCATTTTAAGTTGACTATCAGCAACGTCTGTGAATAATTTTTAGATTTTCTTGTCCTACACACTATAGCTTTGTTTTCCAGAATTTATCTTCAGTTAATTTTTAACACAACAGTCTTAGAGTCATCGCTGTATCCCTGCAGAAGAATAGTTGATAATCACCTAATCATATGTGCATGGTGCATGAGTCTAACCTAAAAGGTAGTCTATAGCTGCTCAGACTTTAGGAAAGTATGCTTATATTAGGTTCCATTTTGTTTTAATGGACTGACTAGAAAATGTACTGTACCTTGTTATGATGTTACTGCCTTTGGTGGTGGTAAAGGTAGGTAATAATTATAATGTATTTTCCATGATATTATTTAAGACTGTCTGTGTAGATCAATGTATGCTGTAAATCATATTAAATGAAACAAACGTGCAAACTCCACCTACTTTGTGCAGATTAATGCCTTGGTTAAGAATGTGGTGCGATTAAAAAAAATCCAGCCATTCAATTTCGTGTTCGTCTCCTTCATGGTCAGTTGTTTCTTCAGCTTGATCACATGAAATATTTAAAACGTCTTGCCCATGTTGAACTGAAGCGACATAATTGTTCATTTTTTTAGGACTATACATTTCGCTATAGATCACTGTGGAGTTACAATTTAAAATATATTTTGCTTTGTACATTTGCTGGTAAACTTTTAATTTAATAATGACGTTTCCTTTTAGTTATATTATTATAATTATGTAACAGTATGTCTACTTAGTAAGAGTACGCTAAAAATAAAAGAGTTAAATGAGAGCAATAATCGGTTTGATTCATAGTTAATAAGTATAATAATGTTCAGTAACACAGAAGCCAAAGTTTGTGTCCTAAAGCAACCCTACTCTGGTCCTCCAGTCTGACAGTGAGACAGCTGACAGTGCATGGTACAGGTAGCATGTTAAGATGAAACTGACGCTCTATTTTGAGCCTCAAAGGTTTGACAGGAGAATACTGAAAGGGTGAGGTAGACAGTCAAGCAGACTGATACTTCTTGCTTGTAGATCCACACTGACATCTCCTCTCACCTTCACATTTTCAAAACACTCCATCGATTTTGAAAGTGATAGTGCAAGTAAAAACAGTGTTATCTCCGCAGGAGCTTCAGGTAGAATATAAGCAATTCTATCTAATCATGCCTCGCCACTAAACATAACACTGAATAGATCCATCATTAAATATCGGACTCGATCAAACCTCCCCAATTAAAACTAGTGAATGAAAAATCTCACAACTATGCGGAACATCACCCATGAACAGGCTATAATAACAAATGTCAACAATACAAATGTTAAAGTCTAACACTGCACTGTAATATAATCTATTCTGGTACATAGTTCTACATCTAAAAGACGGATCGGCATCCAATACTATACCAAGACAAATCAAACCATATTGCACATTGCCACCTAATCCCTTATACAACTCTAAAACAAAACCAGACAGTATAATGTCACATGACATAACATTAGCCAACTCACACGAAGGCATCACTCTTCCATCATCATGCAATCAGACACCAATTCACTGCTTCTAAAATATCAGGCCCATCACACCACATGAAAGACCACAAACGTCAATTTCATAAAACAATGTTACAATATGCCAATACCTCATCTCATACCTCACCATCCACATTGTCAAAATATAGGGCGATACTACTCGGTGGGTTTGTTGAAAGAGGTAACAGGAAATTACTAGTTATCAATCCTTTCTTCTAAGTGGCCTTGTGTGTACATTATCCAACCAAGGCTGGTAACCCAACAATCCTTAACAAAACACAAACTAGGGTTTGTACAGAAGAAAAGTTTTTTTTGCAGGCGCAAACAGCACAGTTCTGTGAATCGTACCACATGTGAGCACAAGAAAGCTGTGTACACTTTCGCCTGCCACTCCTGCAAACATATCTTCCACCACGCAACTACCATGACCACCAGCCCACGCGCCATCAACCACCTCAAATGCATCCTGGTCAATGCTCGTTCTGTCCACAAGCACGCCGTTGAACTCTGGGACCTCCTGGACTCCACAGCACCGGACGTCGCCTTCATCACGGAGACCTGGTTGAACCCCTCCTTGGCCCCAGACATCACCATAGCCATCCCTGAAGGCTACAAGATTTCCAGGAAAGACCGCACCAACCAAGTAGGAGGAGGAATCGCCATCGTCTTCAAAGACTCCATCAGCGTCACCACCTCCACCAAAGACACCACCCTTGCCGCAGAACACCTGCATTTCCAGATTCGCACTGACCCCAGGACCACCCTCAGAGGATCCCTCATCTACCGTCCCCCCGGACCGCGCACCCCTTTCAGCGACTCCATCACCGACTTTGTCTCCCCGCACGCCCTCACCTCACCGGACTACATCCTCCTAGGCGACCTCAACTTCCATCTGGAACAGAACAACAACCCCAACACCACCGCCCTGCTCGACAGCCTCGCCAACCTCGGCCTCAAGCTACTGGTGAACACCCCCACTCACATCGCCAGACACATGCTTGACCCCATCTTCTCCGCCAGCAAACACGTCTCCTTCAGCCACGCCTCCGCTCTACACTGGACCGACCACAGCTGTGTCCACTTCACATTCTGACGCGAGACCCGCCACCTCTGCACTCAACCCATCCCTCGTCGACAGTGGAACAAAATCCCCGAAGAACAACTCTTCTCCGCGCTCACCGTCAACCAACCCACCCTCACCACCGACCCCAAAGACGCAGCCCTCAGCCTCACGAACTGGATCACCAACTGCGCAGACAACCTTGCTCCCCTCAGACGCACGCATCGACAGGCCAACACCAAAAAACCTCTCTGGTTCTCTGACACCCTTAAGGAATCGAAGAAAACCTGTCGCGCCCTCGAGAGAACCTGGCGCAAGGACCACACCGCTGACAACTTGACCGCCCTCAAGAACGCGACCCGCGAACACCACCGCCTGATCCGCGCAGCCAAAAGGAATTTCTTCACCGACAGACTGGACAAAAACAGCCACAACAGCAGAGAACTCTTCAGCATCGTTAAAGAGTTCTCCAACCCCAACGCCAACGCCACCGCCATCACGCCCTCACAAGACCTGTGCAACTCCCTCGCCACCTTCTTCCATTGCAAGATCACCGACCTTCACAACAGCTTCAGACACCAGACCCAGCCAAGCAACACCGAACCCACACTTCCTGTCATCACCCTCAACGCCTGGACTCACGTCAACACTGAAGAGACCAAAACCACCATGAACTCTATCCACTCCGGCGCCCCCTCGGACCCCTGCCCTCACTTCATCTTCAATAAAGCCGACGACATCATCGCCCCGCACCTCCAGACCATCATCAACTCCTCATTTTCTTCTGCTACCTTCCCCGAAAGCTGGAAACACGCCGAAGTCAACGCCCTACTAAAGAAACCTACGGCTGACTCAAGCGACCTGAAGAACTTCCGTCCCATCTCGCTCCTCCCCTTTCCTGCCAATGTAATAGAGAAGACCGTCAACAAACAGCTTACCAACTTCCTGGAAGACAACAACCTTCTCGACCCTTCACAATCCGGATTCCGAACCAACCACAGCACTGAAACCGCCCTCATCTCAGTCACAGATGACATCAGAACCCTGATGGTCAACGGTGAAACAGTCGCCCTCATCCTCCTCGACCTCTCGGCTGCCTTCGACACCGTCTGTCACCACACCCTAATAACCCACCTCTGCTCCACTGGGATCCAAGGCCAGGCCCTGGACTGGATCGCCTACTTCCTCTCCAACCGCTCTCAAAGAGTCTACCTCCCACCTTTTCGCTCAGACCCCACTGAGATCATCTGCGGCGTCCCTCAAGGCTCCTCGCTCAGCCCGACACTCTTCAATGTCTACATGAGCCCCCTCGCCGACATTGTACGCAAGCACAACATCATCATCACCTCCTACGCCGACGACACTCAACTTATACTTTCCCTCACCAAGGACCCCGCCAGCGCTAAGACCAACCTACAAGATGGCATGAAGGACGTCGCAGATTGGATGAGGCTCAGCCGGCTAAAACTGAACTCTGACAAAACGGAAGTCCTCATCCTCGGCAACACCCCGACCACATGGGATGACTCCTGGTGGCCCACGGCCCTTGGCACCGCACCGACCCCCTCAGACCACACCCGCAACCTCGGCTTCATCTTGGACCCTCTTCTCACCATGACCAAACAAGTCAACGCCGTGTCCTCCTCCTGCTTCCTCACCCTCCGCATGCTCCGCAAGATCTTCCGCTGGATCCCCACCGACACCAGGAAAACCGTGACCCACGCCCTAGTCACCAGCTGCCTGGACTACGGCAACACCCTTTATGCTGGGACCACTGCAAAACTCCAAAAACGTCTGCAACGTATTCAAAATGCCTCCGCCCACCTCATCCTCGACGTACCCCGCAACAGCCACATCTCCGCACACCTGATACACCTGCATTGGCTCCCAGTCAGCAAAAGGATCACCTTCCGACTTCTCACCCACGCACACAAAGCCCTCCACGATAAGGGACCTGAATACCTCAACCGACACCTCAGCTTCTACGCCCCCACCCGTCTCCTCCGTTCCACCGGCCTTGCGCTCGCTGCCGTCCCTCGCATCCGCCGCTCCACGGCGGGTGGGAGGTCTTTCTCCTACCTGGCAGCCAAGACCTGGAACACCCTCCCCACCAGCCTCAGGACCACCCAGGACCACTCCGCATTCCGGAGACTCCTCAAGACCTGGCTTTTCGAGCAGCAGTAACCCCCCTTCCCCGTAGCGCCTTGAGACCCGCACAGGTGAGTAGCACGCTTTATAAATGTTAATGATTTGATTTGATTTGATTACATCTGTCCCTATATTAATTAGAACTTCCCAAATAATTTTTCTATAGTGCAAACCTTAGACAGTGTAATCAAGGGGTGGGGGTTCACAGAGAACCATTGAAACACACAGTTACAATCACAAACTGACACACACACAAGCACGCACACACATTGATAGATTATCCTCATATATCCACATAAAATGTAGATAACAACTTGTGCTCAGAGGAAGACCACAAGACTCAAACCCCTCAATGAGCCTCCCGAGTGGGACTACTTGCAACATGTAATCTAGGAAAGCTCACACACAAAAGCTATGTGTCAGTATTCCTATCTTTGTGCCTACAACTGATGACAGCCTTCCTTTCAATTGGGTTTGTTGAACGTTTGCAGTACTCATCCCACTATGGAAGACCCTCCACAAATACACAGTCCAATACAACAACATATTTCCAAACATGCATAGCTAATAATGGATCGGTTGCCTGGTCCTATGCTAAAGTCACAGACAAAACAAAAACTGTAACAAGAAATAATGTACAGTATGGTTACTTAGTAGAAAAAGGTAATAATTTATGCAACTACATACTGGTACTTTATTGCTGTTTGTGACGTACTGCAATAATTTGTGGTGTTGCATCTTTGGGATTGGCACTCTGTGGTTGTATGTAGTACCTTGAGGTCACTGTTGTTTATTTTGTGGTAGTGTGTGGTTGTTATACTACCTTGCAGTAGTTTATGATTTTTATTTGTTTCTTGGTATTTAGGGGGTCATTACGTATGTGGCAGGGCAGATGAATTACCAAAAAATAGGGATTCCCATGCCCCATTTAGAAGTGATAGAACATCTGGGTTCTCCTCGTTCACATCACAGCTTGCTCTGCTGACAGAAACCCTTGAACTGCTGAGTTGTGACCACGGTATCACTAAATATGGTGGGCAATCCTCTGTCAGGGGAGTATTGACTGGTGGCCCTGCGGTTCTCCCACCATTCCTAAAACAAGCCTTGCAAATTTCTTAGAATTTTTGGTCATTTGTATTAGTGTGTATAGTTCCTTTACATTCATATTTGATTACTGACCAAAAATAGTTATCGAAAGGGCTGTAAATAAGGTATGTAGGATGTAAAAGTAGGAGATGTGAAACCATAAGTACATATACCAGATTGTAACAGTAAGTAATGAGAAGCGAGGCCAATAATATATAGTTAAATATTTATAGAAGTCATTTATGTTATACACATTGGGGGTCATTCTGACCCTGGCGGCCGGTGACCGCCAGGGTCACCGACCATGGGAGCACCGCCAACAGGCTGGCGGTGCTCCCAAGGGCATTCTGACCGCGGCGGTTCAGCCGCGGTCAGAAAGGGTAAACCGGCGGTCTCCCACCGGTTTACCCCTGCCCCAGTGAATCCTCCATGGCGGCGGAGCGCGCTCCGCCGCCATGAGGATTCAGACACCCCCTACCGCCATCCTGTTCATGGCGGGAAACCCGCCATGAACAGGATGGCGGTAGGGGGTGCCGCGGGGCCCCTGGGGGCCCCTGCAGTGCCCATGCCAATGGCATGGGCACTGCAGGGGCCCCCGTAAGAGGGCCCCAAAAAGTATTTCAGTGTCTGCTTTGCAGACACTGAAATACGCGACGGGTGCAACTGCACCCGTCGCACCCCTGCAACTACGCCGGCTCAATTCTGAGCCGGCGTCTTCGTTGCAGGGGCATTTCCTCTGGGCCGGCGGGCGCTCTTTTGGAGAGCGCCCGCCGGCCCAGAGGAAATGTTTGAATGGCCGCCGCGGTCTTTTGACCGCGGTGCGGTCATTTGGCGGCGGTACCTTGGCGGACGGCCTCCGGCGTCTGCCAAGGTTAAAATTACCCCCATTGTGCCTTTCTACTTCTCTTTTTCTAACATCATTTTTGTTGGGTTTGGGACTCTGAGCACTTTAATACTGGTCAAGTGCCTGTGCTCTCTCCTTAAAATGTGGTAACACTGGCTTATCAACAATTTGCATATTTAATTCACTCATAAGTCCCTCGTAAAGTGCCCAATAGGTGCCAAGGGAATGTAAGTGAAATGCTACTAGTGGACCTTCAGCACTGAATGTGTCACCTATTGAAGTAGCCCATTAACATGTCTCAGGCCTGCCACTGCAGCCCCTGTTTGTGCAGTTTGACTGGCACTTTGACTTGACATTTAAAACCCCTTGCTAAGTCTTAAACTCCCATCCCGTTTTATAACATATGCCACCCCTACGGTAGGCCCTAGGTAGCCCATAGGGCAGGGTGCAATGTAACTAAAAGGTAGTGCATGTACTTTTCAGGTTTGCTTATCCTGTGGAGAAAAGCTCCAAAAGTAGTTTATGACTATTGCGAGGCCTACTAATCTCATATGTTAACACTGGGAATTCCTTAGTATACTTTTAAACTGTAATTCTTGAATAGACAGGAGAAGCTCTGTCAGTCATGTTTCATATCTTTGGAATGGTGATTATAAATCCTCTTCATCTGCATTCTGACTGTTCTTCCTCGGCAGGAGGGTGGGAGGGGATTATACTCATGTTTAAATATGCAGTGCCTGTCCCTACACAGCAGGCTGATTACATCTTAGCGATAGTCTGGAGCCAGTGCTGAGGAAGAAAGGATACTTGTGGACTTCAAAGACCCTTCCTTCAAGTCCCCCCACTTCAAAGGCACCTTTGGGTATAAGTAGTGGGTCTCTGACCCCACCAAATAAGATATTTTGAGACAACTGAACGACTCTGTCAGAAAAACTGCTGTGCTACATCAAGGAATGTCACTTAGATGGACTGCTGACCGGGAAGGACAGCTTTTCTGTTGTGCTATCCTGTTTCTATCTAACCTTCCTGAGGGAGAGCTGGACTCTGCCTTGTACCACAAGTGATCTCCACAGGATTGTTAGCTTGCCTCCTGTTGTGAGAGGCTCAAGGATGTCAACGTCTCTGCCCCTGCTTCGGTGCCTTGTTCACTGTAAGCTGATTCAGAAACTTCCACCAGTGAAATCAATGTATCTCCTGCCTGTGGGAAGTGGCAACTGATGCATCAATCTTGTTGTGGAAGAAAAAACCTGTGCAGTGCACTTGGGGCGTGAACAGCATCTTTGGAACCACTGCATTGACTGATGCATCCATTGCCTGCTGAAAACACCACATTGTTGCCATCACTGAAGGAAGATCAATGAATCCCTTAGACAGAATGGAGAAACCCGGCGCATCGGCTTTGGAATCAATGCATCACTGCTGCCACACTTGTCTTCAGAAACCAACTCATCGCCATCAACGCATATCAAAGACAACACATCTCTCGACTGCAGGAGTGACATCGACACATCCACCAATGCATCAACCCGACATCTAGTGTTTGCAACAAGGATCAAGGTACTCTGTTCACCCCCCTGTCTGCGTTGATCCTTTACCCACTGTGCACTCCATTGCGGTCTGATTGAACTGTTGACTTTGCCTCGGTCCAGCATGACTTTAAGTAACCCTAAAGCGCTATTGCTTCTAAGTGTTCTTCTAAAATCCATATCGCATCTTCTACACATTGGATTTTGTCATTCTGGTTTTGATTTATTTACAAAATTACTATCTATTTTTCTAAATGTTTGGATTCATTTTGTTGTGTTTTCATTGTGTTACTGTGTGTGTGTGTGTTGCACAAATTCTTTACACATTGCCTTTTGATATAAGCCTGACTGCTATGTGCCAAGCTACCTGAGGGTGAGCAAAGGTTATCTGTTAGTGTGTATCTGGCTTATACTGAATAGAGCTGTGACCCCTACTTGGTGTGGTTACTTACCCCTGCCATCTAGAGACCCCTATTTCTAACACTCCAACATAGTTGTGACACTTCTGTATTATACTTTATTTCATTCACCCCTCTTCTTCCGAAATGTGAGACCTCATATTGTCAATGATTTGCATTAGGGAGCTTCCTTTCTTTTATCACTGGTTAACGGTGATTGAATAAAACAAAAGTGCTCCAACTCTAAACAGTACCAATTTTCAAATGAGTTAACAATGTAGGCTTTCATAGACCTCTGCACAAAAATAAACATTTTGGAATAGAACGTCTTATTCTCTAATGTTTATATATCACACTGTAGCACGAAAGCAGTAAGCAGTCAGTAAAATCAAAAAATGAAATTATAATAAATTGTCTGTGACCCTCTTGTTATCCTTTTTCAGCGGGCATTACCAAATTGAAACATTTGCTGCAATCAGCATTTCATTTCTTCAAGGACCACTAACAATGTTTGGAATATGTACGTGCTGTTATGAATACATTTTACATTAATCACTTCTTTTTCACCTAAAATAATATGGTAGGGCTCATCAAGGATTCCTTTTCAGTATTAGACTCAATTATAATTATTATCTGCATAAACCCTTTCAATGTATTCATCCCTTTTCAGCATATAATCTATAGTAAGCATATTATAAAACAGTGTGCATTCTGGGTTACACTCTTCTTCCTCTATACATATTTTCTATGAATTACATTAATATGAAATATATATCGCCTAATGTATGTCACTTTTCTGGAAAAATAATGCTTACTAACTTAGTATCTCATGAACTGTGCAGGATTTACTAACATGTATCTATTAAGTGAACTGCCTAATAAACATACTAAATAGCTATAATTGTGTTGTATGGCTCTATAGAAATGGTTTATTATGTATACTATTACAAAAAAGTGTTTGCATAGCTTATAAGAACATTTTTCATCCCCATATAAAGAGTATGTTGATTAATGGAAGTGCAGGTAGTAACCTTATTTACCATATCAGTAAATAGCTTCTTACAGTCAGAGGAATTGCTAAAAGTAAAATCAAAAGGAGCAAGAAGGAAATTAGGTAAAAATTGCTTGTAGTCAGGCGGAAGATCAGAAAAACAACAAATGTACTTCCTCTTTCTTTAAAAAAAAAAAAAGATTTTAATGGGTTTTACAAGTAGACACAAGATTACAGCATATCAACTAGGCATCTGAGCACCATGATGCCTGTGTAAAGAATATTGACCCTAGAGCATAGTTGTGGATAGCTTATCCAGGAGTTGTTAATCTGTACCGAAGGAGCAGTGGAGCGTCAGCTTATTTCCATTGTTTATAGCTAGAATTGCCCTTCCATCTATGAGAATGTTTTGAAAGGTGCCAAATGAGGGGCAGGGTTCAGGGTGGGCCATGAGAAGGTAGACGAAGATGTGAGGCAGGAGGATAGGGTTTGACTGAATTCCCAAGCAGGGCTCCAACTGATGCTGCACCACTGGTGCCAGAGTGTGCATGTACAAGGTTTGCATGGGGCAACAGTTCGGAGTGTAAGTGGTTGGAACTGAGGTGTGTAGTTGTGGGAGTGTTTCTATGAACATATGTAGATAAGTGATCCCTAGGGGCTGGTAAGTTGGTCAGGCTATGGCCAAGGCACAAGCGTGGGGGTGGTAAGTGTAGAGTGTTCAGGTTCCCTGTGCGGTGATCGTCGATCTAGCACTCTGTGTGTGTTGCTTGAACTGCTTGAGGAGTGTGTCCATAGCTGTAAATAGGAAGAGTTTGGGAAGATGGCGGGCCTCTTTGTAACGAAGGGCTTCCCCCTCAGCCGTCACCCTCCAATGTATGGTTAAGGTTCTCTTCACCAGTAAGTGGACCAGACTGACAAAGCTTATTTATACCTAGAAGCTCTTCATGTGTTTAAATATACCCAGGGTTCAGGCCTCCCATGTATAGATATTTGGCAGTTCTTTAACTTCCAGCAGAACCTTGTGAGTTGAAGGCCAGTATGTAAAAAGGGTCAAGCATGACCAGAGCAGTTGGCAAGCCGAGTAGCAGTAGGGGTACCACAATTGTGTATTTGGGAAGTAGTGATTATGTTGTTTGAAGGTTAAGTGGGCAAGGTGTCAAACGGAAAATTGGATTTTCTTAAAATGTGTGTTGCAAGACACCTTCTGTGAGAATTCTAAGGATTGACATGCAGTACCTTTCCAATAGCATCTTCCCATTTGCCCCGAGTGCTGTCAGTGGGTACCCGGAGTGCTCCTGGATTGCTTTCTAGATTCATGTAATCAGCTGTCGTCCTGCCCCCATGTGAAGCAGTGTTTGTCGAATGGCCTGTGTTTGGAGTTTCTTGTCAGGGGTGCACCAGAGGGTCTGAAATGTGTTGAGGAGCTGTCTGTATGTAAGAAATTAGACAGGAAGCATACCATATTCTGTCAGGAGCTGATCGAAGGTGAGTAGGTGACCATCTAAGAAGAGATTATCCACCGTGTATAAAGAGCGTTCGTGCCAGAATCTCTCAGCTGTAGCAGAGTAGGAGCCAGGAAAGTGCAGAATGCCCTGCAGTGAGAGTGCTGGGGTACATGGGGGGACATGTCATGTGAGGGAATAGACTTTGGCCATAAATTTCGGAGCCTCCTGTGCCTAAAAGTCACATTAGGACGGGGGTGTTCTTCCGGAGGATAGAAAGTTCCTGACCAAGACTGGTATAAGAGGCCTGTCCCCTGGCAATCTCTCCCAGATTCTGCCACACCAGCCAGCATGACAGCCATTGTAGATGAACTGGAAGGTAATACACTTCAAAGAAAGGAACGCTATGTCCACTCCTACCAAGGGGTAGCTGCAGCTTTCACAATGCAATCCGGGAGTGTTTATCATCTCAGTTGAGCTCCCGCAAGAGGGTGTAGAGTTCTTGAAAAAAGGGGCGGGAGGGATGACTGCTAAATGAGTGAAGTTGAGAAAGGATAACCATCTTTGACAGAGCTATCCTCCCTGTCACAGCCAAGAGGGGATGCTTCTAAATGGGTCTTCTCAGTATCAATAAGGATAGGCCTTTTTTCAAATTACCATTGAATAGGTCAGCCTGGGAATGATAGAGGTGTATCCAGAGGTACCGGACCTTGGTGCCACACCAAGTTACTGGGGAGCCCCCAAGTTGCACAGTCCAAGGGGAATGTCTGGACTCAGTGAGTGTACACTGGATTTGGCCTAATTAACATTGAGGCATGTTGTGGGCAAAAAATGTGTTGAGTGTGGAGTTTAGGGATGATAGACTGCAGCAAATGACCCAGAGGTAGAGAAGTAGATCATCTGCATAGAGGAACACCACGTGTATTCTATCATCTAGGGGGACTCCCCAATCTTGCCCTTCCCTTCAGACGGATGGTGAGAAGCTCCATTGCTATTGCAAAGAGCAAGGGGGATAAAGACACCTTTGTCGGGCTTTCCTTCCCATTGGGTAGGATAAGGAGATGAGCCACCCCAGTTGCAAGCAAGAAGTGGATTTAGTGTACAGACGTTTTGTATATTCGAGGCAGCATTCACCCACCACATGATGGCCAGTACCAGGAAAAAGTAGTCCCATTGCAGTGTGTCAAAAGCTTTTTTGAGATCCAGGAGGAGGCAAGGGGTATGGTGATATTGTGTGGGGGCTTGATCCTGGATGTGGAAAAGGCCTCTAATGTTATGGGATGTAGTGCAGCAGGGGACAAAGCCATTTTGGTCTGGGTGTATGAATCCAGGGAGGAACTGGGCATATCTATCTGCCTCTTACCAAGGTTCTTATAGACTGCACTTAAGATTGCAGTTGGTCAATAGGAGGACAGATTGGCAGCGTCCCTTTTGGGTTTTGGGAGAAACACTGGGAGGAACTCATGGGCAGATGGGTGCAGCCACCCAGTATTCAGGGCACCACTGAATATTTCTGATGAGCGAGGAGCAAGGCATGCAGTGAAGACACTATGGGGGTCATTCTGACCCTGGCGGCCGGTGGCCGCCAGGGCCACCGACCACGGGAGCACCGCCAACAGGCTGGCGGTGCTCCCACGAGCATTCTGACCGCGGCGGTTCAGCCGCGGTCAGAAGCGGAAAGTCGGCGGTCTCCCGCCGACTTCCCGCTGCTCGGGGGAATCCTCCATGGCGGCGGAGCGCGCTCCGCCGCCATGGGGATTCTGACACCCCCTACCGCCATCCTGTTCCTGGCGGGTCTCCCGCAAGGAACAGGATGGCGGTAGGGGGTGCCGCGGGGCCCCTGGGGGCCCCTGCAGTGCCCATGCCAATGGCATGGTCACTGCAGGGGCCCCCTTAAGAGGGCCCCACTGTGTATTTCAGTGTCTGCAATGCAGACACTGAAATACGCGACGGGTGCAAAGTGCACCCGTCGCACCCCTGCAACTACGCCGGCTCAATTCTGAGCCGGCGTCCTCGTTGCAGGGGCATTTCCTCTGGGCCGGCGGGCGCTCTTTTGGAGAGCGCCCGCCGGCCCAGAGGAAATGTCTGAATGGCCGCCGCGGTCTTTTGACCGCGGTGCGGTCATTTGGCGGCGGTACCTTGGCGGACGGCGGAATCACCCCCTATAATTTTAAATTGGTAGGCCATCAAGGCCCTGAGTTTTGTGCTTGGCCAAGTTTAGCTTTCTTCACCATGCAACCATGATTGGGGCATCCAGGCACATACGGATGGCTTCAGAGATATGAGGAAGGGTAATTCCTGATAAGAATGTGCCCACTGCATCTCCAAGGGAGGGCACATTGTATATGGTGGAGTAGTACTTGAAGAACATGTTTAGAATGTTGCTTTGCCAATATAGAACCTTGCCAGTGAAGGACGTTATTGCCAGAATCAGGCACAATCAAATATCCTGGTGTTTTAGCTATGCGAGCAGGTGCTTTGACTTGTCTCCCTCATGGTGCCTTTTGGTTGCATAGGTGGCAAAGTTGAAGCATTGCAGTCGCTCTAGTAGAGCAGCTTGTTGTGTCTAGGCTTCATCCAGGGCCTGTCTTTTAGAGGTATTGCGTTTGGCTTCCCTCTCTAGTGTGGGTAGGAACCACTCACCCAACTTGTCTAAAGTCCTCCACATCTGCATTACCTTTTGTATGCAGAGGCCTTTTGTAACCACTTTGAAGGCCTCCCACTCGGCTGCCATTGAAGAGACCAAAGCATGATTTTCAGCAAAGTAATGGCAAATGTGTGACTCCTGAGAATTGCGGAATGTGGGACCCTGCAGGCAGTTCCTGGGGAGGCGCCATGGTGTTTGCGGGGCAGGGAGTTCCACTGCACATATATGATATTAGCATTGTGATCTGACAGAACCCTGCCCGAGGTATTCTGCGTGGTGGACATAAAAAGTGGTCCAGGCACACATTGAGGCTGTGCTGTGTAGCATAGAAGGAATAGACTCAGTCATGTGGATGTTTAGCTTTCTAGACATCCACCAGCAATAACTGGCTGACCCAACTCATAATGAGCTCTTCCTGAGAATATGGAGGAGATAAGGGAAGTAGAGAATGTAAGCAGTCTACGTGGAACTCGAGCATGCAGTTGTAATGTACGCTCATTATCCACAGGATGTATGTCTAGTGTGCTAGTATGCTTCTGA
Source organism: Pleurodeles waltl (assembly GCF_031143425.1). Taxonomy (NCBI): domain Eukaryota; kingdom Metazoa; phylum Chordata; class Amphibia; order Caudata; family Salamandridae; genus Pleurodeles; species Pleurodeles waltl. The sequence continues at coordinate 329,776,496 of NC_090438.1, read as the reverse complement.
GAGGGATCCAGGAGGAGTCCTGCTCCGTATTTGGGTCATCGATGCACCCCAACAGGACAGTGGAGACGTCAAGGCAGCCTTCTACCAATATGAATCGTTCCTCCTTGTCTATTGTATTGTCAGTGACTTGAAAGGGAATATCTGGACAGATACAAATCATCGCACCATGGGCGTAAGCTGAGTAGGTAATATAATACATCACTTCCTCAACTGTTTCTGTAGCCAATGTATCTCTATTGCTGTGGTATGAGTTTCCTAGATCAAAACAACCTGTGCAGGCTGGCGCTTGGCGTAAAAGTATGTACTGTATTGTTTCTGTTCGGTGTGCATGTCTTGTAAGTTCAGGGTGAGAAACCTAGTGAGTGTGGAACAAGCCACAGGAGATGTGGGGTCTTGTGACTAGCTGGGGCTCGCCACATGGTCTGTAGGTTGCAGGGTAGCTCACTACTCCCCATCCTGCCGTCCCTACCTTCCCGGGGAAGACGTGTATACCTAGTTGGCTCAAGGAAAGGAAGTGAAAAAGTAGAGGTATCATAACAATAGGTGTCAATGGTAATGTTTAGAGTCCACCGTGACTGGTGGTGCACCTAAGTGAAGGACCATAGTTAGTCATTGAGTAGAAAGGGGGTTTGTGGCTGAGGAGGTACGAGTCGTGTACGAGGACAAAAGTGCCCAAATTTGTTACATCATTTTGTTGCTGGAAAAAAAAAGTGGGGGGAGACAGAGAGGAAGAAGGTTGCAGTGATGCCACCCCTCTGTGAATTGTTGATCCATAATATTTTGATTGTATCAATTATCCAGCCAGGGTACAGGCAAGGGCAGTTGCCATGTATTCACAATCAGTACTACCCAGCCTTTGCTTCCACTTAGTTTTTTCCACTGATGATGGGGTTATCAGATTGTCTGCAGTTTGTAGTGTCACCTGTGGGGGTTCTGAGACTCTTGAGTGAAGCCTTCGAGGTGTCCGAGTTGTCAGCTACGGGGAAGATATGCAGGCCCCCTTCCCTGTCAGTGGTCCTGGCACCCTAGCCAAGAAATGCCACGACCTGGAGGACCTGGTGTCTGTCCTCTAGGATCTGCTCCAGTGCTTTGGGCTTTGTGGGTGGAGAGATCAGACGGAGGCCCTGTCTTCTGCTTTTTGCGTAATGGACAGGGAGGGCGTTTTTTTGTTTACTGCTGATTCATATGTGAGTCAGCTTGATATTTGTCGGACACTGTGAGGCTTCCCTAGAGTCATCAAAAAAGAGGGTTTTCCAAACCAGAAGTATGTTGAGGAGGACTGGGAACATTGGGATGTATTGAACTCCCAGTTGCCAGAGTTGCCTCTTTATTTCAAGGAAGGAAGGAAGTTGTTGCTGCACCGCCTTGGTAAAATCAAGAAAGAGCATGATGGTCTTGTCCTCTAGTTTAAACAGGCCCTTCTCCCTAGCTACCATCTAGATGGGCTGGTATGCTGGTACCATGTGCACTCTCTCCAGGGATTAGAAGGGGGTTTGTTCCAATGGTGCGACAAAAGAATGGAACCAGTTCTCTAAGAGTGTCATTTAGTTGCATCCCTCAATCCCCTCAAGTATGGCGAGTATTCGTACAATTCTTTTCCAGGAACGTCATTCTGCATATTTTCCTCTCTTCTCCAAGATGTGTCCTTGTTTTTGCAAGTACTGGGGGGTGTGATGGTTTGTGGCTGTATCGAAGCCAGTGTTTTCTCTCCATCTGTCACTTTATCTGCTAATTTGCGGTGGTTGTCTCAGAGAAATCCCAGAAATCCAGAGAAATCCCAGTTCAACCACAAGGGACCCCAGCACACGCATCTCCATTGAGATGCGTGTTATTTCTATTTCTGCCAGGAAGGTGTCCAGCTTGTCTGCCCTAACGAGGAAAGGCCACTGGGGAACATTCGTTACTGGTGTGTCTGGTACCAGTGTCAGCAGTACAGCAGCCTGTGATGCCTGCGTGGGCCTGGTCGAATGCAACCTGCCCATATCTGCATTGCCATGGGCCACATAGGTTTTATCCATTTCATGCCAGCCACAGGGGAGGAGGGACGGGCCAAGCCAGTCGCCTGAGCATGAGTCCATTTGTTCCAGGTGGATTGATTGCAACAGTGCCATCATGGGCATGGGTAAATTTATGTGGGGGTTCACAGTGTTAGCAGTCAAGCCTCCCCAGCCATTTGTGGTGCCCTTTTGATAACTGCTCTCCTGAGGTGTCTTTGGGACAAAGGTGGTCATTCCAAGTTTGGCGGGCGGCGGTTGCCGCCCGCCAAACTTACGGCGCCACTTGGCCGCTCCGCAGTCAAAAGACCGCGGGGGCCATTCAGACTTTCCTGCTGGGCCAGCGGGCGCCCGCCAATGGAGCGCCCGCCGGCCCAGCGGGAAAGGCCCTGCAACACAGAAGCCGGCTCCGAATGGAGCCGGCGGTGTTGCAGGGGTGCGACGGGTGCAGTTGCACCCGTCGCGATTTTCACTGTCTGCTATGCAGACAGTGAAAATCATGCTGGGGCCCTGTTAGGGGGCCCCACGACACACGTTCCCGCCATCCTGTTCCAGGCAGTAAAAACCGCCAGAAACAGGCTGGCGGGAAGGGGGTCGGAATCCCCATGGCGGCGCTGCTTGCAGCGCCGCCATGGATGTTCAGCCCAGCCAGGGGAAATCCGGTGGGAAACCGCCGGATCCCCTTTTCTGACCGCGGCGGTATGGGCAGGAAAGCACCGCCAGCCTGTTGGCGGTGCTTTCCGTCGTTCACGGCCCTGGCGGGTTTTACCGCCAGGGTCGGAATGACCCCCAAAGTGTGTTGTGGGGGCAGTTGTTCATGGAGAGAGGGGACCTGACTTCCATCTCTAAAGCCTACCTAATACAGAGTGTTTGCAAGACGTGTCTGTCTTTTGGGGCCCTGTGAGTCAGCAGATGAGTCAGCAGACCCCATTAGTTGCTGCAACCCATCCCATGGGTGGTATTCTGCTGGTAGCAACTCTGTGGGCAGGGTGCGCTGTGTGGCTACAGCCAGCCACTCCTCATGTGAACTGTCAGCTGCAGGTTTTTTTGCTCTCACTGATCCGAAGACTCCCAGGAGTTTACAGTGCCCCTAGGGGTCGGCTCGTACCCACCTTCCTAGGGCCGGCTCGTACCCACCTTCTCTGGGTCCTAGGTGTCCCCAATTTGTTTGCAACCATCCTGGGTAGTGTAATTGGCAATGCCCCTGTCCCTAATGGCTGCTGCCTCAGCTTAGTGGTTAGTAGGATGGGAGGGCCGGGCTCCACCATCCTCCTCCCTATTATGGAGGGAGAGTACTCCCTATGCTGTAGGCCACTGAGCTCTCCTGGGAGGGATGCTGTGCTCTCCTCTATGAACCTGTGCCCCTCAGGGGTTATGTGCAGGCTGAACCCCAGCTGATCACTACCCAGGATGGCCTGGGGAAATGGGTAACACCAATGCAGGTGTGGCGCTGGGTCCACTGCTCGCGGTATGTAGTAGACTGTGGGCCCACCGTGGCTCAGTGTTCAGTGCTCCCCTTCACATCTGGAGCCCCTTGGGTGTCACGCGTCGGTCCAATACGAATGGCTCACACAGTGGGAATCTGGGCCCTTTCTCATCTGTTGGGTCAGTACCAGTCTTGGTGGGTTTCCTGCCTAGGGCCGGTAGGGACTGGGAGGGTTGGTGTGGGAGAGCGCAGTTCAGGCCACGATCGCAAATGTTGCTGCTCCAAGTTTGAAACACCCATGAGAGGAGCTCCTGGGAAGTCCCAGCTGAGCGTCTCAGGTTTAAGCTTGCAGATCTGGGTTGGATGGTTGTCTGGACCGAGCCCAGCTGGCACATTAAGGAAGTGAACAGGCCGTCTGAGCCTAGCTTTATCAACGAGATACTTCTCCTTGGTCCAGTGTTGGAGAGGGCGCAAATGAAATAATCTCAGACAGACCGACATATTAAATGCCTGAGCACGGCATCAGTAATAATTATATTTGTATCATACCTTAGCTTATGGTGCCCTGACTCCACACCAGGTTCTTAACACTCAATGTACTTGGTGCAGCATCATTATTCAGTGTATTCTTATATCAAATAACAAAATGCACACATCAGTTTCCTCCAGGGTGCCCATCTTACTAGCAGCAAGGTCTAGCAGCTTAGTAAACACTAGAGGGGCACGATTTATGGCACAACATATTCTGGCTATGCACATTGGATCCAGCAATGGTCACTGCTAATGCCTGGAGAACACACAACCCTCACCTCTGTCAATACTCACATTAGTGAGTTCCCCACAACTAATATGTCCATCTGGACAAATTTCTATGTTCCGCAACTATACCTCCACACTAAAACATTTGGATTACCTCGGCCAACTCCTTTCTGACCATGCTACACATATTATAGATCCTACCTGGTAGCTACTCCGCGAAACTCTGGACGACCCACACTTTTGCAATGTTCAACTTACTCATATCAGTTGTTATATCACTGAAAATCACTCCATGACCTCCACACCAGTGATGAGTGGGTTCTTGAAGATCGTCACCATGGGACCTCAAGAGCACAGAGGGGACACTGATAGACCTTGACTGCCAAGACCCTTGTGACACCGATGGGAGTGTGGAACTCACAGACTTTATATCAAACACACAGATCTTATAGAGCGACTTCATTGCAACAATTTTACAGCTACAGGGGATAAACCAGGCCATCTCCTGGTGTGGCTGGCCCACCAGGAGACCAACACTCCCATTACAGAAATAGGCCCAGACACTTGTCTTATTCTGCGGTGTCAACCAGCCATATTGAATGTGCTCTATCACTACTTTTCATTACTATACAAAGCACACTATGCTCCACTTTCCTGGGTAATTGAGGAATTTCTTACCCCTCTAACAATGCGTTCCATCAGTGCAATCGTGTGAGCAGACCTCGATGACTTAATCATCATGTGGGAAAAACATGATCCACTACTTAGCCAGAAATAAGACACCAGGGATGGATTGCCTCCCTTTGGATTATTACAACCACTTCGCTGCCCACCTTGCCCCCAAACTGGCTGACATGTACAGCGAAGCACTCATCCAGTGGAGCACTGGGACACTCACAACATCCTTACAGGAATCCCTCCTTATTTCCCTCCTGAAACCAGAAAGGGACTCTACCCCTTATGCTCCTGCCACCTCATTGCCATCCTGGCACAGATTGCAAGGCACTTGGCAACCTACTTGCCAACTGCTACCTCCAGATACTACCCAGCATTATACACCCAATTAAAATGGGTTTGTCCTGATCCCCAGCACCTCAAATTACTTGAGAAGGCTATTTCATGTCATGGATCCAACATCGCTGCAATACTCCCAGGCAGTGTGACTGATACTAGATCTAGAGAAAGCCTTCCATAAGCTGTCTTGGGACTACCTCTTCAAGTTATTAAGGACAATTGGCCTCTGTAGATGACTCATAGCATGAAACTGCTTTATGCCACTCCCACCTCCTGAGTACGTATTGGCCGCTTAATCTTGCCCCTTTTCCCTGTAATCTGTGGCATACATTAGGGCTGCCGCCTATCCCCAATCCTCTTTGCTATTGCCATGAAGCTGCTGGCTCACCCACTTCGCTCAGAAGGAATACACTGGGGCATATCCCTAGACAACACTACCCATACTCTGCCATTGAATGTCAATGACTTATTATTCTACCTCACAGCAAGCACTGAGTCAATATTCGTAATCTTCTGGGACTTTGTGGAGGCAGCAGTCCTGTGACTTAGCTGGATAAAATTGTATGTCTTCCCTTTACGGAGAGATGTGTACCCTCAAGTCAATCACCTGGGCAGCACACAATTAACATGGACCCAAGCTGTAGTCCTCTACCTCGGCATACAACTGTACCACTCACACCAGGATCTATTTCAAAGGAACATGAGATGAGCCTTCACAGCCGTCATATTCCAAACACGGTTGTGGAAGCACCTGCCCATTGCCCTTACAGACAAAATCACCTCCTCAAAAATAATCGTTCTCCCACACCTGCTATACTGTTTCATTAATGTACAAGTATATCCCCCAGACAATTTCTCTGGGATTTAGACCTCATGCTGGGAGATCTGCTCCGAGATGGTGGGCTGCGGTGGGTAGCTCTCAACAAACTACAGCTACCAGTGGGTCAGGGTGAGCTTCTACTACCTTGTGGCACAACTCCATGGGTGTCCTGCTGGTTGGGGGAAAAACATTCTAAAAAGGCTAGCACCAGGAATTGCTCCCCCATTGACACTCTTTCCCATCTCCTACAACCCATAGTCAAAGTGCACCAGTCCTGGTCCTTACATGTCTGTGTAGCCTGGAAGTGTCTCAGCAGCATCTTCCAATTGACAGGTGCAACCCTACTCCCCCACTCTCCATCTCCAGGGGCTAACATGATTCCCCAGATTCCTCACATCCGACCACCTGTCCACATGGCACAAACAACCTATCAATACTTCGGGTAGCCCTTTTTAAAATGGCCATCTACTCAGATTTGACCAACCGTGCTAAAACTATGACATTCCCCTGGGCCAGTTCCTCCTTTATAGACAACTATTTGTCAAGTTCCGGGCTCTGTGGAACACAGTAGAAGACCTCCGACCAACACTGTCATACATACTCTGCATAAAAAAGGAGAAGGTCACCACCAGGTTACTAGTTACGTAAAGCCACCAGGTAACATGTGGGGACTTCCTTGAACCACCTCTCGCAAACAAGAGACTTGCATGACATTAAATGGAACATGGCCCTAGAGTCCCCCAAAGCATCTCTCATAATGCATAATTCTAGAACATACAGTACTTGATGCTACAAAGAACTAATATCACACCCTCATTGTTAAACCATATCACCCCCACAGAACATCTAATATGCTGCAAATGCCAGTCTCAAACAGGAGAAACCCAATGTAACTTTCACAAGTTTAAGCAACTTTACAGTGAAGGGTTACCCGACAATCAACATACCATAATGTTGACACTCGTATTTGAATGCTCAAACTATAGTGATGTATAATCTAGAATTCATACCTCTGTGGGTAATGATGTTCAAACTGTATTAATGAATGTACATTCTCCTTTTCAACGCTACTAAGCTGACACCTATTATTTCAGTACTTTAGATCCTCAATAAATAGAATTTTCAAAAACAAAAGACGGTAACCTGGTGTTAGCTAATGGGAGTAATATGTCTTACAACATTGAAAAACAAATTGAGGAGTTTTTCAATCCGATGACATGTAAAATGTAAATACATATGTAGTACCTTTTACTAGATATTTATAAGTAAATAAATATATCAATTAGGTGTAATCCATTTTTACCATGTTAGAAGGAGAGCACACAAGCACTCTAGTAATGGTTAGAAGTGGTAAAGCGGATAAATATAAATTCACCAAAAAGGAGGAATAAGCCAAAAGGTTAGAGGAAATAACCACATGATGGATGTCAGGTCTAACAGAATGAAAAATAAATTATGAAAAAATAACTGCTTTTTTTGAGAAGGAAGGTGATGGCTTATGACACTTTGCATTCGCTGATAGAACTCTCTTTAAATTTTTATCAGTTGCACATTGGTATGTTGTCTGATGGTTATTCACTACTAAAATGAATCCATGCTGATGTCTCTTTTATAAAGCAATGGTGAATTTTGTAATATTATCAGTTCAAATTGGCAAAGGGTCGGCAGTGCAGTGAAATGAAAGCTGCTGCCTGTGTGCCATAAAAACCTGAATACTGTTTTGGTTTGTTATGGATGGAGCATTGCTGTCATGCCAGTCTCCTTGATCTGACTCTTCCAACCAAGCTTACAGGCGAGGGCATGGGCAAGAAACTTTTTGAAGGCCACAGACTTAAATATTCCAGGTGAAATTACCATAAAATGAACAACTGACAGGAAAGCAAGGGCAATTTTTTTATTTGTATTTGAATTTTGCTGAGACTCTGTTAAGCTTAGACTGTAGTAATGAGATTCAGTGACAAATTAAATGAAAATGCTAGTATAATTTCTCATTCCCTTATAGCTCACAAGATAACAATGCTGTAAAACATACCCCTTCTTGTACTTCTGTTGTAAAGCCATACATCCTGTTAAACATTACGGAGAATCCTTTTAGCCCTCATCTTTGACCACTTTAAAGTTTCCATTTTAACAAAATGAGTCGCCATTATACAATGTCTTTGCATTACAAGGGTAATGTGGGGCACCTCGTGTCACCATTTTGTAATAGTTTGTCATAGAGCTCCATGGTGCTAGACTATAGTAGCTTGCAGTACTGTGTATTACTTGGTCATGTTACAGTGAAATAATTTGTGCTCTTTATGGACCGATTTTTGTGGAAGTTTGTAATACTTTGATATCCTGTGTGGTATTCTTTGGCACTTTATGATATCTTGATGTGGAGTTTGGCAGTACTTTGTGGTAGTTTGTCATACACTGGTGTTTTTGTCCTAGGTGTTTTTCTATTTGGTACCACGTGCTACTGAAATCTGATTATATTATGTGTTAATCTAATTTAATTTTAGAGGAATGTCTGGTACATATAGATTGGTGCTACTAAAGCAAGACTTTCATCTGTATTTGAAGGTTCATGGATTTGTTTTGCATTTTGTATTTGTACTATGCAGTGCTTTGGGGTACTTGCAGTACAATGTCATGCTCTTATGTAACTTTGTAGGAGCCTTATTGCACTTTATGGTATTTTGTCAAACATTTTGGGACTTTGTTGTACTTGGACTTACTTCTTTCACATCCTCCGGATGCTATATGATTTGTACGTCAGAATGACAATTAAAAATATGTATGAAAAATTGATTTTTCCTCAATATTGTTTGCAGACATATTGTTCCATTGGGTGTACATTTTCTGTTGATAAACCCAATAGGACAATTTTTTTTTTCTGTCCAATGTTATTTTGGATATAAAATTCTGGTACCATGCCATTGTATGACCACTTTCTCGTAGTTTTACTTAGAGTTACTAATGTAATGTAGTACTTTGTGGGTGGTTGTTTCCAATAGTATTTGGTTTTCTCTGCAACCTTATGTTGTTTTACAATTGAAGTATTTATGATCTATTGAGGCATTTTAAAAGATACGAAATGTTTTAAGTGCATTGGCATACTTGAGTATCTCACTTTATTGAAGTTAGTTGTACCTTAAGATAGAAGGTGGTCATTGATAGAAGGTAGTAATAATTTGAGCTGCTCTGTAGGATTATGAAGGACATATTCCTGGTGAAGCATTGTAATTTGTAGTGGTCCATGGTAGTATCTGTTTTAGATCTACGATATTTTGTTATGGTATTATTATAGTTTCTATTGCTATGTTGTGATAATTTATGATGTTTTGTACTATATGTTGCCAAAGCTTGGTAGTGTGTTGTACTTCATAGTCATTTATTATATTCTTTAGTGTTTTTAATTAATATGTTGAATTGCTATGTTCAATATACAAAGAGGGGGCACTGTAGATGGAAACGTTGGATACTTTTGGGGTGCTCAATTATGAGGGTACTTTCTGATAAGTTGTAGTACATTATCAAACTTTTCATGATTTATTGTAGTTTACATTAAGGTCCAAAGAACCTGCAGTTTCATTACATGATCCAAAGGTAAATGATGGTCGACAAAGGAGAGACCTAACCCTAGAAACCTTAGGACTACTTTTGAACAATTCTAGGATCACAAACGCTAAAATACTTAACAGAATGTTCCAACTGAAAATTATTTTTCTTTTAACCAATCAATTTAAATGCCAATTTTGAAAATTAGGGTTAGACATTAGTTCATTAGGGGCCAGATGTAGGAAACAGTTTGCGATTCGCAAATGGCAAAAATTGCTGTTTGCGAGTCGCAAACCGGAGTTTCCTATGCAGAAATGCATTTTGTGAGTCGGAACCGACTCGCAAAATGCATTTTCGACTCGCAAATAGGAAGGGGTGTTCCCTTCCTATTTGCGACTCGCAGTGGTATGCAATTCCATTTGCGACCACGGGTAACCCACTCGCAAATTGGAAGGGATCCCCATGGGACCCCTTCCCCTTTGTGAATGGACCCCAAAATATTTTTTCAGGGCAGGTCGTGGTCCAAAGGACCACGACCTGCCCTGAAAAAATTCAGAAACAAAAGGTTTCGGATTTTTTTTTAAGTGCAGCACGTTTTCCTTTAAGGAAAATGGGCTACACTTAAAACAAAAAAAACTGCTTTATTGACAAGCAGTCACGGACATGGAGGTCTGCTGACTACAGCAGGCCTCCATGTTAGTGAGTGACCATAGTCGCTATGGGGCCGCAATTTGCGACCCACCTCATTAATATTAATGAGGTGGGTCTTTGCGACCCCATAGCGACTTGCAGGCGGTGTCTGAGATACCGTTCTGCATATGGTTTTGCGACTCGGAAATTGCGAGTCGCTCGGAGTCGCAATTTCCGAGTCGCAAAACCAAGTTTTGCTACATCTGGCCCTAGATATCAACAGTATTTACAATTCAGTAGCTTTAATATATTTTACATAATTGGATGTTGATTATAATTTTAATATCAAAAATCAAAAGACAGTAGCAATTGTTACATCTGAAAAGCACATCTCTGTCATAAAGCAAATTGTGGTAAACATTAAAAATATTGAGCATAGAAAATGTTTATGTTGGATTAAATATACCTTATATGTGTAATTTCCGGTTTCACAGTTTGTCTACAAATGCACTGTCCAGATGCCCAGCTTATGTACTCTGTCAATCATTTTATATTATAACATGAGATAGTGCCATTACGTGACTTTAAAATTTAAATTCTAGAATGACAGAATCATCACCCAGCAGGTCCTTAGATAGATTAAGGCTTTCTTCCAAATAAATGTAGTATTCAGGTTTCTCCCTAAATGTTTGCCTGCTTCTGTATCCTGGGCGTTCTCTGTTCTCAGATTGTCTAACTCAAATATATTATGAATAAAGGGTGATTAATAGCTTTCTTTGATTTATAAACTCTCAAGCACAATGTGCATCCCTTGTATTTAAGGCTTTTCAACAGCCAAATGAATTGTTTTTATGACTGTGCAGAATGAAGATAAGCTCAAGTATGAGTCAGAGAGCACACTATTTTAACTTTAGTTCAAGACAATTTGCTTGACCAATTGAAGCCAGGGGAAGCCGAAAAAATGAATACATGGTTTAATGCAAAAACCTCTATATACTTTGTAGAGAATTATCAACTTCTGCATGGTGTACCCACAGATTTTTACCCTGTCTGATTTTGCTGGTAAAGAACTCTTTACCACTCCTAACCTGTAGTGCATGTGTTTCCCTTTGACCATATATGTTTTCGCTGGCTGGAGAACTCTGTACACTTTACCCCTGCTAACTTGGTGTGCATGTGTTTCCTTTTGAAAATGGTTTATTTAGCATAACCCTAACTGGCATATTTAACTTACTTATAAGTTCATACAATACGGTAAAAGCTGTAGCCAAGGCCTGTAAGTTAAATGTTGCTAGTGGTGTACAACACCTATAGTGCTACCCACTACAGTGGCAGGGCAAAAATGGCTTCTGGCCTTCAATTGTAGCCTGAATATAGCAGTTTAACAAGTGCAATTTGAACTGTCAAAATAAACCTTTTTGGCAGGTCTAAGCCTTTCATTTAAATATTAATAACACCCTATGCCACCCTTGTACCTACAAGATAGAATGCAAAGTACAGCATGCAGTAATTCACTGTTAACACATCCTTACAGTGACTAGAACCCCAAAGCTATTTTCACCTCAGGGGACCTGACTCCCCCTTAGAAAAACCCTTGAAGCAAGAGTAAATATTCATTATGCGATCTTAGAGTAAGGCCAGCTAGATATATGATCAAACAACCCCTTTTATATTTATCAAAATCCCAGTTGTGAATTCAGATTTTTGATAAATATTTAGGAAATGTAACTTTTAGAATTTCACCTTCCCAAAACCTCTGGAGGCTACTTCACAATGGCCTCCATCTTCAGCCCTCTGAGTGTTCAAGCCCTGATGGGGTGTGAAAACTGGTTCTAGACCAGAGACAAAGGCCTTGGTACAGAGAGCTGTTTTTGTTCCTCTGGCAGAATGGCCACTGGGCTGAGCCCAGGAACTAATTTTACCTCAAATGGGCCTCCGCCATTGAAGGCAGATATCAGATGACACCAGAACAAGCCCCTTTTTTTCTTCCATAGTTAGGAACGCACCAAAGCCAGAGAGTGGGGAGCTGTCTCTAGAACTGGTTTGCAGTGACCACAGAGGAGGTGTTGCTCATTACCCTGGACATACTTCTGGTTGGGCACACAGGCTCTGCATGAGGGGGAAGGGTTTCACTAACTTGGATATAGGCAGGGAAGGGCACAATGGGATTCCTTGCAGCAGGGCAGACGGGAACTGCTGCAAAAGTAGATAGGGTTGCCCCTGGGAACTTTTATCCCATGTTAGGGAGGTTTCAAAAGTCACCCCACCCACAAGCTTGTGCAAGGCATAAATGTGGCCTCTCCTGACACCATCTTGAGAACATTTTCTGGATATGAGGAAGAAGAGAAAACGTCTGGACCTGCTATACGCGGCCTGAGAGGAGCCATAAGGACTGTCCCTGCTCATTCCTGTACTGGAGACAAATCAGTAATCTCCAAGGGTCATAAGGCTGACCTCTTGTTCAAGCTATAGGGATACCACATGCTACAATAGGCCTTTTTCCTATCCACTCAGTGGACCAGTTCCAATTGGATCTGCACTGTACCAACCCTGGACCTCTGCTGGAGTGAGTACTGATCTTCAACTGCTGTTCCTGATAGACTTTTATTTCCACATCTGAAAACTTTCAACTTCAAGACCTCTGGAGGACCGGGACAAATCTACCAAGCCAGTCCAGGTGTGCTGCCTTTTGGCTGAAAATCAGCTTCCTCCTGCTCAGAGCTCTTCCACAGCAGTTAATCTGATTCAGTCGTCTTCACAGAGAACCCTTCAGCCACCTAGAGCCCTCTTTGGCTAGAGTCTGCAGTCTTGCTCAGCTGAAGGATTCTGATCTCTGGAAAAGTGACTAAGTGTGAAGGTAAACATCTTACACAATCAAAAAGCATTCTGCCGACAACCGACCTTCTGTGGGCATGAAATGTTCACTTCTTCTGTTGAGTGCTTTTCTGACAAAAATCATTGGCTTCACTGAGATGGGATCCAAAGGAAATCAGACCTCATAAAGCCCTCTTCGTCTATGGTCTGTTTCCTTTCCCCGCTCGTGATTTTGGACTTCCATTGTTGAGACTAAGCCCCAAGGTAAAATTTAGGACTAGATCAAATTTGACTCCTGCATCCAAGCCAGGTTCCAATGCAGTCACTCTTTAATTGTGCCTGGGTTCCAAACTACCTCAAGCAGTTGACTGTGGTTGGTGCTTAATTCTTATTTGTGTTATTTTTTGACAGCTTTAAAAGATCATATCTACAGTTCTCCTTCTTGGTTTTTTTTTCAGTATCCTTATATTTATTACAGCACACTCTATTTTTCTAAGCCATTTTGGGATTTTCATTATTGTGCTGTGTTTAGACTTTATTACTGTTTGGAGCTGCATAAACACTTTAGACATTATCCTAAATTCAGCCTGTCTGTTCTGTGCCAAAGCTAGTAGGGGTGTTAGCTCAAGTTAATCTACTGGCTTTGAGAGTTCACTGTGATAAGGATTGTGATTGTTACTGGAGGATGGTATTTACCTCCCACAACTAAAAAACTGATTATCACCCTCTTCCAGCCAACCCACTTATCAAGTGCTAATACTTCTGCCCAATAAAGCACCAAATGTTAACCTTAACCTTTATGAGCTTCCCTCATTGGGCAAATCAAGTGGCTATCTACTGTCCAATCACATCATTGCAACCCTCTTATTAGTGAAATAATCTGCAAATTTAGTATTTTTATGATCAGCCCAATACAGCTTGAAATTAAAACTTAACCCAGTTTACTTATATGAGTCAACCATTTTAAGTTGACTATCAGCAACGTCTGTGAATAATTTTTAGATTTTCTTGTCCTACACACTAAAGTTTTGGTTTCCAGAATTTATCTTCAGTTCATTTTTAACACAACAGTCTTAGAGTCATCGCTGTATCCCTGCAGAGGAATAGTTGATAATCACCTAATCATATGTATAGTGCAAACATGGTGCATGAGTCTAACCTAAAAGGTAGTTTATAGCTGCTCAGACTTAAGGAAAGTATGCTTATATTAGGTTCAATTTTGTTTTAATGGACTGACTAGAAAATGTACTGTACCTTTTTATGATGTTACTGCCTTTGGTGGCGGTAAAGGTAGGTAATAATTATAATGTATATTCCATAATATTATTTAACACTGTCTGTGTAGATCAATGTGTGCTGTAAATCATATGAAATGAAACAAACCTGCAAACGCCACCTACTTTGTGCAGATTAATGTCTTGGTTAAGGATGTAGTGCGATTAAAAAAATCCAGCCATTCAATTTTGTGTTCATCTCCTTCATGGTCAGATGTTTCTTCAGCTTGATCACATAAAATATTTAAAACGTCTTGCCTATGTTGAACTGAAGCGAAATAATTTTTCTTTTTTTCAGGACTATACATTTCGCTATAGGTCACTGTGGAGTTACGATTTAAAATATATTTTGCTTTGTACATTTGCTGATAAACTTTTAATTAAATAATGACGTTTCCTTTCTGTTACATTATAATTATGTAATAGTATGTCTACTTAGTAAGAGTACGCTAAAAATAATCGGTTTAATTCATAGTTAATACGTATAATAATGTTTAGTAACACAGGAGCCAAAGTTTGTGTCCTAAAGCAACCCTACTCTGGTCCTCCAGTCTGACAGTGAGACAGCTGACAGTGCATGGTACAGGTAGCATGTTAAGATGAAACTGACGCTCTATTTTGAGCCTCAAAGGTTTGACAGGAGAATACTGAAAGGGTGAGGCAGACAGTCAAGCAGACTGATACTTCTTGCTTGTAGATCCACACTGACATCTCCTCTCACCTTCACATTTTCAAAACACTCCATCGATTTTGAAAGTGATAGTGCAAGTAAAAACAGTGTTATCTCCGCAGGAGCTTCAGGTAGAATATAAGCAATTCTATCTAATCATGCCTCGCCACTAAACATAACACTGAATAGATCCATCATTAAATATCGGATTAGATCAAACCTCACCAGTTAAAACTAGTGAATGAAAAATCTCACAACTATGCGGAAGGTCACTCATGAACAGGCTATAATAACAAATGTCAGCAATACAAATGTTAAAGTCTAACACTGCACTGTAATATAATCTATTCTGGTACAGAGTTCTACATCTAAAAGACGGATCGGCATCCAATACTGTACCAAGACAAATCAAACCATATTGCACATTGCCACCTAATCCCTTAAACAACTCTAAAACAAAACCAGACAGTATAATGCCACATGGCATAACATTAGCCACCTCACACAAAGGCATCACTCTTCCATCATCATGCAATCAGACATCAATTCACTACTTCTAAAATATCAGGCCCATCAAACACCACATGAAAGACCACAATGTTACAATATGCAATGCATTACCTCATACCTCACCATCCACATTGTCAAAATATAGGGCAATACTACTCGGTGGGTTTGCTGAAAGAGGTAACAGGAAATTACTAGTTATCAATCCTTTCTTCTCAGTGGCCTTGTGTGTACATTATCCAACCAAGTCTTGTAACCCAACACACCTGAACAAAACACAAACTAGGGTTTGTACATAAGAAAAGTTTTTTTAGCAGGTGCAAACAGCACAGTTCTGCGAATCGTACCATATGTGAGCACAAGAATGCTTTGTACATCTGTCCCTATATTAATTATACCTTCCTAAATGATTTTGCTATAGTACAACACTTAGACAGTGTAATCAAGGGGGGGTTCACAGAGGACCATTGAAACACATAGATACAATCGCACACTGACACACACAAGCACACACACACAATGTTAGATTATCCTCATATATCCACATAAAATGTAGATAACAACTTGGGCTCAGAGGAAGACCTCAAGGCCCAAACCCCTCAATGAGCCTCTCGAGTGGGACTACTTGCAACATGTAATCTAGGAAAGCTCACACACAAAAGCTATGTGTCAGTATTCCTATCGTTGTGCCTACAACTGATGACAGCCTTCCTTTCAATTGGGTTTGTTGAACGTTTGCAGTACTCATCCCACTATGGAAGACCCTCCACAAATACACAGTCCAATACAACAACATATTTCCAAACATACATAGCTAATAATGGATCGGTAGCCTGGTCCTATGCTAAAGTCACAGACAGCAGAAGACATCTTCAACCCGGATTCACACTGCTCTTAGACAAAAATTAATCAGGGAATGCTGAGCTAAACAAAAACTGTAACAAGAAATAATGTACAGTATGGTTACTTAGTAGAAAAAGGTAATAATTTTTGCAACTACATACTGGTACTTTATGGCTGTTTGTGACGTACTGCAATAATTTGTGGCGTTGCATCTTGGGGATTGGCACTTTGTGGTTGTATGTAGTATGTAGTACCTTGAGGTCACTGTTGTTTATTTTGTGGTAGTGTGTGGTTGTTATACTACCCTGCAGTAGTTTATGATTTTTATTTGTTTCTTGGTATTTAGGGGGTCATTTCGTATGTGGCAGAGCAGGTAAATTACCAAAAAATAGGGATCCCCATGCCCCATTTAGACGTGATAAAACATCTGGGTTCTCCTTGTTCACATCACAGCTTTCTCTGCTGACAGAAACCCTTGAACTGCTGAGCTGTGACCACTGTATCGCTAAATATGGTGGGCAATCCTCTGTCAGGGGAGTATTGACTGGTGGTTCTGCGGTTCCACCATACCTAAAACAAGCCTTGCAAATTTCTTGGAATTTTTGGTCATTTGTATTAGTGTGTGTAGTTCCATTACATTTATATTTGATTAGTGACCAAACATAGTTATCGAAAGGGCTCTAAATAAGGTATGTAGGATGTAAAAGTAGGAGATGTGAAACCATAAGTACACATACCAGATTGTAACAGTAAGTGATGAGTAGCAAGCCCAATAATATATAGTTAAACATTTATAGAAGTAATTTATGTTACACATATTGTTCTGATAGTTTTGTCAGTTTCTAATAATATGTGTGGATAATGGACCTCTCTGAAGTGCCACCCTAAACATTTTTGCCTTTCTACTCCTCTTTTTCTAACATCATATCTTTTGGGTTTGGGACTCTGAGCACTTCAGTACTGGTCAAGTGCCTGTGCTCTCTCCTTAAAATGTGGTAACACTGGCTTATCAACAATTGGCATATTTAATTTACTCATAAGTCCCTCATAAAGTGCCCTATATGTGCCAAGGGCATGTAAGTGAAATGCTACTAGTGGACCTTCAGCACTGAATGTGCCACCTATTGAAGTAGCCCATTAAGCATGTCTCAGGCTTGCCACTGCAGCCCCTGTTTGTTCAGTTTGACTGGCACTTTGACTTGACATTTAAAACCCCTTGCCAAGTCTTAAACTCCCATCCTGTTTTATAACATATGCCACCCCTACGGTAGGCCCTAGGTAGCCCATAGGGCAGGGTGCAATGTAACTAAAAGGCAGTGCATGTACTTTTCTGGTTTGCATGTCCTTTGGAGAAAAACTCAAAAAGTAGTTTATGACTATTGTGAGGCCTACTGATCTCATATGTAAACACTGGGAATTCCTTAGTATACTTTTAAACTGTAATTCTTGAATAGACAAGAGAAGCTCTGTCAGTCATGTTTCATATCTTTGGAATGGTGATGATAAATCCTCTTCATCTGCATTTTGACTGTTCTTCCTCGGCAGGAGGGTGGGAGGGGATTATACTCATGTTTGAATGGGCAGTGCCTGTCCCTACACAAAAGGCTGATTACCTCTTAGCGATAGTCTGGAGCCAGTGCTGAGGAAGAAAGGATACTTGTGGACTTCAAAGACCCTTCCTCCAAGTTCCGCCACTTCAAAGGCACCTTTGGGTATAAGTAGTGGGTCTCTGACCCCATCAAAGCAAATATTTTGAGACCTGCAACTGAACGACTCTGTCAGAAAAACTGCTGTGCTACATCAAGGAATGTCACTTAGATGGACTGCTGACCAGGAAGGACAGCTTTTCTGTTGTGCTATCCTGGTGCTATGTGACCTTTCTGAGGGAGAGCTGGACTCTGCCTTGTACCACAAGTGATCTTCACAGGATTGTTAGCTTACCTCCTGTTGTGAGAGGCTCAAGGATGTCAACGTCTCTGCCCCTGCTTCTGTGCCTGGTTCACTGTAAGTTGACTCAGAAACTTCCACCAGTGAAATCAATGTATCTCCTGCCTGTGGGAAGTGGCAACTGATGCATCAACCTTGTTGTGGGAGTAAAAACCTGCGCAGTGCACTTGGGGCCTGAGCAGCATCTTTGGAGCAACTTCATCGACTGACGCATCCCTTGCCTGCTGGAAGCAGCACAGGGAGCATCACCATCGACACAGCACTGAAAACACCACATTGTTGCCATTGCTGAAGGAAGATCAATGCATCCCTTAGACAGAATCGAGAAACCCAGCGCATCAGCTTTGGAATCAATGCATCACTGCTGCTACACTTGTCTTCAGAGACCAACTCATCGCCATCAATGCATGTCAAAGTCAACACATCTCTCGACTGCAGGAGTGACATCGACACATCCACCAATGCATCAACCCGACATCTAGTGTTTGCAACAAGGATCAAGGTACTCTGTTCACCCCCCCCTGTCTGCGTGGATCCTGTACCCACTGTGCACTCCATTGCGGTCTGATTGAACTGTTGACTTTGCCTCGGTCCAGCATGACTTCAAGTCAATCAATCAATCAATCAATCACTGCATTTGTAAAGCGCGCTACATACCCGCAAGGGTCTCAAGGCGCTGGGGAGGGGGGGTGCTACTGGTCGAAGAGCCAGGTCTTGAGGAGTCTTCTGAAGGCCAGCAGGTCCTGGGTCTGTCGTAGGATGGTGGGGAGAGTGTTCCAGGTCTTGGCGGCGAGGTAGGAGAAGGATCTGCCACCGGCGGTGGTTTTTCTGATGCGGGGGACTGTGGCGAGGGCGAGGTTGGCTGAGCGGAGGCTTCGGGTGGGGGTGTGGAAGCTGAGTCGGTTGTTGAGGTAGGTGGGTCCGGTGTTGTGCAGTGCTTTGTGTGCGTGGATCAGGAGCTTGAAGGTGATCCTTTTGTTGATGGGGAGCCAGTGCAGGCCTCTCAGGTGGAGTGTGATGTGGCTGCGGCGGGGGACATCGAGGATGAATCGGGCCGAGGCGTTCTGGATGCGTTGGAGTCGTCTCAGGAGCTTGTTTGTAGTTCCTGAGTAGAGGGCGTTCCCGTAGTCGAGTCTGTTGGTGATGAGGGCCTGGGTAACGGTTTTTCTCATGTCAAGGGGGATCCATTTGAAGATCCCACGGAGCATACAGTGGGTGTTGAAGCAGGACGCGGAGACGGCGTTGACTTGCCTGGTCATGGAGAGAGTGGAGTCGAGGATGACCCCCAGGTTGCGTGCGTGGTCCGTGGGTTCCGGGGCTGTGCCTAGTGACGTGGGCCACCAAGAGTCGTCCCAGGCTGATGGGGTGGGTCCGAGAATGAGGACCTCCGTCTTGTCTGAGTTCAGCTTCAGTCTGCTGTCCTTCATCCAGTCGGCTATGGCCTTCATTCCTCGGTGGAGGTTAGCTTTGGCGGTGTCGGGATCTTCGGTGAGGGATATGATCAGCTGGGTGTCGTCGGCGTAGGAGATGATGTTGAGGTTGTGTTGTCGTGCGACGTGGGCGAGGGGGGCCATGTAGATATTGAACAGTGTCGGGCTGAGGGAGGATCCCTGTGGGACGCCGCAGATGATCTCAGTGCTTTTGGAGCAGAAGGGTGGGAGGCGGACGCTCTGGGTTCTGCCGGAGAGGAAGGATGTGGTCCAGGCCAGGGCCTTCTCTTGGATACCGGCGTCATGGAGGCGTGCTGATAGGGTGCGGTGGCAGACCGTGTCAAAGGCTGCTGATAGGTCCAGGAGGATGAGGGCAGCTATTTCTCCTTTGTCCATCAGGGTCCGGATGTCGTCAGTGGCGGCGATGAGGGCGGTCTCGGTGCTGTGGTTACTGCGAAAACCAGATTGGGACGGGTCCAGGATGTTGTTGACTTCGAGGTAGCGGGTCAGCTGTTTGTTGACAATCTTCTCGGTCACTTTTGCCGGGAAAGGGAGCAGGGAGATGGGCCGGAAGTTCTTGAGGTCCTTGGGGTCCGCCTTGGGCTTCTTCAGAAGGGCGTTGATCTCGGCGTGCTTCCAGCTTTCTGGGAAGGTTGCTGTCTCGAAGGAACAGTTGATTGTTTTCCGGAGGTGGGGCGCGATGGCTGCGCTGGCTTTGTTGAAGACGTGGTGAGGGCAGGGTTCAGATGGGGATCCGGAGTGGATGGAGTTCATGGTTTTGATGGTGTCTTCGTCGCTGACGCTGGACCAGACGGTCAGGCGACTGGTGCGAGTGGTAGTCGCAGGGGTGGTGGACTCGGTGGTGGGTGAGGTGGGGTCGGGGTTGAAGCTGTCGTGGATGTCAGTGATCTTGCGGTGGAAGAAGGTGGCCAGGGAGTCGCACAGGTCTTGAGATGGCGGGATGTCGTTGGTGATGGAGCTGGGGTTGGAGAGTTCTTTCACGATGCTGAAGAGCTCTTTGGTGTTGTGTGCGTTGTTGTCTAGGCGGTCCTTGAAGGCGGTCTTCTTGGCGGTCCTGATGAGTTGGTGATGTCTGCGGGTGGCGCTCTTGAGGGCTGTGTGGTTGTCTGGTGTTCGGTCGTGGAGCCATTTCTTCTCCAGCTTCCGACAGGTGTGCTTGGAGATCCGGAGGTCCTCGGTGAACCAGGCGGCTTTCTTGTTGGTGTGGTTGGTTGTAAAGGTCTTGAGAGGGGCGAGGGTGTTGGCGCAGTCGTTGATCCACTGTGTGAGGTTGGTCGCGGCAGTGTCTGGGTCGGTGGGGTCGGTGGGTGGTCTCAGGGCGAGGGCCGTAGTCAGTTGATCCCCTGTGACCTTGCCCCAGCAGCGGCGTGTAAGCTGTTGGGTGCGGTGGTGTGTGGTGGGTTTTCTGAAGGTGAAGTGGACGCATCTGTGGTCGGTCCAGTGTGGTTCGGTGGTGTGGTTGAAGGAGACGTGGGGGCTTGCGGAGAAGATGGGGTCAAGCGTGTGTCCAGCGGCGTGAGTGGGTGTCGTTACTAGCTGTTTGAGTCCGAGGTTGGCGAGGTTGTCGTTCAGGGCGGTGGAGTTGGCGTCGTTGTTGTTCTCGAGGTGGAAGTTCAGGTCCCCGAGGAGGATGTAGTCCGTGGAAGCGAGGGCGTGGGTGCTGATGAGGTCAGCGATGGTGTCACTGAACTGTGGGCGGGGTCCGGGACTGTAGATGAGAGTTCCTCTGAGGGTGGTGTTGGGGTCGGTGTGGATCTGGAAGTGCATGTGCGGTGGTGAGGGTGTCATCGGTGTTCGTTGAGATTTTGATGGAGTCTTTGTGGATGATGGCGATTCCTCCACCCACTCCGTTGGTGCGGTCTCTGCGGGAGATCTTGTAGCCCTGTGGGATGGCAATGGCAATGTCTGGTGCTGAGGTGGCGTTCAGCCAGGTCTCCGTCAGGAAGGCAACGTCAGGGGCAGTGGAGTCTAGGAGGTCCCAAAGTTCGATGGCGTGCTTGCGAGGGGAGCGGGTGTTGAGGAGGATGCAGCGGAGGTGGTTGGGTTCTCTGGCTGGTGGTGTGGAGGGTTGGATGCTGGTGAATCTGCAGTTCCGGCAGGTGAAAGGCCCCTGGGTGTGTTTCGGGGTGGCCCGGTAGCAGGGGTGGTCTCGTCTGGTGTTGAGTGCGTGGAGGGTGCTTGCGTCGTACTGCAGTCTGGCGTTGCGGGGGGTGCGGGTTCCAGGGGTTCTGGTGCTGGGTGCGGTCCAGGCGCGGACGGGCGCAGATGGGCTTGCCTTAGGCGCGCCTTCGGCCCGCCAGCGGCGCGCCCGCTGCGCGTGTCCGCTGCGCGCCGCTGCGCGTGTCCGCTGCGCGCCCGCTTCGCGGCCTCCATATGAGGGCAGAGGGAGGGAAGAGCAGCTGGGAGGTGGGAGCGGGGCGGCCAATGGGAGTGAAGGGGGCGGGGCAGCAGGGGCTCAGCAGCAAGGGAAAAACCCGGGGAAAAACCCAGGGGAAAACCCGGGGAAAAAACGGCGGGAAAAGACGGCGGGAGAGGGACAACAGAGCACAGGGGTACAGAAAGCAAAACACAGGGGCACAGAATGGAAAAAACAAGTGGCACAGAAGCACAAGCTCAGGGGAATAGAAAAAAGGGAGCGAGTAGTCAGGCGGCAAAAGTGGCAACGGAGGTTCAACCCACAGGGGGCTACGTGGCAGATGGGGGGAGCGACCTTCCTGGTGACAGGGTCAAAGGTCGCTCTCTACCACCGCTTCGCGGCCTCCATATGAGGGCAGAGGGAGGGAGGAGCTGCTGGGAGGTGGGAGCGGGGCGGCCAATGGGAGTGAAGGGGGTGGGGCAGCAGGGGCTCAGCAGCAAGGGAAAAACCCAGGGGAAAACCCGGGGAAAAAACGGCGGGAAAAGACGGCGGGAGAGGGACAACAGAGCACAGGGGTACAGAAAGCAAAACACAGGGGCACAGAATGGAAAAAACAAGTGGCACAGAAGCACAAGCTCAGGGGAATAGAAAAAAGGGTGCGAGTAGTCAGGCGGCAAAAGTGGCAACGGAGGTTCAACCCACAGGGGGCTGCGTGGCAGATGGGGGGAGCGACCTGCCTGGTGACAGGGTCAAAGGTCGCTTAGTAACCCCTAAAGCACTATTGCTTCTAAGTATTCTTCTAAAATCCATATCTTCATTCTGGTTTTGATTTATTTACAAAATTACTATCTATTTCTCTAAATGTTTGGAGTAATTTTGTTGTGTTTTCATTGTGTTACTGTGTGTGTGTGTTGCACAAATTCTTTACACATTGCTTTTTGATATAAGCCTGACTGCTATGTGCCAAGCTACCAGAGGGTGAGCAAAGGTTATGTGTTAGTGTGCATCTGGCTTATACTGAATAGAGCTGTGATCCCTACTTGGAGTGGGTACATACCCCTGCCAACTAGAGACCCCTATTTCTAACACTCCATGATAGTTGTGACACTTCTGTATTATACTTTATTTTATTCACCTCTCTTCTTCTGAAATGTGTGACCTCATATTGTCAATGATTTGCCTTAGGGAGCTTTCTTTCTTTTATCACTGGATAACGGTGATGGAATAAAACAAAAGTGCTCCAACTCTAAACAGTACCAATTTTCAAATGAATTAACAATGTAGGCTTTCATAGACCTCTGCACAAAAGGAATTCTCTAATGTTTATATATCACACTGTAGCACGAAAGCAGTAAGCAGTCAGTAAAATGAAAAAATGAAATTATAATAAATTGTCTGTGACCCTCTTGTTATCCCTTTTCAGCGGGCATTACCAAATTGAAATGTTTGCTGCAATCAGCATTTCTTTTCTTCAAGGACCACTAACAATGTTTGGAATATGTACGTGCTGTTATGAATACATTTTACATTAATCAATTCTTTTTCACCTAAAATAATATGGTAGGGCTCATCAAGGATTCCTTTTCAGTATTAGACTCAATTATAATTATTATCTGCATAAACCCTTTCATTGTATTCATCTCTTTTCAGCATATAATCTATAGTAAGCATATTATAAAACAGTGTGCATTCTGGGTTACACTCCTCTTCCTCTGTACATATTTTTCTATGAATTACATTAATATGAAATATATATTGCATAATGTATGTCACTTTTCTAGAAAAATAATGCTTACTAACTTAGTATCTCATGAACTGTGCAGGATTTACTAACATATATCTATGGAGTGAACTGCCTAATAAACATACTAAATAGCTATAATTGTGTTGTATGGCTCTATAGAAATGGTTTATTATGTATACTATTACAAAAAAGTGTTTGCATAGCTTATAAGAACATTTTTCATCCACATATAAAGAGTATGTTGATTATGGGAAGTGCAGGTAGTAACATTATTTACCATATCAGTAAATAGCTTCTTACAGTCAGAGGAATTGCTAAAAGTAAAATCAAAAGGAGCAAGAAGGAAATTAGGTAAAAACTGCTTGTAGTCAGGCGGAAGAATCAGAAAAACAACAAATTTACTTCTTCTTTCTTTTTATAAAAAAAATATTTTCAATGTGTTTTACAAATAGACATAAGATTACAGCATATCAACTAGGCATCTGAGCACCACGATGCCTGTGTAAAGAATATTGACCCTAGAGCATAGTTGCAGATAGCTTATCCAGGAGTTGTTAATCTGTACCGAAGGAGCAGTGGAGCGTCAGCTTATTTCCTTTGTGTATAGCTAGAATTGCCCTTCCGTCTATGAGAATGTTTTGTAAAGTGCCAAATAAGGGCAGGGATGGGGGTGGGCCATGAGATGGTAGAGGAAGATGTGAGGCAGGAGGATAGGGCTTGACTGTATTCCCAATCAGGGCTTCAACTGATGCCCCACCACTGGTGCCAGAGGGGGCATGTACAAGGTTTGCATGGGGCAACAGTTCGGAGTGTAAGTGGTTGGAATTGATGTGTGTAGTTGTGGGAGTGTTTCTATGAACATATGTAGATAAGTGATCCCTAGGGGCTGGTAAGTTGATCAGTCTATGGCCCAGGCGCGAGCGTGGGGGTGGTAAGTGTAGAGTGTTCAGGTTCCCTGTGCGGTCAGAGTCGAGCTAGCACTCTGTGTGTGTTGCTTGAACTGCTTGAGGAGTGTGTCCAAAGCTGCAAATAGGAGGAGTTTGGGAAGATGGCGGGCCTCTATGTAACGAAGGGTATCTCCCTCAGCCGACACCCTCCAATGTATGGTTAAGGTTCTCTTCACCAGTAAGTGGGCCAGACTGACAAAGCTTGTTTATACCTAGCAGCTCTTCTTATGTTTAAATATACCCAGGGTTCAAGCCTCCCATGTATAGATATTTGGCAGTTCTTTAACTTCCAGCAGAACCTTGTGAGTTGAAGGCCAGTATGTAAAAAGGGTCTAGCACAACCAGAGCATGTGGTGCAGGTCGGCACGCCGAGTAGCAGTAGAGGTACCACAATTGTGTATTTGGGAAGTAGTGATTATGTTGTTTGAAGGTTCAGTGGGCAAGGTGTCAAATGGAAAATTGAATATTCTTAAAATGTGTGTTGCAAGACACCTTCTGTGAAAATTCTAAGGATTGTCATGCAGTACCTTTCCAATAGCATCTTTCCATTTGCCCGAGTGCTGTCAGTGGGTACCCGGAGTGCTCCTGGATTGCTTTCGAGATTCATGTAATCAGCTGTCGTCCTGCCCCCATGTGAAGCAGTGTTTGTCGAATGGCCTGTGTTTGGAGTTTCTTATCAGAGGTGAACCAAAGGGTCTGAAATGTGTTGAGGAGCTATCTGTATGTAAGAAATTAGCCAGGAAGCATACTATATTCTGTCAGGAGCTGATCGAAGGTGAGTAGGTGACCATCTAAGAAGAGATCATCCACCATGTATAAAGAGCGTTCGTGCCAGAAACAGAGTAGGAGCCAGGAAAGTGCAGAATGCCCTGCAATGAGAGTGCTGGGGTTTATGGGGGGACATGTCATGTGAGGGAATAGACTTAGGCCATAAATTTCTGAGCCACCTGTGCCTAAAAGTCCCATGAGGACGGGGTGTTCTTCCAGAGAATAGAAAATTCCTGACCAAGACTGGTATAAGAGGCCTGTCCCCTGGCAAGTCTCTCCCAGATTCTGCCCCACCAGCCAGCATGACAGCATATGTAGATGAACTGGAAGGTAATACACTTCAAAGAAAGGAACGCTAAGTCCACTCCTACCAATGGGTAGCTGCAGCTTTGCAGCTTTCACAATGCAATCCGGTAGTCTCACTTGAGCTCCCGCAAGAGGGTGTTGAGTTCCTGAAATAAGGGGCGGGGAGGGATGACTGCTAAATGAGTGAAGCAATACACAAGTTGAGGAAGGATAACCATCTTTGACAGAGCTATCCTCCCTGTCACAGCCAACAGGAGATGCTTCCAAAAGGGTCTTCTCAGTATCAATAAGGATAGGCCTTTTTTCAAATTACCATTGAAGAGGTAAGCCTGGGAATGATAGAGGTGTATCCAGAGGTACCGGACCTTGGTGCCACACCAAGTTACTGGGGAGCCCCCAAGTTGCACAGTCCAAGGGGAATGTTTGGACTCAGTGAGTGTACACTGGCTTTGGCCTAATTAACATTGAGGCATGTTGTGGGCAAAAAATGTGTTGAGTGTGGAGTTTAGGGATGATACACTGCAGCAAATGACCCAGAGGTAGAGAAGTAGATCATCTGCGTAGAGGAACACCACGTGTATTCTATCATCTACGGGGACTCCCCAATCTTGCCCTTCCCTTCAGACGGATGGTGAGAAGCTCCATTGCTATTGCAAAGAGCAAGAGGGATAAAGACACCTTTGTCGGGCTTTCCTTCCCATTGGGTAGGATGGGGAGATGAGCCGCCCCAGTTGCAAGCAAGAAGTGGATTTAGTGTACAGACGTTTTGTATATTTGAGGCAGCATTCACCCACCACATGATGGCCAGTACCAGGAAAAAGTAGTCCCATTGGAGTGTGTCAAAAGCTTTTTTGAGACCCAGGAGGAGGCAAGGGGTATGGTGATATTGTGTGGGGGCTTGATCCTGGATGTGGAAAAGGCCTCTAATGTTATGGGATATAGTGCAGCAGGGGACAAAGCCATTTTGGTCTGGGTGTATGAATCCAGGGAGGAACTGGGCATATCTATCTGCCTTTTACCAAGGTTCTTATAGACTGCACTTAAGATTGCAGTTGGTCAATAGGAGGACAGATTGGCAGCGTCCCTTTTGGGTTTTGGGAGAAACACTGGGAGGAACACATGGGCAGATGGGCGCAGCCACCCAGTATTCAGGGCACCACTGAATATTTCTGATGAGCGAGGAGCAAGGCGTGCAGTGAAGACTCTATAATTTTAAATTGGTAGGCCATCAAGGCCCTGAGTTTTGTGTTTGGCCAAGTTTATCTTGCTTCACATCTGCAACCATGATTGGGGCATCCAGGCACATACGGGTGGCTTCAGAGATATGAGGAACGGTAATTCCTGATAAGAATGTGTCCACTGCATCTCCAAGGGAGGGCGCATTGTATATGGTGGAGTAATACTTGAAGAACATGTTTAGAATGTTGCTTTGCCAATATAGAACCTTGCCGGTGAAGGACGTTATTGCCAGAATCAGGCACAAACAAATATCCTGGTATTTTAGCTATGCGAGCAGGTGCTTTGACTTGTCTCGCTCATGGTGCCTTTCGGCTGCATAGGTGGCAAAGTTGAAGCATTGCAGTCGCTCTAGTAGAGCGGCTTGTTGTGTCTAGGCTTCATCCAGGGCCTGTCTTTTAGATGTATTGCGTTTGGCTTCCCTCTCTAGTGTGGGTAGGAACCACTCACCCAACTTGTCTAAAGTCCTTCACATCTGCATTACCTCTTGTATGCAGAAGCCTCTTGTAACCACTTTGAAGGCCTCCCACTCGGCTGCCATTGAAGAGACCAAAGCATGATTTTCAGCAAAGTAATGGCAAATGTGTGACTCCTGAGAATTGCGGAATGTGGGACCCTGCAGGCAGTTCCTGGGGAGGCACCATGGTGTTTGCGGGGCAGGGAGTTCCACTGCACATCTATGACATTAGCATAGTGATCTGACAGAACCCTGCCCGAGGTATTCTGCGTGGTGGACATAAAAAGGGGTCCAGGCACACATTGAGGCTGTGCTGTGTAGCATAGAAGGAATAGACTCGATCATGTGGATGCTTAGCTTTCTAGACATCCACCAGCAATAACTGGCTGACCCAACTCATAATGAGCTCTTCCTGAGCATATGGAGGAGATCAGGGAAGCAGAGAATGTAAGCGGTCTACGTGGAACTCGAGCATGCAGTTGTAATGTACACTCATTATCCACAGGATGTATGTCTAGTGTTCTAGTATGCTTCTGAGAGGGATCCAGGAGGAGTCCTGCTCCGTATTTGGGTCATTGATGCACCCCAACAGGACAGGGGAGACCTCAAGGCAGCCTTCTACCAATATGAATCGTTCCTCCTTGTCTATTGTATTGTCAGTGACTTGAAAGGGAATATCTGGACAGATACAAATCATCGCATCATGGGCATAAGCTGAGTAGGTAATGTAATAAATCACCTCCTCCACCGTTTCTGTAGCCAATGTATCTCTATTGCTGTGGTATGAGTTTCCTAGATCAAAACAACCTGTGCAGGCTGGCGCTTGGCGTAAAAGTATGTACTGTATTGTTTCTGTTCGGTGTGCAGGTCTTGTAAGTTCAGGGTGAGAAACCTAGTGAGTGTGGAACGAGCCACAGGAGATGTGGGGTCTTGTGACTAGCTGGGGCTCGACACATGGTCTGTAGGGTGTAGGGTGGCTCACTACTCCCCATCCTGCCGTCCCCACCTTCCCGGGGAAGAAGTGCATACCTAGTTGGCTCAAGGAAAGGAAGCGAAAAAGTAGAGGTATCATAACAATAGGTGTCAATGGTAATGTTTAGAGTCCACCGCGACTGGTGGTGCACCTAAGTGAAGGACCATAGTTAGTCATTGAGTAGAAAGGGGGTTTGTGGCTGAGGAGGTACGAGTCGTGTACGGGGACAAAAGTGCCCAGTTTTGTTACATCAATTTGTTGCTGGAAAAAAAAAGTGGGGGGAGGCAGAGAGAAGGAAGGTTGCAGTGATGCCACCCCTCTGTGAAGTGTTGATCCATAATATTTTGATTGTGTCAATCATCCAGCCAGGGTAGAGGCAAGGGCAGTGGCCATGTATTCACAATCAGTAGTACCCAGCCTTTGCTTCCACTTATTTTTTTCACTGATGATGGGGTTATCAGATTGTCTGCAGTTTGTAGTATCATCTGTGGGGGTTCTGAGACTCTTGATTGAAGCCTTCGAGGTGTCCGAGTTGTCAGCTGTGGGGAGGATATGCAGGCCTCCTTCCCTGTCAGTGGTCCTGGCACCCTAGCCAATAAATGCCACTACCTAGAGGGCCTGGTGTCTGTCCTCTAGGATCTGCTCCAGTGCTTGGGGCTTTGTCGGTGGAGAGATCAAACGGTGACCCTGTCTTCTGCTTTTTGTGTAATGGACGGGCAGGGCGTTTTTTTCTCCTGCTGATTCATATGTGAGTCAGTTTGATATTTGTCGGACATTGTGACGCTTCCCTAGAGTCATCAAAAAAGAGGGTTTTCCCAACCAGAAGTATTTTGAGGTGGACTGGGAACAGTGGGATGTATTGAACTCCCAGTTGCCAGAGTTGCCTCTTTATTTCAAGGAAGGAAGGAAGTTGTTGCTGCACCGCCTTGGTAAAATCAAGAAAGAGCATGATGGTCTTGTCCTCTAGTTTAAACAGGCCCTTGTCCCTGGCTACCATCTAGATGGGCTGGTATGCTGGTACCATGTGCGCTCTCTCCAGGGATTAGAAGGGGGTTAGTTCCAATGGTGCGACAAAAGAATGGAACCAGTTCTATAAGACTGTCATTTAGTTGCATCCCTCAATCCCTCAAGTATGGCGAGTATTCGTACGATTCTTTTCCAGGGACGTCCTTCTGCATATTCTCCGCTCTTCTCCAAGATGTGTCCTTGTTTTTGCAAGTACTGGAGGGTGTGATGTTTGTGGCTGTATCGAAGCCAGTGTTTTCTCCCCATCTGTCACTTTATCTGCTAATTTGTGGTGGTTGTCTCAGAGAAATCCCAGAAATCCCAGAGAAATACCAGTTAAACCACAAGGGACCCCAGCACACGCATCTCCATTGAGATGCGTGTGCTTTCTATTTCTGCCAGGATGGTGTCCAGCTTGTCTGCCCTAACGAGGAAAGGTCACTGGGGAACATATGTTAATGGTGTGTCTAGTACCAGTGTCAGCAGTACAGTGGCCTGTGATGCCTCCGTGGGCCTGGTCGAATGCAACCTGCCCATATCTGCGCTGCCATGGGCCACAGAGGTTGTATCCATTTGATGCCAGCCACAGCGGAGGAGGGCCGGGCCAAGCCAGTCGCATGAGCATGAGTCCATTTGTTCCAGGCGGATAGATTGAAACAGTGCCATCCTGTGCATGGTTAAGTTATGTGGGGGTTCACAGTGTTTGCAGTAAAGCCTCCCCAGCCTGAGGTGTCTTTGTGGCAAAGTGCGTTGTGGGGGCAGTTGTTCATGGAGAGAGGAGACCTGACTTCCATCACTAAAGCCTACCTATTACAGTGTGTTTGCAAGACGTGTCTGTCTTTTGGGGCCCTGTGAGTCAACAGACCCCATCAGTTGCTACAGCCCATTCCATGGGGTGGTATTCTGCTGGTGGCCATGCTCCCTAGCAACTCTGTGGGCAGGGTGCGCTGTGTGGCTACAGCCAGCCACTCCTCATGTGAACTGTCAGCTGCAGGTTTTTTTTGCTCTCACTGATCCGAAGACTCCGAGGAGTTTGCAGTGCCCCTAGGGGTTTGCTCTTACCCACCTTCCTAGGGCCGGCTCGTACCCACCTTCTCTGGGTCCTAGGTGTCCCCAATTTGTTTGCAATCATCCTGGGTACTGTAACTGGCAATGCCCCTGCCTCTAATGTCTGCTGCCTCAGTTTAGTGGTTAGTAGGATGTTAGGGCCGGGCTCCACCATCCTCCTCCCTACTATGGAGGAAGAGTACTCCCTGTGCTGTAGGCCACGGAACTCTCCTGGGAGGGATGCTGTGCTCTCCTCTATGAACCTGTGCCCCTCGGGGGTTATGTGCAGGCTGAACCCCAGCTGATCGCTACCCAGGATGGCCTGGGGAAATGGGTAACACAAATGCAGGTGTGGTGCTGGGTCCACTGCTCGCCATATGTAGCAGACTGTGGGCCCACCCGCAGCTCAGTGTTCAGTGCTCACCCTCACATCTGGAGACCCTTGGGTGTCATGCTTCGGTCCAATCCCAATAGCTCACACGGTGGCAATCTGGGCCCTTTCTCATCTGTTGGGTCAGTACCAGTCTTGGTGGTTTTCCTGCCTAGGGCCGGTAGGTGCCGGGAGGGTCGGTGTGGGAGAGCGCAGTTCAGGCCACGATCGCCAGTGTTGTTGCTCCAAGTTTGAAACACCCGTGAGAACAGCTCCTGGGAAGTCCCAACCCAGCTTCTCAGGTTTAAGCTTGCAGATCTGGGTCGGATGGTTGTCTGGACCGAGCCCAGCTGGCAGATTAAGGAAGTGAACAAGCCATCTGAGCCTAGCTTTATCAACGAGAAGCTGCCACCATGGCCTGCTAAACCAAGCCCCCGTGCTGATTTACTTCTTCTTGGTCCAATGTTGGAGAGGGCGCAAATTAAATAATCTCCTACAGACCGACAGATTAAACGCCTGAGCACGGCATCAGTAATAATTGCCTGCAGGACTGATTTGACCTAATGCTTAACAGATGCTTTGATATGTGTCATTTTTTTAATCTCCAGCAGTGATTTAGGGTTCTGCACAGGAAGGCGTTGGTTTGTGAAATTACAGAATGTGTGAGGAGGAAGGAGATTGAAAGTTGTGAGAATCTTTTTGGACTATAGGCACTTTGGTTATAACCCGACCCCTGTGACATCCTGCCTTTATTGTACAAGGTTAGATAAATAATTGTGAAGTGTAAGTGTCCCTTGTAGCACTAATGCACTACCAAAGTCACAAGCTTAACTTGTCCAATCATTTTTTCCAGATGTGTGGAAACCCAATTGGATTCAATGGGTTAGTTTCCAGTGACAATTTAAACTATTTCATTTTATTTTGTTTCTGTCTTTTTTAATTCTATATTCCATGTCCATATCCAACTGGACAACAGTTTAAAAAAATAAGCAGTCAGACTCTGCCTCATCCTGAAAATAGTGCATCCCATATCACTACCCTCAAATAACTATTCTTGCTTATAGTGACACAGAGAAAAATCTCAGTCTTTCTCTCCACCGTATGCAAAGCAAGGAACGGTCATGGTTGCATATGTTTCTAGGCACTATTCCCCCCAGGCACGCCTTGTCAGTGCCTGTGCTCAACCAAGGCAAAATAGTTTTTTCATGCAATGTGCAACTTCTGAAAACGTGAACGGAGATCAATGCCGGTACTTCACGCATGACTAGAAAGTGTTGTGTGCAGATTTCAGGAATCCTTCGCTGCCTGCCTGTGTTCAGGACAAATCTGAAAACAAATCTATTCAAAGAGGCTTTAACATGCCACCTCTAAGCTCCTGGAACTAATCGCGTTCCTTTACAAATCTAAATCAATCCATGTGAAAGTCCACGACAGAGCAACCATCATTGTTACTGATCATCTTTTTCTGAAGAAGGGACATGGTGACTCAAGAACTCAAGAAATAATTGTGTCTCCTCGACAGCACTTCAGAGTAGCTACTCATCTTAATAATATTTGTTCATGACAAAAGCTAGTCTTGGGGCAAGATTCCTTTTTAGCTATCATCTGCAAAAGTCCATTTCAAACGTCATAAGTAACAATACCGCTATCAGAAAAATGAACGAGCAATTTGATTTTAGCTTAGATTAATTCTAATGGGTAATACAGAGTCGCCGTGACATCTATTAACAGAAAGATCAGTTGCTCAGCATGAAAAGGCACACTTAAAAGTAAGACAGTCATCATTCGCTACAGAAAAAGGCATTTGAAAGCAATGTAAAATCATTCACCATGTGGTACGAGAGCACGTTATGGGGAAAGTTTAAAATTATTTTGTGCCTGGGCATTAAACGTGTGCTGTTGAGGCGCGACTTTCTGCAGGTATGTGAGATCTTGCTGCTAGCAGCGGACAAGCTGTACACACTTTGGGGGTTATTCCAACTTTGGAGGAGGTGGTAATCCGTCCCAAATGTGACGGATTTACCACCAGCCGTATTACGAGTTCCATAGGATATAATGGACTCGTAATACGGCTGGTGGTATATCCGTCACTTTACTGTCACTTTTGGGACGGATTACCACTTCCTCCAAAGTTGGAATAACCCCTTTGACTTTTTACACCTTAAATCCATCTCTCAAGCAGCAAAAGGCATTACAGATGATGAAGTAAAGTGTTCTGTTTCATCAAATAATGGAGGGGGGTTCCACCTGAGGGCTCTAAAATGTAGGCTGACTTGGCTGCTATGTATCTCTGCCTTCATCCAATGCTTATGCTGTAGAATAGAACAAACAAGTAGAGTAAGGAAAAAAACTTCCAAACGATTTCTGAAGTAAATTAAGACGTATCTCATATCGTAAGGGGTGGAATTTCCATCCAGTGGCCCCAACTCGTTAAAACGTTACAGTGAACTGTTTAAGCAAATACTGAGGTCAACTTAATATCGTAGAGGGAAATTCACATCAATAGAGAGGGGCACCAACTCTATGCAACCAAGATACTTTAAGAAGCGTGTTTTCCATGAGGTGCTAATATCAGCTCGATAGAAACATGCTTTGTTTTGATTTTCATTTATTTGAACTGGCCCCTGCTGATACTGATACCTTTTCACTGAATTCCAATTGTTAAAATTACTGGTTTGAATTTTTCATTCTGATCAGGTTAGCACCAGGGGTTTGAACCTCTTCTGAGATTCCAACATGGGCAAAGTAACTACACAGACCAAACAGCTTTCCAAGTTCAATTCTTGCCTGTAAAAGCAAGTCAGTTTATGCAGCGAACTAGAATATTCTGATATTTTCAGGTGCACATGGGGGAACATGTGGAATTACCACATCAGCCATCTTTCCCATCTGCGAAACCTCCAGTGAAGCATGTTTTCCCGTGGAATGGTCCCAGAATATTGTAACCAAAACATAGTCAGACAGAAATATTGTGCCCTAAATATTGTTTATAAATATATTGCCTCAGTAGAGTTACTAATAGAACATTTTCACCCAATGGACTGATAATGTTTTAAACAAAGTTTAGGATACAGTAGTTCCGTAAGGGGATATTACAGTATTACTAGCAATATTCTGAAACTGAACTTTCCTCTACCAGCATCACATGACCACAACATTTCTATTATGCTTGGTCTACTTCTAACAAACTGAGGGGCAGAGTTATGAAAAGTGGCATTGTACTTAATGCAGCGCCACTTCTCTTGCACCCCTTAGGGCCCCCCCTAACGCCATCATGTGTGACGGCACACTATGGCGGTAGTTAGGGAACTAGGAGTCAAAATTTCTGGCGGTAGCTCAGTGCTTTGCAGGATTATGGTCAACAATTTTTATGCTAATCCTGCAAAGCACCCAGAGGCGCATTGAAACCAAAGAGAGCCTTCTTTTAACGCCTGCTATGAGCAGGCATTAAAAATCCCAGAAAAAATGACACAAATAAATCTTTTAGATTTCTTTGTGCCATATTTACGGCCTCCCTAATGGGGGAATGCCTCTTAAATCTAGGGCCTGAGTATTTTGGTGACATTAACCTATCTGTGTGGTTCTGGTGACATCACCTACATATCATGTTACACGTCAAAATATCAAGGGGCATATTTACAAAGAACTGGTGAGGCATTGTGCTGAAATTGGCAGCACCACGCTGTTTCAGTTCTGAAATGCAGGGATGGTTCGTATTTACAAAAAATATGGCACATCCCTGTGTTTTCCCCTGCACTAAATTATCTGTCGAGCGCCAACGTATTCATCCTTGAACCATGGTGCAAGGATGGTTGCGCTGTGGGGGAGAATTTTTTGGTGCAGGAAGGGACACATCCCTGCACAGAACCTACCTTCATTGTCAATTTGCTATTTCTTTGTGTGGCGCAAAATGGAGCACACATAGGAAGAGCAAACACCAAGGAGAAATTAAAACATTTGTCCTCTTTGTGACTTGCTAACTCCTACCCCGGGGTAGCATTAGATTTTGGTGCTGCCACAGCTTTACTATTTCTTGTAAATCTTGGGCAGCATCAAAATGCAATTGGTGTTGCTGTGGATGCCCACAGCAACACCCATTGCATGCCTCTTACACACAAAGGGCCTCATTCTGACCCTGGCGGACGGCGGAGGCCGTCCGCCAGGGTACCGCCGCTGAATGACCGCACCGCAGTCAAAAGACCGCGGCGGCCATTCAGACATTTCCTCTGGGCCGGCGGGCGCTCTCCAAAAGAGCGCCCGCCGGCCCAGAGGAAATGCCCCTGCAACGAGGACGCCGGCTCAGAATTGAGCCGGCGTAGTTGCAGGGGTGCGACGGGTGCAGTTGCACCCGTCGCGTATTTCAGTGTCTGCTTAGCAGACACTGAAATACTTTTTGGGGCCCTCTTATGGGGGCCCCTCGGCACCCCCTACCGCCATCCTGTTCCTGGCGGGCGAACCGCCAGGAACAGGATGGCGGTAGGGGGTGTCAGAATCCCCCATGGCGGCGCAGCAAGCTGCGCCGCCATGGGGGATTCTAAGGGCAGCGGTAAACCGGCGGGAGACCGCCGGTTTGCCTCTTCTGACCGCGGCCGAACCGCCGCGGTCAGAATGCCCTGCGGGGCACCGCCGGCCTGTCGGCAGTGCTCCCGCCGACCCTGGCCCCGGCGGTCTTAGACCGCCGGGGTCCGAATGACCCCCAAAGTGCTGCGTGTGAAGGGGCCGTATTTACAAGGTGGCGTTAAGCCACGAAAAGTGGCTTAATGCCTCCTTGTAAATAAGGCACAGTGCACAGCACCACCTTAGCGTCACAAAAAGCGACGCTCCGGTGGTGTTAGGGGCTTGATGATATGCTGCTAAGAATTTCATATTGACATATAAAATATTGAATTCAGAATGCTATCAAGGTATAGCAATATAGAGTAAACAACAGCAAATCTTTGCTTACTATAAATACTGATTTGAATGATTTAGTGATAGTGGACATTCTGGATTCAATATTTTGATAGGTTGTTTAAAAAAGAGAAAAAAAAATAATGAATAGACCCCTGAGGCTTATGTAAACCTAAGTGTTTAAACAAAACATCTTCAAGCTACTTCCTCTGGCACCCTATTAGCTAA
The DNA here is from genome assembly GCF_031143425.1 of Pleurodeles waltl. Taxonomy (NCBI): domain Eukaryota; kingdom Metazoa; phylum Chordata; class Amphibia; order Caudata; family Salamandridae; genus Pleurodeles; species Pleurodeles waltl. The sequence continues at coordinate 329,740,477 of NC_090438.1, read as the reverse complement.
ATTGCTTGCACCACTACTCCAAGGTGTACTGTTCCATACTAGTGAAGTCAACTTGCTGATGTAACCAATGAAGGAATGGAGCACTGCCTCTACGAATTGGGAACTAAAGTATACAAAGGTGAATGATGGAATTTCTCAACTTCTGGTAGTTACCCAGGAAGCATCCCAGTCCATTGTTCATTTACACACAATGCCACCTCAGTTTGGACCAGCCATAAGCAAATCAGTTTTGACCCAGCCCCAATGGGAACAGTGTCCAACCCTCACTGCATCAGGATGCAACCAGTCCTGGGTTACTTCTGTTCCAGTTCTTTAATGACCTTGGCTCGCAGTTCAGGGTGGAGTGTTCCCATTGGAGCAGGGTCAAGCAGGGTCAGGCCTGGGGTACGACTCCCAATAATGACCAGTAGCTGTAATTAATTCAAGCATTTTATCCACCACTTTTTTGTATACTTCAGTGTGTCACCCTAAGAGGGATGGATATTACTAGATGTGGGCCCCATGCACACTGTATCACTGGATCTAAGCTACACCTGGCTGGAATTCTAATCAGGGCGAAACCAGTCCTGGGTTGCTTGTGTTCCGGTTCATGGTGGACATGGCCTGTCAGTTCGTGTTTGACTGATACCACTGGGGCAGAGTCAAGATTAATTTGCATACGGTTCTGTTCAAATAGAGGTGGCCTGGTGTGCCAAATGATGATTGTTAGAAATGGAGTCTTTGGTTGGCAGTCAGGTTACCCTCTGTCCAAGTTAGGACCCTCACTCTAGCCGGGGTAAAGGAGAATCACTCTCAGTTAACCCCCGATCACCCCCGTGGTAGCTTGGCACAAGCAGGCAGGCTTAATTTCAGAAGCAAGGTGTGAAGCATTTGTACTAACACACACAGTAAGTCAGTGAAAACACTACAAAATGACACAACACAGGTTTAGAAAAATAGATAATATTTATCCAAACAAAGGAAGACCAAAGCGACAAAAATGCAACATACACAAGCCAAGTTATGATTTTTTAAAGAATAAGATACTTAAATATTTTAGGAAACAGTGAAAACCCTGTTAGCTTGCAAAAGTAACTGGGTAGCGTCAAAATACAACCGCACGGGGGAGTGTGCGTCAGAAAAGGCCAACATATAGACTTTCCCCTACCCAGGGCAACAACTCTATACCTGGCAACCTTCTCACATGATTCCCTTTTGGGGGTTGTGATAGAACTAACATCCTTGAGCAAGAATCTACTACTAGACCCCTAAGAACTTGGAACTGGGGAGCACACGTCCCAATGGATATAGGCCAACCACCTCAAATGTCCAAGTAAAAAAACTATTTTCATTATATGAAGAACAGATCAAGGTGGTTACACCTTCATCTTTCCACTGGATGTAGAGAAACTTCACTATACAGTAGGGGCTTTTTAGAACCATACAGGCAGACAAAATCACAGGAGCTGTATTGTTGAAAAGAGCACACTGGTCTTCTTGAAAATAGACATGTTTGGACATATACCATGATCAGAGTAGGAATCCTTTCACCTGGCCAGCGGGGTCTATAAACTGGGGCGCATACCTTCACTGTGGGAGCTGACTTCTCCGATCACTATTGTCAGTCTGTCGTCTGGGAAGCATACAATAGCAGATACCTCGAATCTGCATCCAGTGGGAATGAGGAAGGGAGACTAAGGGCCTGATTACAACTTTGGAGGAGGGTGTTAATCTGTCCCAAAAGTGACGGATATACCACCCGCAGTATTACGAGTCCATTTTATCCTATGAAAGTCATAATACGGTGGGCAGGATATCTGTCACATTTGGGACGGATTTACACCCTCTCCAAAGTTGTAATCAGGCCCTAAGTGCCAGAACAGCACTAAATAAAGGACCTATGATCACAATCTCAGCCAGGAAAAATTAATGAGGGACATTGTCAAAAAGTAAAAACTATCCTCGTTCCAGCAGTGCCCTTATCAAAAGGGGGACTGTAGCTGTACCATAACCTTCAAGTAGGAATCTTACTACTATGCTGCTAGTTATCAGATATGAGGGGTACACCTGTTTAAGGGTCTATTTGTGCCAGTACCCTAGCTACGAAGAGTCTTTTCCTTCTTTTCTGGAATAAGGAGCAACAGAGCCAGATTATCCAAGGTCCAAGCCACAATCAGCCATTCTGATCCCCTGGAGAGGCAATTGATGCCTCATAATCTGCCCTACCAGAGGCAGGGGAAGTGCATTCATCACTTGGGGTTAAAGCGTAGTATACAGTTCCAAACAGGGTCTTGATTGTTATCTGAGATGAGTGAAAATAGGAGAGGCACGACCAGAAAGACGAGGCCATCTAGTTTTCAAAGAGACCTTACATAAAACATTCATGCTTTGAGGTCATGATTCCTTCCATTATGCTGCCAGGAACCTGGAATAGTGGAGTCCATTTGACACAGAGTTCAACTTCCCCATTACTCCAGACATAATTGTACTTTATCTCCTCTATGAGCAAAATGGTCAGTTGTTTCTAAACTGCTACTCCAGTTGGTCAGTTGTTTCTAAACTGCTACTCCAGGGGAGGAGGCAACACATTGGGTGACAGAAGTCATTTGATGTAGAGCTAGTAATGAAAGGGTGAGTGCTTCTCCCAGGCACAGAAAATTATGGGTTTGACACCATCAAACTGGGAAGACTCTCTGCATATCTAATGTTTCCTTCCCTGAAAGGTTTGCTTCTTGAGACACGTGGCAGCATTGTGCTTCCTGGGCAGAAACCTAGACCGCTGAGTTTGCGATGGGGTTAGCACACTGATTGCCAAAGAGGTTGACTCTACCTAGCACTCAGCTATAAACAGAATGTTTAATGTAGAATGTTGCAGAAGCGGTCGGCTAACATCTAAATTGACCCTGCAACAAAGAGGAAATTCTACTTGTCATCGGGGACTACTTCATAGTATACACCATTAAATGTAAAAATCATGATCACTGTGCTTCAAATATGAGTGTGAGCTCTATAGCATGAGATTTGTACTAGAGGCATTCGTTTTGAGTACAAATGTCCATACAAAGACAAATGTAGAAGATTCCAAGCATTGAATGTGTGTTCCACTCTGTAGCTATAATTTGTTTTTTTTAGGAATAAACAAAATTCCCCTTGTTTACATCTACGTAAAGTAGGCATCATTTTTGCACACAAATATGAAACATCTATATTTCTTATTCATAGTTGGAAGTTTGCAGGGTCTTACCTGTGAAGTTAGTGATGTGATAAATTGAATGATGTGATACATGTATGACATAACACCCTGGAATACACTGTTTCTTTAATTTTCATAAATCTCTATATTAGGAGGGGCTGTCTAGATACTGGATCACCATTGGGGAGAAAATAATATAGTCAATTCCCATGGCAAATGAAAGTGAAAAACCAGTCAGAAATGTTGTCCCATTCTGCCCCTGTGGCTGTGTGATATACCCATCTCACATGAGTGGTACCAAATACATCTTCAGATGTGTAGCAATGATGTATGGTGGGTCATTTGCCAGTGAAATTCTATTTTTGCACATACATATATAAGGAAATAGTATTTTGTTCTTCCTAGCCATAGTTTTAAATTTGCAGGGCAAAAGTGGTGATAACTATTCTACTCACATTCTCACCTTCATGGACCACCCTGAGTCTCTAGTTGTATAAACCTCTAGCATTGATTCCTGGGTGAGGTCAATTTTTTCAGCCATTAACTTGATACATTTTGACACAGGCTGCAGACAATACAGCTGAAAGACCAGAGAAATGTCCACTTTCTAAAAGTAATATTAAATCGAACTTTACCAATGAAGAGGACGTATTAATACCATTCTAATTATATGATCAAGGCATAGGTACTCCTTCGCAATGAGGAATTACAGCTTTCAAATGTAGTATTATAAAACAAATGTAGGTGTTTTTCACTACCAACACATGCAAAACTTAAAAGCAAATGACCTACAATTTACTTACACAGCACACTACCCTATGGGCTACCTACGGCCCACCTTAGGGATGACTTATGTTTAAGGCTTGGCAAAGTGTTTTAAACACCAGATTGAAGTAGCAGTACAATTGCACACACAGGCTCAGCAGTGGCAGGCCTGATACACATTTAAGGGGCCACTTGTGTGGGTGACACAAGCAGTGCTGCAGGCGTAATAGTCACATTTAATTTACGGGTCTTGAGCACATGTAGTGCACTTTACTAGAGACATATTAGTAAGTTGAATATGCCAATTGTGTAAACAACAATGTAACCATGTTTAGGGATACCACATGCACTTTAGCACTGGTCAGAAGTTGTAAAGTGCTTGTAGCCCAAAGGCCAACAAAAACAGTGTTAGAAAAAGAGAAGCAAAAATGCAAAAAGTATGGTGTGGCACTTCAGGGAGGGTCATTTTCCAACTGAGATCACTTTAGAAGACAGGAGGAAGGGGCCATAGTGGGCTTTGTAAGCATAAGAAAGGCTCTGATACTTTTCAAAAAGCTATACATCTGTAGATTACAATATGTAAATAGCAGCAAAATCTTTCTCTCATAATACATGTGTCATTCACATACTTGATTAGTGACCTTCCTTTTGTTGCCAAATTGAATATTTGACTTTATTGTGACACTAATGAACTTAAAGAAAGTGGCAATTCAAGCGTCAATGTAATTTGAACACACAATTAGGTCAATCATAACCATGATCTTGTGGTATCTATCACAATTTATGTTCCCCTGGGTGTGAGATCTGTATGTACTGTTTCAGGCATCGAGAAGGAACTTTTTGTCAAATTAGAGGGGGTACACTTTTTAGCACTTTTATTACCAGTGTTAATGAACTTGTTGAGTTATTTTTACATAGCTCTTTGTTTAGATGTCATTTCTTCACTGATGGGCATGTGGGAGTGGGAAAGGACCTAAATTCAGCCAAAGTAGCTTATACACAAGGAAGATTCAGAGTGGTCCACATATTTTATCCTTGCACTTAAACCATTATGAAGCCGAAGAAAATATATGCTAAACATTTATGCAACTTGATTTTCATTGTTAGATTTTTTTCCATATCAAAGTATCATATGAAGTCAAAATAGGCTACCCTACCATTATACAACAGCATGTTTCAGGACAAACCTCAGCTGGGCTGTAATTGTGCGGTAACAGGATTTTCATCACATAACCTATATTCTATGAATTAAAATTGCCTATGCTATTGACATATTACAGTGCACCATAGAGCATGTGGGAATGCACTTCACTAATGGGGCAACAATTTAAATATATATCATTTGATTTTCAAAAGCAACACTTTAACCCAGTAAAATGGATACCCTCTTGCCTGGAGCTGACTGCAGAAGCGTCAAAGGGGCATCCCTGTCACAGGCAGATGTAACTCATACCTAGGCTGCCCCTTCCATTATCCGAGTAGTCAGGATGGCATAATTTCCAGTGAAGGGAAACCTGTCTCAGAATTGGTTTGCAAGAGGAGTTTCTCAGTTTCCCAGACACACCTTGCAGTTATGCCTGGATCTCTGTCCTGGTGAAGGAACTGGATTTGGCAGAACAGTGTACTGTGAGATTCTTTAGGGCCAAACCCTCAGGAAATTATGTCAAAGTGGGTAGAGCTGCTGGTGGCAACTTTTCCCTATTAGACAGGGAGATTCCCCCACCTACAAGCTAGGGACAGGAATAAATGTGACTGCACTGGGTACCTTCTAGAGAACACATCTGAACTTGTGGAAGACAGTACAAAAATTAAACCTGCTGTTGAACCTGTGGAAAGAGACCCCTGGTATAGACCTGGGTTAACTTACAAAGGGACGCAAATAGGTTGATGAATCTTTTGACTCACAATTAAGATGTCCGTACCATAGATCCAGCACATAACCAATACACAATAATCAATAATCATTAGCAATGAATAATAGCAATAATGAATGGAGTCAGCATTTGTCACGCACCATGACCTTTCAGTCATGAATAACGACACCTTTTAGTAAAAGTTAGAATATTTATTTCCCTATATTAACAATGCTAAGGTCATGTAGATTAATCTCAAAATCAAATGAAGCACATATAGAAACAATACTGGCTGTCCAAAGCGGTGGAAGGAATGTAATCCAATCAAAGCTTGAACTACAACACATTCTAAGGTTACGGTGCAAATCAGTAACAAAGTCAACTGCGTCAAAGTAATTACATACATTAAGTTTAGCAGAGAAATTCATCAACATTTTTCCCTATTGGCACAATTTCATTAATGAGGATCCTTAACTAACAACAGATTAGCAACAGCATGTTGGGCTTCATACAAAACTATTTAGTAACACAAATTTTGGAAAAACATCTAACCAATACACAATAATCAATAATCATTAGCAATCAAAGACAGCAATAATCAATGGAGTCTGTAATTGTCATGTACCATGGCCTTTCAGTCATGAATAACCACACCTTTCAGTAAAAGTTGGAATATTTATTTCCCTAAATTAACAATGGTAAGGTCCTGTAGATTAATTATAAAATCAAATGAAACACATACAGAAACAATACTTGCTGTCCAAAGCGGTGAAAGAAACATAATCCAATCAAAGCTTGAACTACAACACATTCTAAGCTTACGGTGCAAATCAGTAACTAAGTCAACTGTGTCAACGTAATTACATACATTAAGTTTAGCAGAGAAATTCATCAACATTATTCTCTATGAGCACGATTTCATGAGTGAGGATCCTTGACTAGCACCAGATTAGCATCAGCATGTTGGGCTTCATGCAAATCTATCTAGTAACACAAATTTTTGAAAAATCTCTAAATATGGCTCTATCAAAACAATGCAGTTGGTACCTAGAAAGACAAAACAAATATGCATAATGAACAACAGTTACATTTATAATACCTATCCTCAGTGTGGATCAGCAAGCAGAGTTAGTCTTCGTCCTCAGGACATCAGTCGATCAGCAAGGCATCAGGATTCAGCATCATAGTTCAGAAAACGCAAAGATTAGCACGTCTCTTGTTAAGATGCACAAGAAAATAATGACCTTTCCCCCAGCAAGGAAATGGTCAATGGGTCTGTCTTCTCTCACCTTAGTGTTGTTATATTAAAACTACTAAAACTACTTCCCTAATCTCTATTGGTCAGTAAATCGCACATTCACACTTTGTCCAATAAAACTAAAACTCCAAATCTATGAATTCTGCTATTACTCCTGTTAGACCTGACAGCCTTAGAGTGGTCACCCCTAACATTTTGCCTGCTTTCCTCCACTTTTAGGAGACTGTTTTTGCTGATTTGAGGACTCTGCACACTTTACCACTGCTAAACTGCTAACCAGTGCTGAAGTGCATATGCTCTCTCCCATTAAAACATGGTGCCATTGATTCATAAAATGTGACTTATTTAATCTACTTGTAAGTCCCCTGTAAAGTACACTGCATGTGGCCAGGGCCTATAGATCAAATGCTACTAGTAGGCCTGCAACACTGGTTGTGCCACCCACATAAGTAGCCCATTAACCATGTCTCAGGCCTTCCATTGCAAGGCCTGTATGTGCTGTTTCCCTGCCACTTTGACTTGCCATTTAAAAGTACTTGCCAAGCCTTAAACTCCCCTTTTTCTACATATATGTCACCCCTAAGGTAGGCCCTAGGTAACCCCTAGGGCAGGGTGCTAGGTAGGTAAGAGGCAGGACATGTACCTGTGTAGTTTATATGTCCTGGCAGTTTAAAACTCCTAAATTCCTTTTACACTGCTATGAGGCCTGCTCCTTTCATAGGCTAACATTAGGGCTACACTCATATATTGATTGAGCGGTAGATTCTGATATGAAAGGAGTAACAATGTCATATTTAATATGGCCAGAATGGTAATACAAAATCCTGCTGACTGGTGAAGTTGGATTTAATATTACTTTTTTAAAAATGCCACTTTTAGAAAGTGAGCATTTCTCTGCACTTGAATCCTTCTGTGCCTTCCAATCTACGTCTGTCTAGGTTTAGTTGACAACTCCCTTGTGCATTCACTCAGACAACCCGAAACACAGGATACTCAGTCACACTTGCACACATCGGCATACTGAATGGGTCTTCCTGGGCTGTGAGGTTAGAGGGCCTGACACTTACATGTCAAAGGAGAGTAGCCTGCCCTCACGCAATGAACTGCCACACCCTCTACTGGGACCCTGGCAGACAGGATGGAACTGAAAGGCGACCTTGTGCACTTCTAAGCCACTCTTTGAAGTCTTCCCCCACTTCAAAGGCACATTTGGGTTTTTAAACAGGGCCTCTGACCCTACCAACGTAGACACTTCCTGGAGAAGAAACTTGTAACCAGAACCTGCACCCTGCTGAAAAGAACTACCTGGCTGCCCAAAGGACTCACCTCACTGCTTTCTGTGAAGGACTGCTGCCTTGCTGGTGCCCTGCTGCCTTGCTGCTCCCTGACTGTGGTGAAGACGTGCTCTCCCAGGGCTTGGATAGAGCTTGGCTGCTGTTCCCTGAAGTCTCAAGACCAAAAAGACTTCTCTCTTGCAACTGGACTCCTTGTGCAGCGAAAATTCGAAAATTAGACCCACAGCTTGCTAAAAAATGACACACAGCCTGCCCTGCAGTGAGAAATTCACTGCATGCCGAACCGGAACGACGCAGTCCAACTTTGCAAGGAGAAGATCAACGTGGCGCGGATGTATGCAAGTGAGGCTGAGTATCCTGTGTCTGGGGTGTGTCTGAGTGAATGCACAAGGAGCTGTCAACTAAACCCAGCCAGACGTGGATTGTAAGGCACAGAAAGATTTAAGTGCAGAGAAATGCTCCCTTTCTAAAAGTGATATTTCTAAGATAGTAATATTACATCCAACTTCACCAGTCAGCAGGATTTTATATCACCATTCTGGACATACTAAATATGACCTTCCTACTCCTTTCAGATCAGCAGCTACCACTCAAACAATATATGAGGACAACCCCAATGTTAGCCTATGAAGGAAGCAGGCCTCACAGCAGTGTAAAAACGAATTTTGGAGTTTTACACTACCAGGACATGTAAACTACATAGGTACATATCCTGCCTTTTGCCTACACAGCACCCTGCCCTATGGGTTACCTAGGGCATACCTTAGGGGTGTCCTAAATGTAGAAAAAGGGGGATTTTTAGGCTTGGCAAGTACTTTTAAATGCCAAGTCGAATTGGCAGTGAAACTGCACACACAGGCCTTGCAATGGCAGGCCTGAGACAAGGTTAAGGGGCTACTTAAGTGGGTGGCACAACAAGTGCTGCAGGCCCACTAGTAACATTTAATCTACAGGCCCTGGGCACATATAGTGCACAGTACTAGGGACTTATGAGTAAATTAAATAGTCCAATTGGGTATGATCCAATGTTACCATGTTTAAAGGGAGAGAGCATATGCACTTTAGCACTGGTTAGCAGTGGTAAAGTGTTCAGAGTCTAAAAGCCAGTAAAAACAGTGTCCAAAAAGCTGAGGGAGGCAGGCAAAAGGTTAGGGGTGACCACCCTAAGGCTATCAGATCTAAAATCTGTCCCCCCCAGCTGAAAGTGGGAAGAGCTACCCAACCTCCTGGGAGCCTTCATCGCTAAGGCAGAAGTATTGGGAGAGACCATCAGCGTTGGTGTGGTCAATCCCTGGGCGATGCTCCACCGTTAAGTCCATCCCCTGTAGGGAAATGGACCACCTCAAGAGTTTTGGACTCTCACCCCTCATCTGCATGAGCCATCTGAGGGGCCTGTGGTCTGTCTGAACCCGGAAATGAGTCCCAAACAGGTAGGGTCTTAACTTCTTCAGTGCCCAGACCACAGCAAATGCTTCTCTCTCAATAGCACTCCACCTCTGTTCCCATGGTAATAGCCTTCTGCTAAGAAAGGCTACTCGTTGGTCTGAGCCCTCCTCATTTAGTTGCGCTAGAACAGCCCCTATGCCATGCTCTGAAGCGTCTGTCTGCACAATAAATTCCTGGGAGTAGTCAGAGGCCTTGATCAGGGGGCCCATGCACATGGCTTCCTTCAGAGAATCAAAGGCTTTCTGACAAGCCTCTGTCCAATTCACCAACCTAGGTTGTTTCTTGGAAGTGAGTTCTGTCAAGGGTGACACAATGGTACCATAGCCCTTGACGAATCTGCTGTAGTATCCAACGAGGCCTAAGAAGGCTCTCACTTCAGTTTGTGTTCTAGGTAGTTGCCAGGCCTTGATAGTTTCAATCTTGGCCTGGAGTGGCTGCACCTTGCCACCACCTACTAGGTGTCCCAAGTACACCACGGAACCCTGCCCAATCTGGCACTTACTAGCCTTGATGGTCAGGCCTGCCTGTTTCAGAGCCTGAAACAGCTCCTTGAGGTGGAGCAGGTGTTCCTCCCAGCTGGAACTGTAGACAGCTATGTCATCCAGGTAGGCTGCACAGTAGGCATCCTTGCCAGCTAGGACGCCGTTAACCAACCATTGGAAGGTAGCAGGGGCATTTTTCAACGCAAATGGCATCACCCGGAACTCGTAATGGCCATCAGGTGTAGAAAATGCTGATCTCTCTTTGGCCCCCTCAGTCAGGGCGATCTGCCAGTACCCTGAAGTAAGATCAAACGTGCTCAGGAACTTGGCAGCGCCTAGTCTGTCAACGAGCTCATCAGCTCGGGGGATGGGGTGAGCATCAGCCTGTGTGACTGAGTTGAGACCCCGGTAGTCCACACAGAACCTGAGTTCTAGCTTCGCACTGGGGGCAGCAGCCTTAGGAACCAGCACCACAGGGCTGGCCCAGGGCGTACTGGATTTCTCAATAACCCCTAAAGTCAACATCTTGGAGACCTCCTCCTTGATGCTGGCCTTCACCTTATCCGATAATCTATAAATTTTGTTCTTCACAGGGGGACTGTCACCCGTGTCAATGTCATGAACACATAGGTGGGTCAGTCCGGGAGTAAGGGAGAACAGGGAGGAGAACTGCTCTAACAGCTCATAGCAGTCTCCTCTCTGGTTTAGAGTCAACGCGTCAGAGAGAATGACACCCTCCACTGACCCATCACGTTCTTTGGCAGAAAGGAGGTCGGGGAGAGGCTAACTCTTTCACTCTCTTCTTCCATGCCCTCATCTGTGACCAGGAGCATACTGATCTCCGACCTCTCAAAGTGAGGTTTTAGCCTGTTGTGATGGAGGACCCTTAGGGGGTGCTTAGGGGTCTTGAGGTCCACTAGGTAAGTGTCCTCCCCTTCACACTCCTTGATCTCAAAGGGACCAGTACAGCGGTCCTGGAGAGCCCTGGGCACTACTGGCTCCATCACCCAAACCTTGTCTCCAGGTGAGAACTCAACCAGAGTGGTCTTCCGGTCATACCACTCCTTCATCACCTCTTGACTGGCCTCGAGGTTACTCTTGGCCTGCTTCCAGAAGCATTGGGTTTGGTTGCGAAGGGCCACCATGTAGCTGACCACATCCTGGTGAGGCGTCTTGGGAGCTTTCTCCCAGCCCTCTTTAACAATGCATAGAGGTCCCCTGAGAGGGTGACCATAGAGAAGCTCAAGAGGGCTGAACACCACCCCTTTCTGGGGCACCTCTCTGTAAGCAAACAACAGGCATGATAAGAGGACGTCCCACTTACGCCTCATGGCTTCAGTCAGGCCATTAATCATACCCTTCAGGGTCTTTTTGAATCTCTCAACAAGCCCATTGGATTGAGGATGATAAGGGGTGGTAAACCGGTAGGTCACCCCACACTCATCCCACATAGACTTCATGTACGCAGACATGAAATTTGTGCCCCTGTCAGACACAACCTCTTTAGGGAATCTGGTCACCACCTGTGCAGTCACTGTTCTCAGAGGGATTGCCTCTGGATAGCGGGTGGCGTGGTCCACCAAAACCAGGATAAACCTGTTGCCCAAGGCAGTTTTGGGGTCCAAGGGACCAACGATGTTGATGCCCACCCTTTCAAGGGGGTGCCAACGATGGGGATTGGAGAAGGGGAGCCTTAAGCTTTTTTCCTGTCTTCCCACTAGACTGGCAGGTGGGGCAAGCTCTGCAGAAATTATCTGAGACTAACCTCATTCTGGGCAAATGGAAGTGGGTGACAAGCCTGTTAAAGGTCTTGTCTTGGCCCAGGTGTCCTGCCAGGGGGATGTCGTGAGCCAGCCCCAGTAGGAAGGCCCAGTAACACTGTGGGACCACCAGCCCACGACCTGGAACCTTAGGCTGGCTGTAAAGGAGATCATTCTCCCAGTAAATATGGTCAGTGCCAGAGGCATCACATGCTGCTTGGGCTGTGGCCTGTTGCCTCATACCTTCAAGGGTGGGGCATTCCTTCTTCACTTTGCAGAATTCTACCCTGGTTGCCTCACCCTCTACTTGCCAGCCTGCAAGTTCAGGTAGGTTACCCAGGTCAGCTATGTCTTCCCCAGTTGGCTCAGGGGCCTCCTCCTCCTCAGGAGCCCCGTCCACCACCGTGGGAACATCTGAGGTGGGTTTCCCACGCCTCTTGCCCTTCCTCTTCGCAGCTGTTTGGGCCATTGTTCCAGGCTCCAGATGCCCTTGACTCCCTTCCTGGGCAGCCATGGACCGTGTGGTCATGCAGACCCACTCAGGCAAACCTAACATCTCCAGGTGGGATCTGAGCTCTAACTCTTTCCAGGCAGTATGCTCAAGATCATTGCCTAACAGACAATCTACAAGCATGGCAGGACTCACAGCTACTTTCAGAGTACCAGAGACCCCCGCCACTCAAAGGGAACCAGAGCCACCGGTAGGTGACTCTCGCGATTCTCAGTGACTATGACCTGATGGAATGTATTTGGGACTATCTGCTCTGATGACACCAGCTGACTCTTGACAGTAGTCATACTGGCTCCTGTGTCACGCAGAGCCTCCACTCTTTACCCATCAATGGTGACCCACTGTCTATACTTTGAAGTATTTTCTGGCATGTAGGCTTTGGGCACCATCTCTCTTTCTCCCAGGGACACTAGGGAAACCCCTGCCTGCTCCCCAAAACTACCTGGGACTGTCTCCCCCACGAGTGCTACACTAGCCAACCCAGGTGTCTGTCCAGTGGTGGACTGTGCCCTCTTGAGGCACGGGGAGTCGCCCTTAGAGTGGCCATGCTGGTAGCACTCTAAGAATTTGGGGATGAATTTCCCTAATGTTTTATCAAAATACCCTGGCTTCTTTACAAACCTAGAAGAGGAATGGTATCCACCCCCCCACGTTGGGAATTCTTTTGGGGGCCTTTTGAGAACTCCTTTTCTTTAAGTTTTTCTCCCCCCTCTTTCTTCTGTTGGGAACCCTGACCACCTTTGTGGGAGTCCCCCCCAGATGCCTTTTTGGACACTCTGGTGCTAACCCAGAGGTCTGTCTCCTCTGCAAGCTTCCTGGGGTCAGTTAGCTTACTATCTACCAAGTGCTGGCGCAACTCTGTAAAATACATATTGAGAATATGCTCTCTCAGAATCAAGTCATATAACCCTTTATAATCATCTACTTTGCTGCCCCACACCCATCCATTCAGTGCCTTACTGGAAAAGTCAAATAAATCTACCCATGTCTGTGTAGACCGTTTAGTGCTGTCCCTGAACCTCTGATGGTATTTCTTAGGGGTCAGCCCAAACTTGGCATGTGAAATGGCTTTTTGAAGTGGGTATGTGTTTTGGTCCTTTGGGTCCAGTGTGAGAAGTGTGTCCCTCCCAAGTGCTGGCAAATAACTCCACATAGCTGTACCCCATTGTCCTTCAGGAACCTCATGAGCCCTTAGTGCAACTTCATAAGCAGCTAACCATTTATCTATGTCATCTCCCACCACAAAACTGGGCACCACATTTTTTGGTATACGAACCTTCTTTTCTCCAGCAGGTCCTGCCTGTGTGCTGCCACCATTATTGCGGGACTCAGACTGTCTCGCCTTGATCTCCAGCTCCTTGAGACTCAGTTCATGAGCCAACAATAGTTTTTTCTCAGCCAAGGCTCTCTCAGCTGCAGCTTCAACTCTTTCAGCTTCAATCTGTTTGCTGCTCTTTCAGCCTCAGCTTGCTTGGCTTCTCTCTCTGCCGTCCTTTCCTCCTGTTGAGCCTCAATTTTTAGCCTTGCCATTTGCAACTGAAACTCTCTCTCCTCTCTCCTTTCCTTTGCGGTCAGGCTTTGATCAGAGGCACTGCTCCCTGGTTTCGCAGGGGGCAGAGTTGCAGTGGTAACATCCACTGATGGCAAAAAATCCTCTGGGGGGCCATCTTCTGGCACCTCCTCCTCAGCATCCTCCTCTGAATGGGCTTCTGCCCAGGCCCTCAGTGCCTTTTGAAATTCTTCCTTTCTTGAAGCACCTTGGGTGGGTACTCCTATATCCCTGCAGAACCCTTTCAGCTGTTTGACAGTGTATGTCTCCAACAAGGCTAGGTCAAAATCTCCTGCTTGAGACCCAGCCTGAGACATGTTGAGTGAGGATTTTGGTCAAAAAAATTGACAGGAAAAATGAAATTGAAGAAAAAAATATAAAAATCAAGTTGACCTTCAACTGTGGGTAGGTAGTTAAATACTTAGCTACTGTATGTCACTGCACAAATACAAGTCCTATCCTCACCGCTGATCACCAATGTTAGAAATTGGGTCTTTGGTTGGCAGTCAGGTTACCCCCTGCCCAAGCAAGGACCCTCACTCTAGTCAGGGTAAGTCACACACAATCCAAATTATCCTGTGCCCACCCTCTGGTAGCTTGGCACTTAGCAGTCAGGCTTAACTTAGAAGGCAATGTGTAAAGTATTTGTGCAACAAATCATACAAAACACAATATAGCACCACAATAATACACCACACAGTGTTTATAAAAATAGATAATATTTATCTGGATATTTGCAGGTCAAAACGATCAAAGATGCAATGAGTAAATATAGAGATATCACTGAAAAGTGATATAAAGGGGGTCATTCTGACCCTGGCGGTCGGTGACCGCCAGGGTCACCGACCACGGGAGCACCGCCAACAGGCTGGCGCTGCTCCGTCGAGCATTCTGACTGCGGCGGTTCAGCCGCGGTCAGAAACGGAAAGTCAGCGGTCTCCCGCCGACTTTCCGCTGCTCGGGAGAATCCTCCATGGCGGCGGAGCGCGCTCCGCCGCCATGGGGATTCTGACACCCCCTACCGCCATCCATGGCGGTAGGGGGTTCCGCGGGGCCCCTGCAGTGCCCATGCCAATGGCATGGGCACTGCAGGGGCCCCCGTAAGAGGGCCCCACAAAGTATTTCAGTGTCTGCAAAGCAGACACTGAAATACGCGACGGGTGCAACTGCACCCGTCGCACCTTCCCACTACGCCGGCTCCATTCGGAGCCGGCGTCCTCGTGGGAAGGTAGATTTGCCCTGGGCTGGCAGGCGGCCTTTTGGCGGGCGCCCGCCAGCCCAGGGCAAATCTCAAAATACCCTCAGCGGTCTTGCGACCACGGAGCGGTATTTTGTCGGGGGAAGACTGGCGGGCGGCCTCCGCCGCCCGTCAGTCTCAGAATCACCCCCAAAGTGTCTTAAGTCTTTTAAAAGCAAACAAAGGGGGTCATTCTGACCCTGGCGGTAGTCTACCGCCAGGGCCAACGACCGTGGGAGCACCGCCAACAGGCTGGCGGTGCTCCCATGGGCATTCTGACCGCGGCGGTACAGCCGCGGTCAGATACGGGAAACCGGCGGTGTCCCGCCGGTTTCCCGCTGCCCAAGGGAATCCTCCATGGCGGCGCTGCAGGCAGCGCCGCCATGGGGATTCCGACCCCCTTACCGCCAGCCTGGCTCTGGCGGTTTTGGCCAGCCCAGCGGGAAACTCAGAATTACCGCGGCGGTCTTTTGACCGCGCAGTGGTATTCTGCCGGCGGGACTTTGGCGGGCGGCCTCCGCTGCCCGTCAAAGTCAGAATGACCCCCAAAGTCTCTTTTTAGCACAAAGTACCTGGTTCGCGTAAATAATCTCCACAATGGGCTGCAGAGAAGGAGAAGCGTGGAAACTAAGGGGGTGTGCATCGATTTCTTGGGCCGCACACTGTGATGTGTCATTTAGGGCCTGATTCTGACCCTGGCGGCCGGTGACCGCCAGGGTCACCGGCCACGGGAGCACCGCCGACAGACCGGCGGTGCTCCGAAGGGCATTCTGACCGCGGCGGTTCAGCCGCGGTCAGATAGGGTAAACCGGCGGTCACCCGCCGGTTTACCGCTGCCCTTCTGAATCCTCCATGGCGGCGGAGCGCACTCCGCCGCCATGGGGGTTCAGACACCCCCTACCGCCATCCTGTTCATGGTGGGAAACCCGCCATGAACAGGATGGCGGTAGGGGGTGCCGCGGGGCCCCTGGGGGCCCCTGCAGTGCCCATGCCAATGGGCCCCGCAAAGTATTTCAGTGTCTGCTATGCAGACACTGAAATACGCGACGGGTGCCACTGCACCCATCGCACCTTCCCACTACACCGGCTCAATTCTGAGCCGGCGTCCTCGTGGGAAGGTTGATTTGCCCTGGGCTGGCGGGCGGCCTTTTGGCGGCCGCCCACCAGCCCAGGGCAAATCTCAGAATCACTGCAGCGGTCTTTCGACCGCGGTGCGGTGCTCTGACGGGGTTACTTTGGCGGGCGGCCTCCGCCGCCCGCCAAAGAAAGAATGACCCCCTTAGTTTCCACACAGGGACAGCTGTGCATTGATTTCTGGCCCTCGGTTGTGGATCCTCTTCGGGTTGCAGGGTTTTCAGTCTGTGCATGGAAGCCTGGGCTTGTGGAGCAGAGTCACAAGCGTTGCGTCGTTAAGGTGGACGTTGCTTGGAAATTTCTTCCACACGGCAGGTGCTGGGTCAATTTCCCCTCTGGAAGTCAGGCTGTGTTGTCCCAGGTCGGCTGTGCGTCAATCCGGTGGGCCGTACATCGTTCCGGTCACAATGCAGGCACCCCGTCGATCTTCTCCTTGCGAAGTTGGGCTGCTTCGTTCCGGTTTGGCGTGCTGTGAATTTCTCACCGCGGGGCAGACTGGGTGTCATTTTTAGTAAGCTGTGCGACTAATTTTCACCGCACAAGGAGTCCAGTTGCAAGAGAGAAGTCTTTTTGGTCCTGAGACCTCAGGGAACAGGAGGCAAGCTCTATCCAAGCCCTGGGAGAGCACTTCTTCACCACAGTCAGGGAGCAGCAAGGCAGCAGGGCAACAGCAAGGCAGCAGTCCTTCACAGAAAGCAGTCAGGTGAGTCCTTTGGGCAGCCAGGCAGTTCTTTTCAGCAGGATGCAGGTTCTGGTTACAAGTTTCTTCTCCAGGAAGTGTCTGAGTTGGAAGGGGCAGAGGTCCTGTTTATATACCCAAATGTGCCTTTCAAGTGGGGGAGACTTCAAAGAGTGGCTTAGAAGTGCACCATGTCCCCATTCAGTTCAATCCTGTCTGCCAGGGTCCCAGTAGGGGGTGTGGCAGTCCTTTGTGTGAGAGCAGGCCCTCCACCCTCCCAGCCCAGGAAGACCCATTCAAAATGCAGATGTATGCAAGTGAGGCTGAGTATCCTGTGTTTGGGGTGTGTCTGAGTGAATGCACAAGGAGCTGTCAACTAAACCCAGCCAGACGTGGATTGTAAGGCACAGAAAGATTTAAGTGCAGAGAAATGCTCCCTTTCTAAAAGTGATATTTCTAAGATAGTAATATTAAATCCAACTTCACCAGTCAGCAGGATTTTATATCACCATTCTGGCCATACTAAATTTGACCTTCCTACTCCTTTCAGATCAGCAGCTACCACTCAAACAATATATGAGGGCAGCCCCAATGTTAGCCTATGAAGGGAGCAGGCCTCACAGCAGTGTAAAAACACATTTGGGAGTTTTACACAACCAGGACATGTAAACTACATAGGTATATGTCCTGCCTTTTGCCTACACAGCACCCTGCCCTATGGGTTAGCTAGGGCATACCTTAGGGGTGTCTTATATGTAGAAAAAGGGGAGTTTTTAGGCTTGGCAAGTACTTTTAAATGCCAAGTTGAATTGGCAGTGAAACTGCACACACAGGCCTTGCAATGGCAGGCCTGAGACAAGGTTAAGGGGCTACTTAAGTGGGTGGCACAACCAGTGCTGCAGGCCCACTAGTAGCATTTAATCTACAGGCCCTGGGCACATATAGTGCACAGTACTAGGGATTTATGAGTAAATTAAATAGCCCAATTGGGTATGATCCAATGTTACCATGTTTAAAGGGAGAAAGCATATGCACTTTAGCACTGGTTAGCAGTGGAAAAGTGTGCAGAGTCTAAAAACCAGTAAAAACAGGGTCCAAAAAGTGGAGGGAGCCAGGCAAAAGGTTAGGGGTGACCACCCTAAGGCTGTCAGGTCTAACACTTGTTCTTAAAAAATATTTTTTCAAACATTCTCAGAGGGAAAAGGGTCTTTTGTGGACCCTTTCCCTTTTTTGTGGAATTTTCCCCTTTGAGAATGGGTTATCACCAACTATGAGTTGGTGGTAAAGTGAAAATGATTTGCACCCACATTTTGGTTGCAAAACATTCATGCATACCATTCTGATTTGGTATTTGGAAGGGACTCCATAAACACACTGGTTCCAAATATCGAATCATTATGTATTTGCAATTCTGAATTGCAATTTGGTAACATGTTGCCGAATCACAATTAAGGATTAATACTTACCAAAGTGAATTTTTTTGTGATTGCAAAAAGCCCGATTCACAGAGTTTCTGAGACAGCAAAAATGCTTCCTATATCTAGTTTTATGCTCTTGCTGCACTTGTTTCCTCTGGTCTCATATACACATTCAGGGTTAAGCAGTAAGGCTTCAACTCAGTGAGCCATCTTGTGTATCACCATGTCATTTTCAGATTAATGAATCAGGCCAAATGTCTATGAACTTGCAATTTTTTAAGTATACAAAATATATATTAACAAAAGTGTCCTACTCTAACAATATGTTCCCTTTTTCAGATTTTAGGTAGAAGGTCTAAATCCGCTTCTTCAATGAACCCTTTTAGCTACATGCATTTATGTATAAACAAACATCAATGGCCTGATTTAGAGCTGGGTCTTAATCAAAACTCTAGAGAAGTGCAAAATCCGCTAGTGGAATTTCCTCCACCAATTATTACCATGGAGGCTGGAATTCTATCAGTGACTTGTTGGCAGGTTTAATATGGCATCAGAGTATTTCACATTACCATCCAACTCTAAATTGTGCTCTAAGGTCCTCACTGAAACTTTGGTGTCAGGCCACCCTACTTCTAGTGTGGGAGAGGTAGTCCACTTAATGTAAAGTTGTCCAGCCACCTGGAAGATATATTTTCCTAGAAACTGCTACAAAGTAAAGAGCAGTATCTACTTCAGGAAAAATAAAATCAATGACTGCACAAATCGCATGCCTTGTGGACATAGTATAATTCATCATTTATGTAATTTCTTAAGTCAGACCTCAAAAACTGGTTTTCAAAATGAAACGTGATAAATGTGCCCACGTATTACAAGTTTGCTTCTCAAGCATGGCGAACATTTCAGGCTACGGTGATCAGAAAAAGAACCATCAATGAAAGAATTTGCAGGGCAATGGCTTACCTTCTGACACTGAGACTGTTTCCACCCATCCTAGACAGTTCCGCAATAAGGGATTTCCTAATGGCATAAGAGGTAGTTTCTCCAATATCAGAAATTTGGTCTTCCCCGGTATTGAGAAAGGAGTGGGTGGATTCATGAAGAAGGCTTGTGAGTCATATAGCTTTCTGGCAAATAGGTGGTCATTAGAACCCTGGAGGTCGGTGTTAAAGTGTCGGTAAAACCGGCAACAGGCCGGCGGAAAAAAATGGAATTATGACTGTGGTGGAAACCGCCAACATAGACAGCCACTTTAACACTCCGACCGCCAAGGCGGTACAAACAAACACTGCAGCAGTAACTGCCAACAGACAGGTGGAGGACAATGTACCGCCCACAAAATTACAATAGTCCAATCCGCCACCTTTTCCGGGGTGGATTCACCCCAAACAAAAACACGGCGGAAACAGGACTTGGAAGGGGAAACGCTCACCACTACACACCACACGAGGAACCAGGACACCATGGAACCTGAGCTCCAGATTCTTCCAGCCTTTATCTTCCTGCTCCTCTACCAGGAGCACAAATGCCAGCGGCAAAGACCACGGTGAGTACTGCACCTATGACACAGGGGAGGGAAAAAACAGTGACACACGCAACACTCAAAACCCCCAACCCCACCCTCACCCACGACAACACCCACACTAATACATCATGATACATTACAGTTACACCCCCCAAACCCCCCTGGAAGAATGCAAGGACAAAAGGAAATGAGTCGAATGATTGTAATATATTCAAATACAGTAATCAAAAATATATACATATATAAAGATATGTACACTATAAACAAATATATACACCAAGAATACAAGTCCAAGGTATTCCACTATCATAGTCCGTGGACCACTGGGCCCAAAAGGCATGGGCGAGGCCCACACAAGATACCCGAACAAGACGGAGAGAACACTGCTGGGATATCAGATAGAAAAAAACAGGCACCTCAGGGGGAAGGGGAGGGCACCTCAGCCGGATGAGTGCACAACGCCAGATCCACGAGGGGGCTCCATGCCCACTGTTCAATCCTGGGGAGTGCAAAGCAACAGTCTCTAAAGTCTCTCAAGTCTCTACAGTGGTTGGTTTGACCACTGTTAAATCCTGGGGAGAGCAAAGCCACAGTCTCTCCAGTGGATAACATTCTCCTCTGGTTCTGGAGGGGGATTTGCGCCCAGAGTGCTTCATCCTGCCAAGGACAGAGGTAGTGGATGCCTTTCTCCACTGGTTCTGGAGGGGGCTTTGTGCCCAGAGTGCTTCATCCTGCCAAGGACAGAGGTAGTGGATGTAAATCTCCACTGGTTCTGGAGGGGGCTTTGTGCCCAGAGTGCTTCATCCTGCCAATGACAGAGGTAGTGGATTGATTTCTCCACTGGTTCTGGAGGGGGCTTTGTGCCAGAGTGCTTCATCCTGCTCGTGGCAGTCTCAGTACCATTGGAATCTTTGGCACTCACTGGCCTGCTGTGCTTGTTGCGGCGGTGTCCTGGGGAGCGGTGCTTGTTGCGGTGGTGTCCTGGGCAGCGGTGCTGGTGGCGGTGGTGTCCTGGGCAGCGGTGCTGGTGGCGGCGGTGTCCTGGGCAGCAGGGCTCATGGCAGTCTTGTCGGCTGTGCAGATTTTCCCAAACTTGCCGGTTTTACTGTGCTCCTTCCCCACCTTGGATGGTGGCGCAGCTGTATCCACACTCCCAACTGTACCCCTGGGAGCGGTTTTGGTGGGTGATTTCTTTCCTCTCTCCCGCCAGGCACTGGCCAACTTTTTGTGCTTTACGGATGGGGGACTGTCCGTGCTCTGGCTTCTTGCCACACTGGCTGCCCTGCTGCCTGGCGCACTCCAGAAGCCGGTTACTACTGGCACCACTGGTCCCGCAGATGTTGTGGCAAAGGTGCTGGGTTGGGGCCTGGAGAGGCGGGCCCTAGGAGACTGAAGGGGTGGGGGAGGTGAGGGGAAGAGGTCAAGGTTGGACAGGAAAGGTTTTTGGGGAACACTGGGACGGGTATATGGAGGGGGTTTGGAAGTGGAGGAAGAGGTAGTGGTTGTAGGAGGTGTACGTTTGGTGACTTTGGGTGAAGGTGCATGGGCTGGAAGCTGTCGTGAGGTGGATGGCTGTTGGGTGGGTGTTTGGCTGCGTTTGTATACCATGGGAGGGGGGCTCACAGACACACTGGGAGAGGACACAGGGGACGTGTGAATGGTAGTGGGGGTGGTTACTGCACATGAGCTGGGTGTGGTGATGGGTGTGCTGGTGATGGAAGTAGTGGCTGAGGATGTAGCGCATGCAGGTGTGAGTGGAGACGAGACAGGGAGGGAGGAGGGAGAAGAGTAGGAGGGGGACACAGTGGTGGCAGTGGATGTTGGTGTGCCTGCATGTGTATGATGCTTGCGTGAGTGCCTGTGGGATGTGTGGTGCTTATGTTTGCCAGAGCTTCCCTTGTGTGTTGAGGTGTGTGCATGCTTTTCTGATGGTGTGCTTGGGATAGGCTGAGGTACAGGGGTTTGGGTCTGGGTGGAGGAAGTTGGAGGGGGGATGCTAGAGACAGGGACAATGGCTGCCATCAGTGCTGAGGCCAGAGTCTGAAAAGCTTGCTGATGGGCTGCCTGACCAGAATGAATGCCCTCCAGGTATGCATTGGTTTGTTGCAACTGCCTCTCTACACCCTGGATGGCATTCAAAATGGTAGACTGCACAACAATGAGGGACCTGAGGAGGTCAATGGCCTCCTCACTGAGGGTAGCAGGGCTGACAAGGGGAGGGGCTGAGGTGCCTGGGGCACAGGAGATGACCACCCTCCTGGGTGAGCGGGCATGCAACACACGCTGAGGTGCTGCTGGGAGGGCGGTGCTGGTAGGGGGGTGGCGGCTGTATCTGTAGATGCGGGGGCACAGATGTGCCCGCCACCGCAAGGAAGCTCCCATCAGAGGAGGAGTCCATTTCGCGGGTCTCAGCTCCTTTCCCCGCCGTGGAGCTCCCCTCGCCCTCCATCCCACTGGTGAATTCAGACTCCGTTGTGTCGCCCTCCAGAGCGATGTGGGATGCAGCTCCCTCCTGCTCCGGTGCTACTGCTCCTCCGCCTGATGATGCTAATGCACACAAGAACAGGGTGACCACAAAAAGGTGGGGAAGACAGAAGAAAGACATGTTCAGTGCATGCAATACTGCTTCCGTTTGCGGACACTACAGACACGGAAGCCCCCTGCACTATGCTGTGCACTTGGAGTTCCCTAATCAATCCCAGCGACATAGGTTATAAGGCTATGCCCGATTGCTGCACACATGGATGTCACAGGAGCCTGACTAGGTGTAGTTGGCACTGTACACAGGTGGGGTGGGGTGCCACAGGGCCTGCCTTAAGAAGGGACCTTGCCTACTAAACTCGCTATGGCCTAGAGGAACCCACAGCCCACCTCCCCCACACAGACATCTCCAATACGCACTGAATCAGCAGAATGAGAGTGTAAAGGAATCCAAAAAAAACTGCTGTACCCTCGAGAAAGCCTGGCGCAAGGACCACACCGCAGAAAACATGTCTGCCCTCAAAAACGCCACCTGCGAACACCATCATCTGATACGCGCCACCAAAAGAACTTCCTTCACAGGCAGACTGGACAAGAACAGCAAAGAACTCTTCAACATCGTCAAAGAGCTCTCCAATCCTAACGCCAACTCCAACTCCATCACGCCCTCACAAGACCTCTGCAACTCCCTTGCTACCTTCTTCCATCGTAAGATCACAGACCTACACAACAGCTTCAGACACCAGACCCAGCCAACCACCACAGAACCTACAACCCCAGCCATCACCCTCAACGCCTGGACTCACATCAGCGTGGAGGAGACCAAAGCTACCATGAACTCCATCCACTCCGGTGCCCCCTCGGACCCCTGCCCACACTTCATCTTCAACAAAGCCGACGACATCATCGCCCCGCATCTCCAGACCATCATCAACAGCTCGTTTGCTTCTGCCACCTTCCCCGAGAGCTGGAAACACGCGGAAGTCAACTACTGAAGAAACCTACTACGGACCCCAGCGACCTGAAGAACTTCCACCCCATCTCGCTCCTCCCCTTCCCTGCCAAAGTCATCGAGAAGACCGTCAACAAGCAACTGACCAACTTCCTTGAAGACAACAACCTACTCGACCCCTCTCAGTCCAGATTCTGTGCCAATCACAGCACAGAAGCCGCCCTCATCTCAGTCACAGACGACATCAGAACTCTGATGGACAACGGAGAAACAGTCGCCCTCATCCTCCTTGACCTCTCGGCTGCCTTCGACACCGTCTGCCACCGAACCCTAACATCCCGCCTGCGCTCCACCGGTATCCAAGGACTGGCCCTGGACTGGATCACCTCTTTCCTCTCCAACCGCTCCCAAAGAGTCTACCTCCCTCCATTCCACTTAGACCCCACCGAGATCATCTGCGGCCTCCCACCAGGCTCCTCGCTCAGCCCGACTCTCTTCAATGTCTACATGAGCCCCCTCGCCGACATCGTATGCAAACACAACATCATCATCACCTCCTACGCCGATGACACTCAGCTGATACTTTCCCTCACGAAGGACCCCACTGGCGCCAAGACCAACCTGCATGATGGAATGAAAGACGTCGCAGAATGGATGAAACTCAGCCGCCTGAAACTGAACTCAGAAAAAACGGAAGTCCTCATCCTCGGAAACACCCCGTCCGCCTGGGACGACTCTTGCTGGCCCACGGCCCTGGGCACCGCACCAACCCCCTCAGACCACGCACGCAACCTCGGATTCATCCTGGACCCGCTTCTCACCATGACCAAACAAGTCAACGCCGTATCATCTTCCTGCTTCCTCACTCTTAGCATGCTCCAAAAGACCTTCCGCTGGATCCCCGCCGACACCAGAAAAACTGTGACCCACGCCCTCGTCACAAGCCGCCTGGACTACAGAAACACCCTAAATGCAGGAACCACCGCTTAACTCCAGAAACGTCTGCAGCGAATACAAAACGCCTCCGCCCGCCTCGTCCTCGACATACCCAGCAACAGCCACATCTCCGCCCACCTGAGACACCTGCACTGGCTTCCCGTCAACAAAAGAATCACCTTCCGGCTCCTCACCCACGCACACAAAGCCCTCCACAACAAGGGACCCGAAGACCTCAACCGTCACCTCAGTTTCTACACACCCACCCGTCAACTTCGCTCCGCCAACCTCGCACTCGCCGCTGTCCCTCGCATCCGCCGCACCAAAGCAGGTGGGAAATCCTTCTCCTACCTGGCAGCCAAGACATGGAACTCCCTCCCCGCCAACCTCAGGACCACCCAGGACCACCCTGCATTCCGGAAGCAGCTCAAAACCTGGCTTTTCGAGCAACAGAAACCCCCTCCCCCTAGCGCTTTGAGACCCTCACGGGTGAGTAGCGCGCTTTATAAATGTTTTGATTTGATTTGATACTGACCCCCTTGTGTCTGCTGTGATGCCCTCAAGCGCCCATCCCAAATAGGGAGGCAATCCCCAGCTGGGCCTCCGCCGTCTTCTTGCTCCAGCGACGAATGTCCTCCCATCTTTTCCGGCAGCGGGTGATCTGTCTGTGGTAGACCCCAAGGGTCTGGACTTCCTTGGCGATGGCACTCCAAATGTCCTTCTTCAGGTGGGCGCTGACCTACACGAATAGTACAGGGGAAAAAGAGAAGACATTACCGTTCGCACCGTCACAGTCATTGGCCCGCATTCCTACCCTTGCCATGATGCACATGCACTCACCGTTGTTTCATGCATGCCTCATTCTCACCCCCCCTATCTTTCATCCACACCACTCCACACAGGCATTGCCCATACAGCATGCTCACAGTGTACTTACCTGTTTGTCTGGACGACCATAGAGTAGCGTGTACGGGGGGAGGACCCCATCCACTAGTTTCTCCAACTCCTGTGTGCTGAAGGCAGGGGCCTTTTCCCCAGACACACAAGATATTGTCTATTCCAGACTGAGGTCACAGCAGCACTTGCAGTGTAGGTCCTCTCCTGTCGAAGATCAGGTATCAAGTGATTGAACAGAGAGAAAATGGTGGTCATGTCCACGGCGGTGCGTACCATCACCGCCGGCGTACATCGTCATTGGCTCCTGGAACCCATAGGGTCCAATGTTAACCAATGCACGATAGCGCCGCGGTCTTCGACCGCCTACCGCGACAGTGTACAACGCCAGAGCAGTTACCTCATATCCCCTTGTCCCACTTTACAGGTCAGGCAGCCGCCATTTCATGGGCCAACATGGCATTATTTTGGACTACTTCACACAAATCTAGGCCTTGCTTAAACACTAATACAGCTATATGTCGATTTGCTAATATTTTCCGATTAAGCTATGTTTACGTACCTCAGAGTTGGTTGACTCTCTGCTCGCTGTTCTCCTCCATAGGCACTGTCCGCTGGGGCAGGTGAGGAGACTGCGGCATCCTCCGGTGTACAGACCGCTGGTGGACTTGTCGACAATGGAGGAGTGACATGTGATCATCACCTACAGACTTGATCGTACCACAATCCTGGAACTGTGTGCCCAGTCAGACCTGATGTCAGCCATCCGCCATCCCACAGGAATCCCCCCTCAAGTGCTGGTGCTGTCAGTACTCCATTTCCTAGCAAGTGGGTCTTTTCAAACTACAGTGGCCATAGCATCAGGGATGTCCCAGCCTATGTTTTCCAACGTGTAGACCAGAGTGGTGTCTGCCCTGCTGAAACACATTCGGAGCTACATCGTTTTCCCTCAGGTGGAGGATTTGCCTACAGTGAAAGGTGATTTCTATGCCCTGGGACATATCCCCAACATCATAGGTGCCATAGATGGGACACATGTGGCCTTGGTCACCCCCGCAGGAGTGAACAGGTGTACAGAAACCGGAAGAGTTACAATTCAATGAATGTGCAGATGGTGTGTTTGGCAGACCAGTACATCTCCCATGTAAATGCCAAGTTTCCTGGCTCAGTGCATGCCGCTTATATTCTACGGAATAGCAGCATCCCTTATGTGATGGGGCAACTCCAGAGGCACCGTGTGTGGCTATTAGGTGAGGACATGGACCCAATACAATGTGACTGGGTGTCTGTGTCTGGGGATGTCCCTATGAGTTAGTGTGTGTCGAACAGTTGTCCCTCGACATTTGCAGGTGACTCTGGTTACCCCAACTTGTCATGGCTACTGACCCCAGTGAGGAATCCCAGGACAAGGGCAGAGGAACACTACAGTGAGGCCCATGGGCGAACTAGGAGGGTTATAGAGCGGACCTTCGGCATCCTGAAGGCCAGGTTCCGGTGCCTCCATGTGACAGGTGTTTCCCTATTCTACTCACCAAAGAAGGTGTGCCAGATCATCGCGACGACAGGTGCCTTTTCTGCAGGAGGATGGTCCAGATGGAGGTATTGTGGAAGCTGTGGAGCCTGTGGACAGTGAAGACGAGGAAGCAGAAGAAGAGGACATAGACAACAGGAACACGGTGATCCTACAATACTTCCAGTGAGACACAGGTAAGAAGACAACACTGCCTGCTACATCTGATTTAATTCTACTACCTCTCATCTGTCAGTCATTTTCACCCAGTGTATGGTCACTGAGTTGTCACTTTCCCTTACAATTTCACAGATGTTGGTCCCACTGTGTGACATCTGATTTGTTTCCGCATTGACTAGAGCTGTGTGGCATAGGTATGTTGACATTACATTTGATTTAGCATTTTGCCACTGTTATTGCTAATAAACATTTTCGAAAGCACAGACAGACTTCTGATTGTTTTGTGATTTAAAGGTGTTTATTTAAGTGCTCAATTGTGGAGGGGGTTGTAAAATGGTCAGGGGTGATGGTGGAGGAATGTCTATGGCAGAGTCCAGTCTGTTAGTCTCACAGGTGCATTGTCCGAAGGGGCATAGGAAGTGGAGCTAGGGCAGTTTAAGTATGGACAGGGTGACAAAGTGGGACAGAAGGATGACAATCATGGTGGTCTCATTTCTTGGCGGGGGTGTTGTCATTGTTCTCTGTCTTTGTCCTGGATATCAGAGACCGCTTGCGGGGTGGATCTCCATCTGCAGGGGGTGGGGTGCTGGTGTCGTGGTCCTGTGGCGGTGCCTCCTGTCCACTAGCACCGGCGGAGGTGGTGGGCAGTTCACTGTCCAGGCTATTGTCAGGGGCCCCTTATTGTGCCACAGTGTCCCTTCTGGTGTTCACAAGTTCCTTCAGCACCCCTACAATGGTGCCCAGGGTGGAATTGATGGATTTGAGTTCCTGCCTGAACCCCAAATACTGTTCCTCCTGCAGCCGCTGGGTCTCCTGAAACTTGGCCAGTACCGTTGCTATTGTTTCCTGGGAATGGTGGTAGGCTCCCATGATGTTGGAGCGGGCCTCGTGGAGAATGGGTTCCCTGGGCCTGTCCTCCCCATGTCGCGCAGCAGCCCTCCCAGTTCCCCTGTGTTCCTGGGCCTCTGTCCCCTGAACCATGTGCCCACTACCAATGCCCCCAGGTCCCTGGTGTTGTTGGGGTGGCGGGTTAGCAGGGTTCCCTGTAGTGGCGGACACACTGCTGATAGACGTGTCCTGGGGCCAGAGGTATGGGCCCGCTGGGTGGGTGCTGTGCTGGTGTTTCCAGAGCTCTGTAGTGGCCTGTGCCAGTGTGAGGGGAATCGACTGTCCCGAGGTCCCAGATTGGCCGGGCTGGTCATCCAGTTGGACAGAGCTGCTGTCATCACTGTGGGCCTCTTCTGTGGGTGGAATAGACATATCTGGACCCTCCTGTCCGGTGACGTTGGGTAGGGGTCCTGCAGGGGTGTAAAGGTATGATTATTGCATCTGTGTGTGCCATGGTGTGCAATGGGTGGGTGACCGTGTACCCCAGTGCTTGCATTCCTGTGCAGGACCTTGTGTGATAATGGTTTAGGGTTGTGTATGGGTATGTGCAGTGGCCATGCTTTGGTGATGGGTGTCCATGCTTTGGTGTTACATGCAGGGCTTGGGTTTGGGATGTGTGGTTTGTGATATTGGGACATACGTGAGGAGTTGGAGTGATGGGGGTGAGGGCGAGGAGGGCGAGGGTGGGGGTATGTGATAGCATGCAGGCGGGTGGGGGATGAAGTAGTTAAAGGTTTGACTTACCAGAGTCCATTCCTCCTGCTACTCCTGCGAGGGCCCTCAGGATGCAGTATAGCCAAGACATGCTCCTCCCATGTATTGAGTTCTGGGGGAGGAGGTGGGGATCTGCCGCCAGTCCTCTGAACCGCAAGGTGGTGTCTTGAGACCACGAAACGCACCTTACCCCGTGGGTCGTTCCACCTCTTCCTGATGTCATCCCATGTTCTTGGGTACTGTCCCACTGCGTTGACCCTGTCCACGATTCTTCGCCATAGCTCCATCTTCCTAGCTATGGTGGTGTGCTGCACCTGTGATCCTATTAGCTGTGGTTCTACCCGGATGATTTCCTCCACCATGACCCTGAGCTCCTCCTCAGAGAACCTGGGGTGTCTTTGCGGGCCATGGGGTGGTGTGGGTGATGTGTGGGGTGGTGTGTGTTGTGATGTGTGGGGTGATATTTAGAGGTGTGTTGTGTGAGGTGCTTGGATGTTGTGTGAATGATGGTGTTGAGTGCCTGTGGATGGTAGTTTGTAGATGGTGGTGTCTCTCTCTGGCCTTCAGTCGCAATTGTTGACGTAAGGGTTTGTGGGTGATGGGGGTGTGTGTTTTATATTGTATTGGGTGTGTGGGAGTGGTGTGTGTATGTGTATCAGGTGTGTGTATGTGGAATTGTCCAATGTGATAGTGTTTTGTAAATGTGTGTGTTTTTTTCAGCGCAGCAGTGTGTACCGCCAATGGAATACCGCGGTTGAGAGACCGCCGCGTGGATTTGTGGGTCTTGATAGTGCGGGCGTATTCCTGTTGGCGTGACGGTAGAGGTTTTGTTATCGCCAGTTTATCACTGACTTTGGTGTGGCGGACTTGTGTGGGTGTCTAGATTTTGGCGGATTCCGAGCTGTGGGTCATAATGACTGTGGCGTTATTTCGGGGCCACAGCGGTGTGTTGGCGGTCTTCTGCACGGCGGTAAGCGGCTTTTACCGCCAATGTTGTAATGACCCCCATAGTCTGTTGGTTCCCGTAAATAAGGCCCTAGAGATTGACCTCTTGAGCTTCTCAGACTTTTAAGCAAATTGAAATGTAATTTATAAATATTAGACCAAAATAATATTTTGATTTGAAGGGCCAAATAAAATCTGCATTCTCACACAGGTTCTAGGAGGCCGTATAAACTTGTTGCATTATAATTACGTATCTAGTCCTCAGCTACAAAACAATTATGTGTAATATTCTGTGCTTTGTACAGTCTGATGTGAAAAATATGACTCTTTAGAACAGTCATTACAAGGTCTACACGTTGCAGTAATTAACATGACACAAACTATTTTGCATAGCATGATATATTGCTTGATTTTAATTAGGGGTATTGCTACTGTATCTTAGAATTCTAGTCAAATGTCATACTGAATAGACAAAA
Source organism: Pleurodeles waltl (assembly GCF_031143425.1). Lineage (NCBI taxonomy): Eukaryota > Metazoa > Chordata > Amphibia > Caudata > Salamandridae > Pleurodeles > Pleurodeles waltl. Next base: position 329,710,420 of record NC_090438.1, on the reverse strand, counting down.
TCTGTAATTTATGAGCGGGTTTAGGAGTAAACAGTTTATAGTTTCTAAATGCATTATTCAATGCAACTCAGCAAAAAGATGGCAAAAGCAAAAACAATTACTGTCAAGTCAATATTTACATATTTGAAATGTTTTGATTAAAACTATTCGAGCATAGCACATATATTGACAGTTCTACCCATAATCTCCACAGAGTAACCTTAGATAGGTAGCGGAACAATGTAAAATGGTGCTTTGTACTCGCATGTTTCTGATGTGCTGCTTGGACAACATTTAAAAAGTACTGATCTGGATGGAAAAAGCAATTGATGGAACTCAGGGTGAATGAAGATATCGGCATATTCTAAGGAGAATGCATATGAAAAAAGGCCTGAAAACGAAGAACGTGTGAAGTGGATAGTCATGAATTATAGGTTGCACTATTTTCTTCTCTCTACACGTCATAACGTGTGCCTTATTAAAGGAGGTATATGACAGCTGTTATGTTAGGTACATCAGTTGAGAATTATGACTACCACAGTATTAACTTCCCTTATTACAAGAAACACTAAATATATTTATGAAATAGAAACTCACTTTTGTGTCATCACATTCTGTGAGTATGTGGACAGCTATGCTGATGAACTACAGATGTGGGAGCTGAACGTACACCATGTGCTCCTTACATTTTCTACTAAACCTATTCTTATGTGTAAATGCAAGACATTGGCTTACTGGTTGGGGTGGTTGAAACCCTACTCAAGCAGAACCAACAATCCTTGTCAGGGTGAAGTCACAAGCAAACCCCAAATTAACCTGCGCTCAAACCTATGGTAGCTTAGCAAGGCTTAACTTAGAGGCAATATTTCTTCAAACATTAATAAAATTACACAACAACGCAAAAGGAGTCCTCCACCAGATTAGAGTAAGTTTTAATAAACAAAAGAATACAAATCCAGTCAGTAGAACCAGAGATATGTAAGTTTAAAGATTTCAGTAAATACAGTGCCAAAAAGCACAAAGCGCTAATTGTGGATATCTGGTTGCGTTGGACTGGGACAATGTCATAAGTTCATGGCTACCACAATGGAGCACAGGCCAGCTACAGGGTCCCAATTAGGCCTACTGAACAAGAGTACCTTACATGCTGGTTGCGGAGCATTGCGAGGGTCCTCATTGAAGATTATGTCGGGAAGTTGCGGCAATGCAATGTCTGGATCAGAGATACACCATGCATCATCCATTCCAGAGAGCTGTGAGGCTGCAATGCAGGGTTCTGTGCCATTGTGAAGGAAGCCATTGGCGAGGGGGATTGTTATGTGAAGTCCTGTGTCCAGGATGCATCACACACTGGCTGGTTCTGAAGAAGCTGCAGGTTGGAAAGGGAAATCCTGCATCATCGTCATGGTTGTTATTGGAGAGGAGCTTGCTAAGCAAGGGCCTGCATGGAGGATGTGTCATGCAGTGGTGGTTAGGATGAGGCTGTGGGCTGAGACAGTGATGCTAAGTCCTTGTGTTGGAATAGTCCACTCAGCAGGGGCGGTGCACCAGTTCCACCATGCAACAGAAGAGACAAATCACTTCTGCAGGATCCACAGCTGGGCTGGCAGAGCACCTTCAGGCCCACTTATAATGGTCCAGGACTTGGATGAGACCAATTGTAAGACTCACAGTTGTAGAGGCCAGTTGCTGGTTACAAGAGACAAGCCCTTGTGGTCACTCTGGTGATTCTGGGTTCAATTTGCAGGTCCAGTCCTCACTCAGGCAAGAGAGCAGCAGAGTGGCAGTATTTCCAGCAGCACAGCAGTCCTTTTTCCTTGCAGAGTCTTTCACAGGTCAACAAGGGTACGGAAGAGTTGGTGTCTGAGGTCCAATATGTATACCAGGGGTCATATTATACATTGTACCCTGGGGTTGCAATGGGCATGTGCGGCCACTTTGTGCACTATCAGACACAATGATATTACAGAAGGGACAAATGATGCTTGTGTGTAACCTTCTGTAAAAGTGATCACGTTGGCATAAAGGTAGCGCAAATGAGGGAATTATTTTGCCTCTGTGTCCACACCTCATTACTGACTTAGGTGCAGAAGCAAACGTGCCATTAAGAAGTGCACTAAAAGTGTGCCACAAAAAGGTGCACCCTCTAAAGGCAGCCATCTGGGGAGGAGAAAAGGGGTCCCATGGACCCATCAGATATCCCCCTGCAAGTCTGCAGGTGGGTGCAGTCACTCACTGCACTCTCCTTCAGGTGGATGTTGCTCCCCTCTTGAAAGTGGAGTGGCTTTAAAACAGACACCCATTATTCACTTGAATGCATGGCCCCCAGGTAAGGGCGAGTTTGTGGTTGCCCTGGGAACAAAACATTCTGTATAATAGGGCACACTTTCCCTGTTTGGGGCTGGTACACTTTTAGAAAGGTACTCCATAGCGTAAACAGGGAAACTGCATGCTATATAGAATATTGCAGCTCTTTAAAATGGGAGAAACTTCTGAAGGTTTGAAATGCTCAAGTTTCCTTCCTCCCTTGCCCTGGCTCCAGTAAACTTTCATAGGGCTCTTATCATGGGGGTAACACTGCTTAGTTTCATGTAGCAGCACCACGCATTTGGGTGAAAAATTCAGTCACCCAAGGACTTGAAAATGACCATCTTGTCTAGCTAGCAGCACCTCAGCCAAAGTTAGAAAGTAAAGCTGTGACAACCAAAAAACATGACAATCAGACTCTTCACAGAAGTCGTGGTGGAACAGATCCTACCCTTTTCTCTCATTTGCACAAGTCTCACACATGCAAAGACAGACAGTAAAATGCACAATAAGTTTCAATACATTTATTGAAGAGACTGCATTCTATGATAAAAGGCATGAGATGAAATTATGAGGAAGATGAAACATAACACAGTGATGATTATGACCGTTAGAGTGAAACATATAAAGAGTACCTGCATCCTGATGCAATCATGAGTATTCCTACCTACACTTCCAGCATCTAACATAAGAATAGCAGTGTTAGGCCTTCTGCCCATCCTGGTCTTATGGTAGGGTGCCTCTGATCCCATACCTTGATAAAAGTAGGGGTGTGCCTGTAGGTCTACTTGAAGACCTCCCAGTTGGCTGGAAAGACAAGGCCAACATCAACAAAGCTATGACGAAGTGACATACAGAGTAAGATGGTTGGCTGGAATGTCCCTTCTTCCCCCACTTAGGCTTATGTGGGGTTTATGTAACAAAACATGGTGTGTTCTGAGAACAGGCCTGAAGTGATCACATGTCTGGGATTGAAGGTTTGAATCTGTAACTCTTGGACTGGCAATACCAAGTAAATAATCATAAGTAATGACAGCCTTGAGCATAGCGCAGAATGAAAACGTTGTGCAAAAGAACTGACAACAATGGTATCCCAGAAAGGCAGCTGATTAGAATATTAAAAACCCTGCTGAAAAGCAAGCTGTGATAAAATATAATAAAATGAAAAAAAAAAAATGTGTTTATAAGTAAAAAGGTACAGGCCGGAGTCATGAAGCTAAAATAAACAAACCTAATTTAGGCACTAAAAGGAACCCATGACAAAACTCCTGGGGATATGCAGCCCTTTGTGTAAAGGCAGGGCACCTCCTATTCAGGTGTAATCAGGGCTATGCCTAATTTTGCCCCCCCCATTCTGCCAGTGAGGGTCCATCCAGGCACACCTACACTCTCTATTGTGTGGCAGTCTAGGAGGAATGCACAAATACCAATTGCCAACTACACTTAGCCATATGACCAGGAGACAGATTTCAGGAATGAAATGGTTAAGGCAGGAAAATGCCAACTTTCTAAAAGTGTCATTTTCAAAACTGTAATTAAAAATCTGACTTTATCATTAAAGATGACTTTTTATTGAAATTCCAAAGACACCAAACATAAATTGTTTACCTGCTCCTATTTGGAAGATATCCTAATTATATGTAACAAGGTAATTCTAATGATGGCCTATGGAAGAGGTAGGCTTTGCAATAGTGACAAATGAATTAAAAAGTCTTTCACTACCAGGACTTGGAAAACCTAAAAGTATATGTCCTGTGTTTTAAATACATTGCATCCTGCCAAGTGGGCTGTTTAGGTTCTACCCTAGGGGTGCGTTATGTGTATGAAAGAGGGAGGTTTAGACCTGGAAAAAGGTTGATTTTGCCATGTTAAAATGGCAAACTAAAACTGCACACACAGGTTGCAATAGCAGTCCAGAGGCAGGTTTGCAAGGATTCTTTAGAGGGTGGCACAACAAGTGCTTCAGGCCCACTAGTAGTATTTAAGTAGAGGCCCTGTGTATCTGTAGTACCACTTTATCAGGGACTTATAACTAAACTAAATTAGCCATTTGAGGATAAACCAATGTTACCATGTTTTAAAGGGTGGGCTCCCTCAATTTAGCACAAGTTAGCAGTGGTAAAGTTCACAGACTCCTAAAGCCAAAAAAAACAAGATCAGGAGAATATGAAGGAGTATGGCAAGATGTTTGGGGGAAGACTACCCTAAGGAAGACTGGTGCAACAGTAAAGATAACATATAATTGGGTGTTGACAATGGTGGTTTCCCTTGCCCCATTCCAAGACTTACCTCTCCTTTCTGACTGGGTGGGGACTTCGTCTCTCAGTCACCATTGCTGCACTAGGAAGCCTGAGCATTTCATTGTGCTCTATACGCGATGCATGGATCCCGCAGTGTGTGTGTTGACAACAGTGGTTTTCCTGGCCCCCATTACTGGAAACACCTCTCCATTGTGACTAGGGTGGGACTATGTCCCCAGTCACAATTGCTGAAGGTGGGCCCTGAGGGCTTCAATGCACTGTATAAGCACAGCAAATATCCCACAGCTTGGAACACATGCAGGACATGCCCAGGCTTGTACCTGGGAGAAGACCGGCCCAAGACTGGGCCCGTTTTCACCCATCATTGCCCAGAAGAGGCAGCACCTATTCTCTTTTGCCTGCTTTTCATTTGGAAACTTGATAATGCCTAGAAATCAGACAAGTGAGGTGACTTTATTCCATCTCAGCTCCTTCTTAATATTCAGTGCCTAACTGCTCTGTGTTTCTTCTTCTGGATTTTGCAGTTGGTAAGAGGAAGGCAGTGCCCTCTAGACCATCAGTGGCATCCAATTATGCATCCATCAACAGTTTCTTAGTGGGGCTGTACAGGTGAATATTAAGGAGATTGATTTTATGGAAAGATGCTTATCATTGGATTTAACAGACCTCACTGTTTCTACAATGGACATGGCATCTGACCCACCGGCTGTCGTGCAATCAGCCCTGTCATCTTCTCTGGACATAGCAGTTCCACCAATCACTGAGATAGGTCTTGCTCATCATTGCAGGAGTCACTTTCTGGTTCTAGTCCAGCTCTCAAATGTAAGCACAAAAATCAAAGGATGCACCCCACGAGTGAGGTTAGAGTAAAAGATCAGGATCGCAGCCCTCCATTGGTTCCTGGAGGCAGCTCCTGTGTTTCCTCAAGAATGGCTACTTGGGCTCCTCTCCTGACACTATTAACTGAAACCCTAAAAACTAATTTGGATACTTTACTTGCCAGGCTTGACAAAATTGAAGTCGAAATCATCAAAATCTTTAAGGCTTGGGAGTCTTGAGTCGGCACTCTGTCCACTGAGGTTTCAATTGTCGTTTCCATTGAAGCACCCTCTACACAAAGTTTGACTGATGTAAGGGCCACTTTGGACCCTATAGTACCAGAATTGTGATTAGCTACTGGTGCCCCCCCCCCCCCCGAAAGCTGTACATCTGCTGCCATTCTCGGTGAATGCGTATTTGAAAGTGTAACAGGTCAGAGGGGAAACGGGGTCTCTAAAACTGCCAGGTCATACTCAAATCTTACCCCTGGCTTTAAGAGCACCCTTTCACATGTTACATACCACCGGAGTGCTGTCCTTTTGTTGTTGTTTGGGTAATGTACCTGGCTTGGACAACCCACATAATGAGCCGTGGATCAACTTAAACCAAAATATCACATTGGTTATCCTGCAACTCTAACTTAGCCATGAAAGATTATATTAATATCATGATGGTCTGGGCGAATTGGTCCTTTGGAATATCTATGAATGGGGACTGTGATATCATCAATTTTAGATATCCATTTTGGTGGAATGCATTCTGAATCAGAATAACCAACCACCTAGCAATGGGACTGTTAATGTTTTGCCTCTAGAGTTCTTCTATAGGCACTCAAAAGTTTACAAGAATTCTCCTTGTGCTTTATATTCCCTGCCTGCACCACAGAGGTGTCAATCTAGCATCCCATGCCACAACGAGGTTTACCTCTAGATGAGCTCAATGACCTGGACTAACCAAGCTGGGGTCCAGCCAAGTTGGTTACTTCCCCCAAGAGTTTGGTTTTGTCATCTCCCAGTATCCCTATAGATTTAATTGTTTCAACCACCAATTTAGTCTCTAGGAGCCTTTGTGGCATGATGTCAAAGCTGCTTTGCCTGGATTGGTGCTATTTGATAGATACATATATTTGTCTTTTCCATGAGACTTAGGCGTTGTCTCCAAAATTTCATTTTGGGTACACCCGCTTTGATCAGGATGCAGCGTCTTCTTGGAAGGGCAACCTTCCAGGTGACTGGCACTCTTGATTATATATACTTTATCCTGTGTGTCTTGTGCTGTTGATTTAGGCTCACAAGATGTTTTGTGTGTCACTCTGTAGTATCTTGCAGGTGTTTTGTTTTGTGTATATAAATAATGTTTTTTAGCACAGGTGGTAGAGATAAAATACCCATTATCGATTCAGTTGATATGCACATGCCGACTCACCCAACAGGGTGCTTCAAAATTGTAGTGGGTGATTTCAACTGTAATTTTGAACCGCTGGGCATTGACTCTGAGAACTTGTTCGGGGAGCAGGATATAATTTGGCCAGTTCCATCTCTTACACTTCCACCCATTAACAGATGGACAGCCACTGTTTTACAGTTGAATGCATTCACCTTAAATAGTAACCGTCAAGCATGCAATGGGAGAATGTTGTCTGACCGAGAGGGGAGGCATACCTTTAATCAACCACATGAGACCAGCCTCATAGATTATATTTTGTTAGATCTTAGAATGTGGCCCCATGTTGATTGTTATGTCTGTAATCGCTTGATGTTATAGTGAGCACAGTGTACTGTGTCTCACTATGAGATCATTTGGTCCCATTAGCCCTGGCTCTCTTATGGAAACCTTTGACAGCAGTCTTACCCCAACCAGCAATTGCTGCAGGTTAAAGTGGAGCTCTGTGGCCGGCTCTTCAGCTATTTTGAGGCATGTTTTTGAGCCAATTGCAACTGGTTTAGAGGCAGTACAGGCAGAGGGGTTGCATCTTATGCATACTGGCTCATTGAGGAGAATTGGTGACACCCTTATTGCCATGTTTCCCTTACTTAGAAGCCTGTTCTTGGTGGAATGTGGGATCCTGCCAAGGAGGGAGAAAAAGGCCTCCTAGTACTCTAAATCTTGCAAAATTGTGAGATGCTATGTTAGCAGCCATTAGGGGAAAAGATCATTGTTCATTTTGGCATATTTAACAGCAGTTCGGATCCAAATGTTCTTATTGATAGTAACTTTTCTGCAGCTGTCTGTGTTAACTAGTTTTCTAAATTGTATTCTTCGGATACCAGCATGGATCCCACTGTGTGTGAGAACAGTGGATCTCTCCTTGCCATTAGGAACAGTATTACAGTTACCATTACCCCAGGTCTCATCAATCCAGAGATGGAGGCCCCGGAAGCTTGGTCAGTTACCCTCAAGGAAGTAAACAAAGCAATTGATTGGATCGCCCCCAATAGAGCACCCGGTCTTGACAAGATCTTGTGGGATCTCTTTAAGGCCAAGAAGGATATCTGGAGTCCTTATGTTCTTATTGCATAATGAGTGGATCACCCATGCCTCCATCATGGGCTGAAGCTAAGAACATCACTGTATTCAAAAAGGGGTCAGAGGTCATTCTGTCCAATGATAGGCTCATTAGTCTTATTAACAGCTCCTAAAAACTATTCAGTCAAATTTTGCTAGAAGGACTGGATTTCAGACGTAAAACTGCTGACCTCATAGCAAGCTGGTTTTAGGGATGGCTGTAGCACCATAGATTGGCTGTTTTCCCTCAACTGATTTATTGGAAATATGTTACTCTGGGGGGAGGACATCTTTATGTGGTATAAGGTGACATTTGGTCCACATTCGATCTCATACCCCGGGCTTCCTTGTGGAGGGTTTCGATTGAACTGGGTGTTCCGAAATACCTCCTTGATATTATTAATAGACTTCACTCCAATCATTTTGCCTAGGCTAGATGAAGCCCACATGGTGAACTGTCCGACCCCATTTCAGTTACTCGGGGTGTGAACCAAGGGTGTGTGCTCGCCCTAACCCTCTTTTGCTTATTCATTGACTTAGGCCCTGATTTAGAGTTCGGTGGATGGGTTGCTCTGTCACAAGCGTAACAGATATCCGGTCAGGCATAATAAGATCTCCACAAGCTTTTATGGGATCATATTACGGTGCATGGGATATCCGTCACATTTGTGATGGAGTAACCCCATCCGTCAAACTCTAAATCAGGCCCTTGGTATGCCAGTTTGGGTTGTGTGATAATGATGCAACATGTCTTGACAGCAATAACGTCCCAGCCCTGTTGTTTTTGCATAATAATGCTTTATATTTATAAATCTTCAATGGAAATTCAGTGGCTTCTGGACCAATTTGGATCGTTCGTCAAACAGAGAGGCTGGGATATTAACTTCAGCAAAACCAAGTACATGGTTTATAACACCTGTACTTCAGCTCATTCCCCTGCCCCTGACTTTGGATAATGTTCCTTTGAGCGAGTTCACATATTCGAATACTTAGGGATCACGATCACAGAACACTTTAACTGAACATCACACATTCAAAAGTGCAGAATCAAGATAGGGCAATATACAGGGGCTATCAAAAGGTCCCAGCAATTTCTTCTTTTCAACCAGTATCCCCCCACTACAAATCTATAATCTCCAAACCCTTGAGGCAACTTTTTATGGAGGGGAACTGTGGGGCCATATGGATGCTAGTAGTTTGCAAAAAGTTAAATATTGGTTCCTGCAACCCCTCACTATTCTCCTTGTTAGCACCCTTCTATTCTCCCTGTGGCTTGATATGGGATTTAAACCACTCTCCGACACAATGAGTCTTAGACACATTCATACTGATGGCACATGTGGGTGTCTTCAGAACTATGGCCATACAGGCAGGGCCTGGAGGACATTATGACATTACTGGGGGCCTGCAGAATTCCCTGGTTTAGGTTTATCCAACATTGATTGAGTGGGATGGGGTGTGGCAATCTTTGGTCCACCCCTTTGGTCTACCCCTACAACAGTCCCAGGGATTTCAAAAGAAGTACTTAAATGTTTACATTGGCAACACATAGGTGATTTGCTTCTGGCCTCATCTTGGGTGGGTTCCCTCACCTCCACCTTCCTAGAGCATAAAGACGGTTATATCACTGAAGGATATGAGATGAGACTGAACCTCCCCTAGCCAGAAATTTATATATGAAATTTTGGTTTGGGACCCTGCCTCTTTCATCGGTCCATAAGTGGTGACATGTATCCAATAATTCAGATGGGAGCTGCCCTTTTTGTTCCCAGGTGTCTGAAACCACTGTTCACATTGTTATTTGTTGCCCGTCTTATTCCAGGTATAAAAGGAAGTGGATTGTACCACTTTGTAGTAACATGGGGTTGAGAGGCTTTAGACCAGCAATCAAGGTCTTCAGACGTGAAGTTAGTCAATCTATTGTATTTGCTGTCTCACGGTTCTTATTGAGTATATGGAGGCTCAGGCAAAAGGTTTTAACCTTCCAATAGGTTGCATCATAGGTTATTTTTGTTTTAAGAGTAACACAATAAATGAGTCTGTGAGAAATAGCTGCTTCAAATGGCCCTTATCTTTAATATGGAATATGGTTGAACTGGGCTTCTGGATTTATTTGCTACTTATAGGTATTTTTAATTATTGCACTTCTTAGTCTTTAATCTTTGTGTGATGATATGTCCAAAGGATTTTAGGACTGCTATGCACTTTAGGACCGCAGTCAATTGGGTATATTTTCAAGCTCCTAGAACCACCGGCGCCATATTTACAAGGTGGGGTTGTTAATATATTAGGTGTAAATATGGGCTCCCCTCCAATGATGATTAGCTACTGCATTCTGCAGCACACATAAGCGTAACAAAGCACTATTATTGATTGCTTACATGCAGGAAGGGACACCTTCCTGCACATAGACAAACATCCCTGCAATGCAGGCACCCTTTCCCTATGGTGCAAGTGTGCCTGTGTTGACGCTAAGCAGATAAATTTAGCACCAGCACTAGAGGACACAGTGGTGTGCCGTATTTTTGTAAATATAGCACATTCCTGCATTTCTGAAGTGAGGCAGCGCAGCTCTGACAATTTTGGAGCAGTGTCTTGTTGTGCCACTTTCTTGCTAATGTGCTCCTAAGTGTTTTAATTTGTTCTGTTTTTATCATCGTATGATGTGGTTAAGCAACTTTGGTACTGTTCTTGCTGTGCTTTCTTTTATGGGTATATTTTAATCCAAATAAAGATTTATGAACTGACCTGATAATATGACTATAAGTCATAATAAGTCATATTATCATAGGTTAGCAAATAGAAAGATTGTTAATTGAGTGGCTGTCCTGCTCCAAGTGAAAAAATGAAGTTCTAACGCTATCCAACCTCTGTACACTTACAAGATAGTCTCCGAGAATTTGGAACTTTTTGCAGGCGATAGTGATATTTCTGTATATAAGGATACAGAAAAATGTAGTAACATTAATTCTCATGATAAGTGAGTGGGCATGGTTGCTCGAGGCACTGCAATTAAAAGCCAAGACATGCATATGACAATAGACAAATATCTTGAATATGGTCATGCTTGAGTAAAGAGGCATGTGAGGGCCTTAGTATTTGCTTCAGTTTTGAGAAGGGTTTGCAATATTAATCTTCCAGAAAACCCAGAACAGATTATTTAAAGGGATTTGTAATACAAATCTTAAACATGGCCTAAGGTGGCTTGTAGAATGCCCCCATCCTGGCCTGCTGCTCACCATAACATTGTTATGAATAATTATTAGCTCTGAGTGTTCGCTGCTTCACAGTTGTTGACAATCCAAGCTACAGTTTTAATGACTCAGAAACTACACACTTTAAAATTGGATTGATGGTGGTTTCAGTCTGTTTTCATTCAATTTACAAATGGGCAACTGTAACTTAAGAATTAGGGTACATAATTGATAGGAATCGGACTCCTTTACAATTATGTATGTTTTTGAGTGGCAGGAGGTATTCATGGTAATGGTACAGATTCTAGATTAACAGCAATACATTGATGTGTTTTGTATTATTCTCAGAGTAAAAAGAGAGATTAAAAAGAGAATATATGTAGAAGCTATAATAATCACTTAAAGGGCGCGAGGAAAATAAAGGAAATAGTAATTTGTCCAAATTGTTAAAATCCCAGTGAAAGGAATTTAACACATTTTGCAAGGTTAGGGCTGCCTGGCTCTAATAGGTGTCCTTATTTGGCCTTTATGTGTTAATAGATTAAGGGATGCATTATAGGTCGATGAAACTTTTTACAACGCTTAGAGTGATTCCACCATAAGTCCCTAAACTCAATGCAAATACATCAGCACAATCAATAAACATCAACAAAATCTCTTAAGACTCATTAATTGTCACGCACCATGACCAATTTTGTCATGAATAACCACACCATTTAGTAAAGTTAGAAAATGTATTTCCCTAGAATAACAATGCTAAAATCACATAAGTAAACCTCAATATTAACTGATAAACATAAACAAATAGCACTGGTTGACCAAATCTTCTAAAGAATCTCAATTTAGCTAATGCATTGACTATCAAGCACTTTAACTGTGCATTGCAGATAGCATACATTTAGTTTCAGCAAATCAATCTTTTAATAATGGTCTGTTAACATTCTCTGTATCTCCCTAACTACCATCAAATTAGAAGAGAATGTTTGGGCTTCAAGCAAAAACAGTTTTAGCCAAAAGTTAATTTGGAAAAACATCTAACTTCGCCTCTAACAAGCAGCAGTTGGTACATAAAACAACTAATAAAATTTACAACCAAGACAATAGCATTTTATTATACCTCTCCTCAAAATGGATCATCAAGCTTCGATTCTCTTCATCAGTTGAACATCCATCTGGTCTTCTTCAGCAAAGGGACAATGAAAGGGAATGGCTCAGACAGAGGGGTCTCCACGCAATCTGAACCACTAAGAAGCAATCTCTAAGGGCAGAATCATATAAGTTAACCATCAAGCTTTAAAGTTTAGAATAAAGTCATCAGCTCTCAAAACAGAATAGAATGAAGATGAGAATGACTGCTTCTCCTCCGTTCAGTCGTGCTAAGGTAGAATCACCTAAAGAACTTCCCACATTACCATTGGTCAATCGTACATTTACAGTCAATTCAATTAGAATTAAACTCCAAATCTCTGATAGAACTAAATTGTCTTTCACACGTTTATGATTGCCTCTTCTTCTCCAGGTCCCATCATCCGGCTCGTCAGGTAAATTTCTTGTATCCATCCATACTCTAGTCAGTGCGTCCATTGTTAGTTCCTGGGAACATTGCTGTATCACGCATCAAGTTAACAAATTATCAAATACTAACACAGAACATTCTAGCAAGCAGTTCTCATGAGAAAGTTAAGGCATCTGCTAAGTGTTTGGTCAACTCAATGTGAACAATACATCTTTATTTTCTAAATATGAATTCACAATTTTTATTCAGACATTGCAGTTTAATATAAGGCTGTGCAAACTTAGGCCCAAACTTAGCTAACTTAAGGTCTATAATTAATAAACAAATACATTACATCAAATCATTAATATAACATATGACTATAAAAACGTTCTACGTATATGCTTCTGAATAAATATTAGTATGCATTCAATGAAACATCATATATTTGAAGACAGCCACTAAAGTGGGCACGTTTTCCAAGTCGCACATTATTTTCTGTGTTAACTAAATTCTATGCAAATTCATAACTCGTAATGCATAAAATTTATTAGTCACAAATTCAGCGTTCACAGTCCCTCCTATGATGACTAAATATGTCATGACACTTCACAATTTCCCCACATTTTTTTCATCTGAAATGTTCTCTCCTGTAAATTTTATTTCTTCTATCCCTTTTTGAATGTTACCTGAGTACTCTTTCCAATTTAGTTTCTTCCCTCCTCTGATCGTTTTTCAATTTTCTCATTTTAATCACATGATACAATTTAAAAATTCCCCATGTTCCAAATTGACAAATCACAATAATCAATATTACTTGTATTATTTTCAAAATTATCCTTTTCCCTAGGTTGCCAAGCCAATTTCTCACAGAAGCAAAACCTTTGCCAACTTTTTTCCAAACGCCAGATTCTTTCAGCTCGTTTAAGTCAGTGCTCTCATTAGTTAGATTGTTAATTAAGCTTCAAATCTTTTTACTATTATTAGGTAAAAAGGTACAACAATGTTGCTAGTTCAGTATTTTACAGACTCCGCCCTCCTTCGCTAAAAGGATGTCTAGTGCAAGTCAGTTCTGAAGAGTCACATATCTTACCGCAGCCATTTCTGTATCCGTTAGGATCATGGCTCCTGAAAATTTTGTCAGCATGTTATCCACAATAGTAGACAACTTTATATTTTTTACTGAATTCAAATAACTCCCACTGAAGGAGCTATTGCTCTAAAAATATCTCCCGCTATGCCAGAGGAAGATTCTTGCTTTTGTCTGGCATGATGTAATTCAGTCATTTTAGGTATTTTGTTCAGGTTCTCAAGTTGAAAAATCTTTGGGAAAACTATTCCCAAGTAACGTGCCAATCCATCCTCTTGGAAGATGGTAATACCCATTTTGTCCACAGATGTAATAAACTCCTGGAATTGCTGGGTGTTGTCCATTCACCATAAATGCCCACTCACTCTGAAACAAAAACACGTCTACATTCACTCATTCCCACAAACAACGTATCAGTTCTTGATTTTGGTCTATATATATATATATATATACATATACAAAGCGTCCCTATGTGTTGTGCATCTAAAGCTAATTTCCCTTGTTTCTTTATGTTGCTAAATGGATGATCATTTCTAAATGTCCTTTTTGCTAAGCCCTTTTCTAGTTTCTCCTTTGGTGCTTTTCTCCTATGTCTGTCATCTGCCTAGTCTAAGAAGCTCTTTTCCAAAGGTGTAAGCGAGCATGTCAAGTTGTTTCTGTGCGTATAAGCCATTGCAAATGTTAATGTAGGTTCCAAGAATCCTCTCACTAACTCAATATTATTTTCCTTCACTAATCTACTCAGGTACTTAATTATAGGAACAAACAAAAACACTACATTGTGGTTAGACAAGAAATATTGAATGTTCTCCTGGTTATAGAATCTTGTTAGTAAAAGGCTAAAGTTATTCCATATGTAAGAGGCAAAGTATGGTAAGTAACACCTTTCACTGATGAAGAAATCAGCATGGACACATTACATTCTTTTGCATTCATTGTCTCCACATACTCACGCAATAGGCGATAGAAGACATTAAAAGAAAGATGTCCTTGGTTGGTGTCTATGTGCAAATATTTCTCATCTAGCCTATATCTCACTACTGCTGTAAGTGTAGTAGCTGTCCCTAAAGTATTGGCATGGTTGGCCACAATCTTGTCAAGCAATGCCACACTCACAATCAATACCAAGCATCCTATCATACACGCAATTGCCAAACCAATGCCTGTGTATTTAGTGTACGTTTTGTTCCTGCCCTGCTGACTTTGGTTACTCATGATCTGTAAACAATCAGAAAGTAGAAGAGAAAAATTATAACTATGCAGCAAACATCAAAAACAAAACAAAGCTTTTAATCTTCTGCAATCATTTACAGCTTTCAATCTTTCTTCAAGGACCCTTTTGTCAAAAATAGGTAGTTTGTCAAAATCGGTTTGCCAGCTTTGTCAAAACAGATTATTTTCAAAAAGTTTTCTCCAGTTAATTTCAATAGTCTCCTTTCTTTTCTCAGTTTACAGCTTTACACAGTTCAGTTCATTAACCCTCTTCGCGTGGCAAAATGTTGACCTGGGATTTCTCGATCAAAGCAAAAAGACAGAACTCATTCTGCCATTCACTTGTTGTTACATACATCCATTCAGGAGCTGCATACCTTCGATTTGCAACTCGTTTTTTTTTTATCTGTGATCTCCTCTTAATTCTCCATCACTCTAATCTTCTTTTCTTGTTCTGTCTCCTTCCTAATCAATTGCTGTCACTGTAACTGCTTCTTTCCTCTTCGATTGTGATTTCGGCCACGCATCACCTTTTAGTGGACTTCTTGTTAATGCTCTTTTCAGGGTTGGACTTGTGACTTCTTTCCATTCGGCAGGATTTTCTCTTGATGTACCTGCTACTGGTTCTGAAAGAGTCAGATCGTTTTAGCTTTGACCCGCCTCAAGTCCTTTACCCTTAAGACCTGTTATTTGCTCTGTTTGTCTCTCAAGACTGTCTGCTTCTGGGAGAGCAGTCCTCTGACTAGACTCTCCTGTCACCTCAGTCGAGGCTAGTCCACTGTCACCCTCCTGTATTCCTTTTGTTTTGTCTCTCTCAGGAGTACTTGAGCCGCTTTCAGTTTGCTCAGAGTGAGCCTCTGATTCTCCTGTTCCTGTCTCCAATTCAGGAGCTGGTCTGGAAGTTGTTGGTACTTTCAACAGCCCTTCTTCATTGTCCAAAGGGCACGTACTCTCTGAGTATGACTTGCGTGGATCCAGTTTGGAACTCCAGTGCACCTCACAGTTGTAGTAGTAACCAGTACTACTTGGTAGGGGCCTTTCCACTGAGTCTCCAAGCACATCTTTCTCACGTGTTTTCTAATCACAATCCAGTCTCCCGCATTCAGGTTGTGGCTTTGATCTTGCAATGGTTGCAGTGTGGTGGCCTCCACCTGATGATAGAAAGAGTGAACCACGTCAGCCAGGCCTTTGCAGTAGTCCAACACCATATCTTCTGTTATGTTCACAAGAGCATTTGCAGGAACCACTGGCAATCTCATTGTTCTGCCCATGAGAATCTAATGCAATGACAATCCAGTCTTCCTTTTGCGCGTGTTTCTCATACTCATCAGAACTAGCGGCAGTGTGTCTGGCCATTTCAGATTCGTAGACGCACATATTTTTGCCATTCTTGACTTCACGGTACCATTCATCTGCTCACCAATTCCTGCAGCTTCCTTCAGGACAAGAACTACAATGCAGTTTCTGATTCAATTTGTCAACTTCAGTATTCGATTTTAGAAGCAAAGTTGCTGGATTAAGCACTCTACACATTTTTTCAGGTCACGTTTGGGGATGACAGTTTCATATCTTGTCGACCTTGCATTCGTTAGATGCTGAGTCTTGGAACAGGTAAGCAAAACATCATTGGAGTGAGAGACTATGGGGGTCATTACGACCCTGGCGGAACAAGTCCGCCAGGGCCGTGGGACGCGGTGGCACCGCCGACAGGCCGGCGGTGCCCCGCGGGGCATTCTGACCGCGGCGGCTCAGCCGCGGTCAGAGAAGGGAAACCGGCGGTCTCCCGCCGGTTTCCCGCTGCCCCAAAGGAATCCTCCAAGCCGGCGCAGCATGCTGCGCCGGCATGGGGATTCCGACTCCCCCTCCCGCCATCCAGTTCCTGGCGGTTCTCCCGCCGGGAACCGGATGGCGGGAGGGGGAGTCGCGGGGCCCCTGGGGGCCCCTGCCGTGCCCATGCCTATGGCATGGGCACGGCAGGGGCCCCCGTAAGAGGGCCCCTAAAAGTATTTCAGTGTCTGCAAAGCAGACACTGAAATACGCGACGGGTGCAACTGCACCCGTCGCACCTTCCCACTCCGCCGGCTCTATTACGAGCCGGCATCATCGTGGGAAGGGAGTTTTCCCCTGGGCTGGCGGGCGGTCTTGTGAAGACCGCCCGCCAGCCCAGGGGAAAACTCGGAATACCCTCCGCGGTCTTACGACCGCGGAGCGGTATTTCGGAGGGGGGAAGCCTGGCGGGCGGCCTCCGCCGCCCGCCAGGCTCGGAATGAGGGCCTATAACAGTTAACGGATGTCCCATGATAATGCTCTCACTCTGAGTGAGGCTCTGTGCAACCACAGCAACTGTACGCAGACAACCTGGTAAGGCCACTGCAACCGGGTCCAAAGTAGCTGAAAAATATGCTACTGGGCGGTTTGCACCACCAATCGACCTGAGTCAGAACAAACAGAGAACATGCATCAAGGTTATGACAAAACAACATGAAGAGTTTTGTGTAGTCAGACATTCCAAAGCCGGGGCTTTGCACAAACTCTCTCTCAATTCAGTAAAAGCTTTCATGCACGCTTGGTCTAACACTAAAGGATCAGCAATTTCTTTGTGAGTCAGCTTCTGTAACAGATTTGAAATGATTGCAAAGTTGGGGATCCACTGATGACAATAGCTCACCATTCACAAAACATCCTGACATTTCTCTGTGTGGCTGGTAGATTCATCTGCAGTATGGCTGTAACCCTTTCTCTGGAAATTCTTCTAACTCCCTTTTAAATTTGGTGTCCCAAGTATTTAACTTCTTTTTGACAGTACTGTAACTTTGCTGGGGACACTTTGGCCCTTATTACAACCCTGGCGGTCAGTGATAAAGCGGCGGTAATATCGCTAACAGGCCGGCGGTAATAAATATGAAATAATGACCACCGCGAAAACCGCTCAGACAAACAGCCACTTTAACACACCGACCCCCATGGTTGAAATCAACAGGCACCCTGGCGGTAAGGGGCAACAGCCAGGTGGAAGACAATGTACCGCCCACACTAATATGACATACCATCCGCCACCTTTTCCGGGGCGGTACCAACGACATCAAAAGCCTGGTGTAAACACTGCACAGAAGGGAAACAACTCACCTCTGGACACTCAAGGAAGAACCACGCCACCACGGAGCCTCAGATGGCATGTCTTCCCCATGCTCTTCTACCTTCTGCTCCATTATGGACACCAACACCGGTGAAGACGACCACGGTGAGTACAGCCACCTAGCACACGGGGGGTGAGGAAAAAGAGCGTGACACGCAACATGCAACACCCCCAGCCCCAACACCACACACATAGCCAGATGCGGTAACATAATATATACACTCCGTACTCCTCAGGAATAATGCAAGGACTACTATAGTGTAAAAAGGCTGTAATAAAATAAATATAGGTGAAATTCGTGCATCCAAATCAAAAAGTATATAAATATTTACAATGCAAGGACACTGCCCAGTCTTCAATGTCTGTGGGCCAGAGGGCCACATCTCAAAGTCCAAAGCCCAACCTCACTCCTGCAACAACACAGAGAGAACACTGCAGGGGCATCAGGTCGAAAATAGACAGCCACCTCAGGGGGACAGGGAATGGGGGGCACCTCAGCCAGAAGATGGTACAACGCCACTGGTCCTGGAGAGGGCAACATGACCATCACTCTGTCCTGGGGTGTGCAAGACCATAGTCTCTCAAGTAGGTGACTTGCCCACATGATCTGGAGGGGGCAACATGTACTCTGCTTGGTCCTATGGAGTGCAAGGCCACAGTCTCTCAAGTGGCTGACTTGCCCACATGCTCTGGAGGGGACAACATGGCCTGTGCTTGGTCCTGGGGAGTGCAAGGCCACAGCCTCTCAAGTGGCTGACTTGCCCACATGCTCTGGAGGGGGAAACATGCCCTGTGCTTGGTCCCGGGGAGTGTAAGGCCACAGTCTCTCTTGTGGGTGACTACTTCCACTGGTTCTGGATTGGGCATTGTGCCCAGTGTGCTTCTTCTTGGAAAGGATGGGGTGAGTGGATGGCTTCTCCACTGGTTCTGAAGGGGGCATTGGGCTCAGTGTGCTTCTTCCTGGGAAGGATGGGGTGAGTGGATGGCTTCTCCACTGGGAGGGGGCATTGTGCTCAGTGTGCTTCCTCCTGGGAAGGATGGGGTGAGTGGATGTTTTCTCCACTAGTTCTGGAAGAGGTATTGTGCCCTGTGATGCAGGCCTTGGGTTGTGCAAGGTCACAGTCTCTCAACTTGGTGTCAGACCCACAGTATTTGCAGGGGCCAGGCCGCACAACAACCTATGGATGCAGGACTACACACTGTCCGCCGGAAGTGATGGCTGCTCAGTGGTGGCAGTGGCGGTGCAGGTGTCAGTGCTGGCAGTGGTGGGGAGAGGCTCCAGCCCTTCCCCTGCAGCCTCGGATGGCTGCCCACTGGGGCTGCTGGCAGTGATACTGGTGGCAGTGCTGGCAGTGGTAGGGGGAGGCTCCAGCCCTTACCCTGTAGCCTCGGTCGACTGTCCACTGGGGCTGCTGCTGCTGGCAGTGGTGATGGTGGCGGTGCTGGTGGCAGTGCTAGCAGTGGTGGGGGGATGCTCCAGCCCTTCCCATGCAGCCTCAGATGACTGTCCACTGGGGCTGCTGCACCTGGCAGTGGTGCTGGTGACAGTGCTGGTGGCAGTGCTAGCAGTGGTGGGGGGAGACTCCAGCCCATCCCCTGCAGCTTCAGACGGCTGAACCACCAAGGTTGGTGGTGGGGGCTCCGACTGAGTCCCAGCACCAGGCCTTTTTGCCTGCTGGTGCAGGCCCCTTGCCCCTCCTGCCAGCAGCTGGGGATGGCTCCTTGCTCCTTTTGGCAGCATCTGGGGACTGCTCCTTGCTCTTCCTCTCAACAGCCGGGGATTGCTCCTTGCCCTTCCTTTTACCAGCTGGGGGTGCCTCCTTGCCCTTCTTTGCAGCACTTGGTGCAGGCACCCTATCAGTGTGGCTGCCTCGTGCCCAGGATCCTCTCCCACCTGGTGTAGCTGTGGACACTACTGTGCCTCTAGACTGGGTGGCTGAGGTGCTGGGATGGGTTCTAACCATCCTGGCCTGACATGAGGGATAGGGAGGGCTATGGAAGAGGTCAAAGTGGAGACGAAAAGCTTCTTAGGGAAATTGGGGTGGGAATGGAGGTAGAGGGAGTGGTTGTAGGAGGTGTCTGTCAGCTGTGTTTGGGTGCAGGTGCATGGGCTGGATGCTGTTCTGAGGTGGATGGCTGTTGGGTGTCTGAGTGCTTGTGTCTGTGTACTTTGGGAGGAGGGGTCACAGACACAGTGGGAGAGGACACAGGGGATGTGTGCATGGAAATGGGGGTGGTGACTTCAAGTGAGGGGCGTATGCTGATAGGTGTGCTTGTGATGGGTGTAGTGGATGAGGATGTAGTGCATGCAGGTGTGAGTGTAGATGTACCTGGGAGAGAGGTGGACGATGAGGAGAAGTGGGCACAGTGGAGGCAGTGGATGTTGGCGTGTCTGCATCTGAATGGTGTTTGTGTGAGTGCCTGTGGGATGAAGTGTGGTGCTTGTGTTTGCCATGTCTACTCTTGTGTGTTGTCCTTGGTGTCCTTGGTGCCTGCTTGTCTAATTCTGTGCTTGGGATAGGTTGGGGTTGAGGGGAATGGGATTGGGTAGAGGAAGTTGGAGGGTGAAGGCTAGAAACAGGGACAATAGCTGCCATCAGAGAGGAGGCCAGAGCCTGGATTGATCTCTGTTGGGCCGCCATGCCAGTGTGAATGCCCTCCAGGAATGCATTTGTCTGTTGCACTTGGGCTGCCATCCCCTGGATGGCATTCACAATGGTTGACTGCCCAACAGAGATGGATCACAGGAGGTCAATAACCTCCTCACTCAGGGCAGCAGGGCTACCTGAGGCGGGCCTGAGGTGCCTGGTGCGAAGGAGATGCCCACCCTCCTGGGTGAGTGGGCAAGGGAGACATGCTAAGGGGCTGCTGGGAGGGAGGTGCTGGTACGGGGTGGCAGATGCACCTGTAGCTGGGGTGGGCACAGAGGTGTCCGCTACCACCAGGGAGCTTCCAATGGAGGAGGAATCTGTATCCTAACTGTCCCCTCCTGTCTCTGCTGTGGTGCTCCCCTCACCCTCCGTCCTACTGATGCCCTCACCATCGGTGAATTCGGCCTCCTGGGCCCTGTGGGATGCAGCTCCCTCCGCCACCGGTGCCTCAGCTCCTCCGCCAGATGATGCTAATGCACATAAGGACAGGGTGACAAAACAAAAACGGGGGGGAAGAGACAAAGGATACACTTGTTCAGTGGCGCCAACAAAACCACTGCTGGCGTACACGACACACACACACACAGGAAATAGCCCTACGCACTAGGCAATGCACTACCAGTCACAATGCTAGTCACTAGCCCATGGATAGGGACACCTAACGCCAATTGCAGCGTACCTGAGACCCACAGACCCCTGCACAGTAGTGGATACCTACTAGCTTGGTTGGAGGTATTTTACATCAGAACCCTGTCCAACATGGGACCTACTCTGCAATGTCGGGCCTGGTCTAGGGGCACCCACAGACCCATATCCCCCACCCAGATACCACCCCACCAGGCAAAAGTTGTATATTGGGGCACTGTACTCAACCCCTTGTGGCTGCTGTGATGCCCCCAAGCGCCCATCCAGATCCGGGTAGGCCACCGCCAGTATGCAGGCCATCAGGGGGGTCAGGGTTTGACAGGCACCCCTTCCTCATTGAGAGGCCATCCCCAGCTGGACTTCGGCCATCTTCCATGCCCAGCATCTCAGGTCCTACCATAGTTTGCAACAGTGGGTGCTCTGCCTGCTGTAGACCCCCAGGGTCTGCACGTCCTTTGCGATGGCACGCCATATTCCCTTTTTCTGAGGGGCGCTGACCTGCAGGGAAATGGACACAGGGAAAGATATTAGTCTAACCGTCCTGTCTGTTACACTCAGGGCCCACCATGAACCTTCCCATCCCCACATCCCCATTAGCACAGACATGGCCCACCATACATGCAGCACCCCCCCTCTATATGAGGCCTTCACACACAGCACCCCATCCATCCATTTACGCCCCATGCATCGTACTCACGGTGAACTCACCTGTTGGTCTGGAGGCCCATACAGCATTCGGTACTGGGGTAAGACCCCATCCAACAGTTGCTCCAATTCCGCCGATGTGAAGGCAGGGGTCCTTTACCCAGTGACACGAGCCATGGTCAGTTCCAGACACAGGTCACAGCAGCACTTGTAGTGTAGGTCCTATCCTGTTGAAGGTCAGGTAGCAAGTGAGTAAACAGATGGAAAATGGCGGTTACACCCGGAGCGGTGCTGGCGCACATCACCATTGGCCACTGTACCCCATAGGGCCCAATGTTAAAGAATGAGGAGTTGCACAGCGGTTCCCGACCACCTCCCGCAACGGCGCACAACATCTGCGGAATTACCTAATTTCCACCTGTCCCTCCAAACAGGACAGGCGGACGCCCATTTAAGGGGGGATGCAAGCCATGGCTCCTAACTGCGTCACAATACACATATGCACCATTTGGATCTCTCCAACAAAATACTGTTACAATAACGACATGCATTTAAGTGTAGTGGTTGGAAATAGGAGATACTGACCAGCTGCTCACCATTTTGCACCCTAGATTGCAACCGCTGCGGATGAGTAGGAGATGGAGACATGCCCCTGTGTACAGACCCCTGGTGGACTTGGTAACAATGGAGGACAGGCACCTTATCCTCACCTATAGACTGGACAGGGCCACAATCACAGAGCTGTGTGCCCAATTGGAGCCTGACCTAATATCTGCTATCCGTCACCCCACCGGGATCCCCCCTCTTGTGCAAGTGCTATCAGTGCTCCATTTCATGGCAACTGGCTCCTTCCAAGTGACAGTGGGCTTGGCAGCAGTAATGTCTCAGCCAATGTTCTCAGTAGTGCTGACCAGAGTGTTGTCTGCCCTGATTAAGCACATGTGCAGCTACATCATTTTCCCCCAGGTGGAGCATTTGGCCACAGTGAAAGCTGATTCATTTGCAATGGGACATATCCCCAACATTATCAGGGCAATTGATGGTACACATATTGCATCTGCCCCCCTGTTCCCCGGTGAAATGAACAGGCGTTCATAAATCGAAAGAGCTTTCACTCTATGAATGTGGAGATGGTATGACTGCCGGACCAGTACATCTCCCACGTCAATGCAAAATATTCTGGGTCTGTGCATGATGCCCTTATCCTGAGGAATAGCAGCATCCCATATGTGATGGCTAAACTTCAGAGACACAGGGTGTGGCTAATAGGTGAGCCCTGGTTCCCACCCAGTGGATGTTGGTGTATCAGTATGGTGTGGGCCCCAAGGGTTGGTGTGTGGCTAACAGTTGTCCCTCGATATTTGCAGGTGACTCTGGTTACCCCAAACTCTCATGGCTACTGACCCCTGTGACGAATCCCAGGACAAGGGCAGAGGAATGTTACAATGAGGCACAAGGGTGAACAAGAAGAATTAAAGAGAGGACCTTTGGCCTCCTGAAGGCCAGATTTCATTGTCTCCATCTAACAGGTGGATCCCTGTACTACTCGCCCAAGAAGGTCTGCCAGACCATTGTGGCATGCTGTATGTTGCACAACATTGCCTTACGTCGCCAGGTGCCTTTTCTGCAGGAGGATGAGGCTGGAGATGGCTGTGTGGAAGCAGTGGACCCTGTGGACAGTAAAGATGAGGAGGCAGAGGATGAGGACCACAGAAGTGCAATAATTTGTCAATATTTCCAATGACACACAGGTAAAACAGTGTAACTTCACATTTAATTGACAGTTTTGTGTTTGACATTGTCACTGGCAGGCTGATTTTCCCACTTCTATGGCCACTCACTGTAGCCTTTGGCATCTCTATTTGCAGATATCTGTGCCCCACTATCACTCCTGGTGTGTTGACTGCAGCCATCTACATGTCCTTCCTATGTATACATTTCTGTACAATTGATTTTCAATGTTTAAACCTTGTTTAACGACTACATATTTAAATCATTTGACATACTCCATACTTCAAAGGGTATTTATTTCTGTGCTAAGAGGTAGAGGGGGATGTGCAATGGGCTGGGAGGATGATGGAGAAAAGTCCAGGTTGGAGTATAGTCTATTTGTATCACAGGTGCATTGTCCAAGGGGATATAGGAAGGGGAGCAATGACAGTTCAAGGTGGACAGAGTGACAGAGTGGAACGCAATGGTGAAAATCAGGAGAGTCTTATTTTCTGGGTCTTGGCAATAGTCTCTGGCTTCTGCCTGGATCGCAGGGAATATTTGTGGGGTGGTTCACCTTCTGCAGGGGGAGGGGTGCTAGTGGTCTGTTGTTCCTGTGGTGGGGCCTCCTAGCCACTAGCGGCATTAGAGGTGGAGGACTGTTCATCGGTTTGGCTAGTGGCAGAGGCCCGGAGTGGTGCAACTTCCTCCCTCATGGCCATGTCTGCCAGCACCCCTGCAATGGAGACCAGGGTGGTCCTTTAAGTCCTACCTGATCCCCAGGTACTGCCCCTCCTGCAGCCGCATGTTCTCCTGCAACTTGTCCAGTATCTGGCCCATCATCTCCTGGGAATGGTGGTATGCTCCCAGGATTGCGGTGAGTGCCTCCTGGAGAGTCGGTTCCCTGGGCCTGTCCTCCCCCTGTAGCACAACAGTCCTCCCAGCTTCCCTGTTGTCTTGTGCCTCTGTCCACTGAACCGTGTGCCCGCTGCTACTGACCCCAGGTCCCTGATCATTCTGTGTTTGTGGGGTGGCCTAGGGTCCCTGTAGTGGTGGACACATTGCTGAGTGACGTGTCCTGGGGACAGAGGTATGGGCCAGTTGGGTGGGTGCTATGGTGGTGTTTCCTGAGGGGGAAGGCTCTGTGGTGGTGTGAGACTGTGCCTGGGTATGCTGTCCGGAGGTCCGTGATGGGCCAGGTTGGTCATCCAGATCCAGGCGAGCAGAGCTGATGTCATCACTATGGGCCTCTTCTGTGGGGGGACTGGATGTTGCTGGCACCTCTTCTCCAGTGACATTGGCTGTGGGACCTGTGGGGATGTAATGCAGTGTTATTGTTTCTGTGTGAGACATTTTGTGCATGGGTGTGTTGCCCTCTAGGGTTGTTGTTGCCCTGGCAGATTTGCCTTTGAGTGAGTAGCTATTTGGTGGGCTACGTGAATCTCTCCAGTGTGCACGCAGTGGTGATAGGTGTGCATTCAGGTCTGTGTGTGGTGTCCATGCATTGGTGGTACATGCAGGGCTTGGTATTGGGATGAGTGCGTTGTGATGTGGGGTATGTGAGAGGTGGCAAAGTGATAGGAGTGAGGGTGGGGGTTTGTGACGGCATGCAGGTGGGGGGGTGATAGTAATGGAGAATTGACTTACCAGAGTTCAGTCCTCTTCCTACTCCTGCCAGGCTCCCAGGATGCATGATTGCCAAGACTTGCTCCTCCCATGTTGTTAGTTGTGGGGGAGGAGGTGGGGTTCCACCACCAGTCCTCTGTACAGCTAGTTGATGTCTTGCTGCTGTGGAACATACCTTCCCCCGTAGGTCGTGCCGCCTCTTCCTAGTGTTGTCTCTTGTTCTGGGGTGCTGTCCCACGGCGTTGACCCTGTCCACGATTGTATGCCATACCTCCATCTTCCTAGCAATGGATGTCTGCTGCACCTGTGCTCCAAATAGCTGTGGCTCTACCCTGATGATTTCCTCCACCATGACCCTCAGCTCCTCCTCAGAGAATCTGGGTGTTGTTACAGTGCAATGGGTGTAGTGTGAGTGGTGTGGGTGAGGGTGTGTGGGATGTTGGGTTGGGGTGTGTGATGTAAGGTGCATGGATGGTGTATAGGTGATGATGTTATGTGGCTCTGGTTGTGTGTGTGCTCTTGCTGTCTCTCTCTGGTGGCAATTCTTTCTAGCCATAAAGGGTTGTGGGTAGTGTGGATGTGAGTTTTATAGTGGTTTGGGTGTGGTGTGTGTATGAGTGTCAGGTGTGTGTAGTTGGAATCGTCCAATGTGGTGTAGTTTTGAGCGCGGGGTATGTACCACCAAGGGTTTACCGCCATTGAATGTCTGCTGCGGTGATTCGTGGGTCATAATGCTGTGGGCGTAGTTCTGTTAGCGTAACAGTGTGGATTTTGCTACTGCCAGTTTATCACTGACCTTTGGGCTGGCGGACTTGTGTGTATGGCTGCATAGTGACAGATTGGTATGTATATGTCATAATATGCTTGACGGTTATCCGCGGCGGCAGTGTTATGTTGGCTGCAGTCGACATGGCAGTAAGTGGGATTTACCGCCAATGTCATAATTAGGGCCTTTATGTCCATTCTTCCCTGGGTGATTCAAAAAGACAATAGTATTGTCCTTGCATGGAAAGGCAGTTCCAATGACTCCAAGTTCTTTTTCAAGATCTGGTTGAAAATGGACGGTGAATCTGAAAACCCTTTAGGAATTCTGCATCAACAGTAGACTCAATCCAAAAATTTGAAACAGAAAAGGAATTGGCTAGCCTCATGAAGAGGTACAGAAAACAATGCTTGTGACAGGTCTACTAAGTTGAACCATTCAGCATTACATGGGATCTGAAACAATATCACTGCTGGACTTGCCACTACTCAGCAACATTTAATCACAACATGATTTATTTTCCCCAAATCCTGAACAATCCAAAACTTCCCACATGGCTTCCGCAAACTTGTTATCGGTGAATTACATAGGCTGCTCAGCACTTTTTTTAAAACGCCTTGGTTTACAAATTCTGCAATTATAGGAGCAGTGCCCTCAATGGCGTCCTGTGTCATGTGGTATTGGGGTATCTGAGGGAAAATTGTATTTGGCTTTACTGGGACCTTAACTGTCTCAACTCCTTTGATCAGACCAATGACTTTTCCTGTCAAATCCTATACTTTAATTTTAACTTCTCCCTGTAAGTCAGAAGGGAAATCTGTCACTGTAAAAACTGGAAGTAAACTAATCAGAGGAAACTCCCCATTCACTGTATCACATCCCTTTTCTTTCAACAAGTCTTCTTCATCATCACTGTATTTCTGGATGGTAATTCCATTGTTCGAGCAAGTAATCAAACATCTAGTTTTGCATAGCAAGTCTCTTCCCATTAAGGATACTAGACTCGAATCACAAACTACAAATTTGTGCAATCCCTTGAAATTGCCGATTTTAACCTGAACTGGTTTTGTATTTGGCGACTCCTACTATCTGCACTGTCTTTCCTGAAAGTAGCAAATTTGGAACTTCTGCAGATCTCACTGTAGAGAGTGTAGACCCAGTGTCAACCAGAAATGAGACTTTGTGGCCCATCACTTTTCTTTTTACATATGAACCTTTCTGTGTAGTGGGAATTAGTGTACTGTGTTATTACTCTGGTTAAAACTTTGACTTGTGACCTGCTGAGGAAGCATCACCTACTGCTGCTCCATTTGGGCTTGAGGTATTTGAATTTTTTGTCTAGATACCATTTGCACTTGAGGCTGTATTTTCTGCAACTGGGGAATTTGCAAACGTGGTATTTGCACATGTTGCACAGGATGAACATTTTGCAATGGGTTCACATTATTTTGGAAATTCGGGTTTTGACCTCTCAGTCTTGGACGTCTCCTGTTTGGGGAATAATTTATTTAATTTGTTTGCTGAACAACAACTTCCTGACCCATCATAGGACACTCCCATTTCCAATGTTCTAGGCTTCCTCAAGCGTGACATGGTAACCATCTCCTCATTCCTTGCACAGCACCTTGAACAACCACAGTACTCAAATCATGACCGCAATTCACATATCAAACTCCACCTCTACCTGATTCTGCGACCACATATTCCCTTGCTACTGTTGCTGCTGCTGTGGAAAACTTCCAAGCATCAATGTTTGTGCCACTTTAATCTGCATCACCATTGCCTCATCATTCAACTTTCTCTGTTTCAACTCAATCTCATCACTACAGTACTTTGCATACTGCAATACTTCATCAATCAGATTCGCTTGCCAACAAATCAAACCACTCTTAATCATCTGGCTAATTTCAGGTCTCAATCCTTCAACAAATCTGAAAACAAAATGAATCATGTCTTTCGGCCCAATTGTTTCTGTCCCACTGCAATGCTTGAAAGCCTGCAACAGTCTCTCATAGTATGCCTGTATTGACTCCTTGCCTTCCTGATCTGTCCTGTCAATTCTCTGCCAATCAATTGTCTTGGGCGGGATTCTTGTTTTAAAAAATTCAATCATCTTATAGTAATATTTCATTATGTCAGGAGATGGTGCACCTGTAGCTGGATCTCTCTGAAGTTCTTTGGTCGGCCAATTTACACTCCATTTTATACTCGACCCATAAGTCGGCTGGAACCACTAGATCTAACATGATATTTTAATCTTCCCACAAGCACTTCGTGAGTTTCACAAACCTATCCGTTTGCTGGTACCACTCCACTGGCTTCTCTCTCAACCTGGGATAGTCATTTGTGAATGACATTATGGGGGTCATTCTGACCTCGGCGGTAAAAGGCCTATACCGCCGGTCAGAACTCCGCCATACTACCGCCGCGGCCGCGGTAAACCGCCACGGTCATTCTGACCACCAACTGTGAATCCGCCAAAAACCCGACATCCAAGGAAGGCCGCCTCATCAGCGGGCCGCGGAAAACTGGAGATGACCAAACCTCCACCGCCACGCCAACACAAACACGCCCATGCCATTCTGACCCACGAATCCACGCGGCGGTCTTTCAACCGCGGTATTCCATTGGCGGTACACACCGTCCCACTCAAAATACACACACAGCTCCAAAACACTGCCACATTGGACAATTTGAAATACACACACCTGACACACATACCAACAACACTCCCACACATCCAAACAACTATAAAACACACACCCACATCACACACAAACCCCTACGACCGAAGATCAGAGACGAAGGAGAGAGAGACACATCACAGAATAGAGAGCTACATCACACAGAGGCACACTACACCATCACACACACCACATAGAAGCACAAAGCACCACACACCAACACACTCATCACCATATACACCACCCCACACCTCATCCACACCACCCCATGGCACCCCAAAGGCACCCACGCTTTTCGGACCAAGAACTCTGGGTCATGGTGGAGGAAATCATAAGAGTTGAACCCCAGCTCTTCGGCTCACAGGTGCAGCACACCACTATAGCCTGGAAGGCGGAGCTATGGCAGCGGATCGTGGACAGGGTCAACGCGGTGGGACAGCATCCCAGAAATCGAGACGACATCCGCAAACGCTGGAACGACTTAAGGGGAAAGGTGCGCTCGATGGTCTCGCGACACAACATCGCAGTGCAGAAGACTGGCGGGGGACCCCCACCCACTCCACCCGAATTCACAGCATGGGAGCAAGAGGTACTAAACATCCTGCATCCTGATGGCCTCGCTGGAGTACACGGAGCAATGGACTCTGGTAAGTACAATCTCAACTACTTCACCCCCCCCCCAGCATGCTAACCCCCACCACCACCCTCACCCCCAACCCCCCATCACACATCCTCCCTGAGAATGTCTCTCCAGCACAACCCACCCAACAACAACCCCTGCATGCCACCACAAACTATGGACACCCATCACCTAAGCATGACCACTGCACATACCCACCCCCCAAAACACCCCCACAACACCTCCCCCAAGGGAATGACAGCACTGGGGGACAAGGGCACCCATAAATGGCAGGCAATAGCACACACAGAAACAATAACCATACTCTCTTACCCCATGCAGGACCCGAACGCCAACACACTGGCCAGGAGGGTCCAGAAATGTCCATCCCCCCCCCGGAAGAGGCCCCCAGTGATGACAGCAGCTCTGTCGACCTGGAACCTGATGACCAGCCCGGACCATCGGGGACCTCTGGACAGTCGGTTCCCCACACACAGGCCACAGCAGACCCAACCCCCTCTGGGACCAACAGCACAGCTCCCACCCAGCGGGCCCATGCCTCTGTCTCTAGGACAGGTCAATCAGCGGTGTGTCTGCCACTACAAGGCACCCAGGCGAACCCACCACCCCAACAACAACAGGGACCTGGGGGCAGTGGTAGTGGGCACACCGTCCAGGGGACAGAGGCCGGGGGAAACAGGGCAACTCGGAGGGCTGCTGTGCGACAGGGGGGGGAGGAGAGGCCCAGGGAACCCACTCTCCAAGAGGCCCTCACCACCATCATGGCAGCCTACCACCACTCCCAAGAGACGATGGCGACGGTACTGGCCAGGTTCCAGGAGATCCAGGCACAGCAGGAGGAACGCTACATGGGGTTCACCAATCAACTCACCAACATCTCTACCGCTATGGGGAGCATAGTCCAGGCCCTCAACCGGATAGAAGACACGTTGCGGGACCATGTGGCACCACACAGGGCCCCTGTCACTAGCCCGGACCAGGAACAGCCTACCACCTCCGCCGGCGCTAGTGGACAGGAGGCCCCACCATAACAACAGGCCACCAGAACCCCACCTCCTGCTGAAGAACAACCACCCCGCAAGAGGAGCCTGAGATCCAAAAAATAGACAGAGTAGGATGTCAAGACCCCCGCCAGCATGAGATACCCCCTGAAGTCATCCCACTGTCCCACATTGCCACCCTGTCCAACCTTGAACTGCCCCTGCTCCATCCTTCCACAGGCATATGGACAATGCACCTGTGAGACTGAGAACTGGACTCTGCCATGGCCATTACTCCACCCCCACCCATCACCGTGTTAATATCATGTACCATTATCTAGCACAAAAAATAAATCACTCAATGCACTGAAATCAAACAGGAGTCAGGCTGTATTATTTACAAATGTTTAACACATTACCGATCAATTATGTTCTGTTAACTTTGTGCTGAACACATACCGAGATCAATAAGCATTAGTCCATGGGCTAACCAAGCAGAAGTCACGCAGTGGGTCATACAGCACTGAAAAGGGAAGGGAAAATCAAACATCAGTTTAAAAGAACTGGGGGGTCATAGACAAAGTTGAGAAGCAGGAGGCTTTCAAGAAAAGTAAAATGGCGTGGGTGATTCTTACCTGTTTGCTACTGAAAATACTGTTGGATAACTCTGTCCCTGTTGTCTGTGTCGTCCTCTGAGTCTTCCTCCTCTTCACTCTCCGCAGGCTCCACAGCTGCTTCAACACCACCATCTGCACCATCCTCCTGCATGAAAGGCACCTGACGTCGCAATGCCAGATTGTGAAGCATACAGCAGGCCACGATGATCTGGCACACCTTCTTTGGTGAGTACATCAGGGATTCCCCTGTCATATGCAGGCACCTAAACCTGGCCTTCAGGAGGCCAAAGGTCCTTTCTATGATCCTCCTAGTTCGCCCATGGGCCTCATTGTACCGTTCCTCAGCCCTGGTCCGGGGATTCCTCACTGGGGTCAGTAGCCAAGGCAGGTTGGGGTAACCAGAGTCACCTATTAGCCACACACGTTGTCTCTGTAGCTGTTCCATCACATAAGGGATGCTGCTATTACGCATCACATACGCGTCATGCACTGAACCAGGGAACATGGCATTCACATGGGAGATGTACTGGTCAGCCAAACAGACCACCTGGACGTTCATAGAATGGTAACTTTTCCTGTTTCTGTACACCTGCTCATCGTCTTTTGGGGGGACTAAGGCTACATGGGTCCCATCAATGGCACCAATGATGTTGGGAATATGCCCAAGGGCATAAAAATCACCCTTCACAGTGGCCAAATCAACCTCCTCAGGGAATATAATGTAACTCCGCATGTGTTTCGTCAGGGCAGACAACACTCTAGACAAAACTTTTGAAAACATAGGCTGAGACATTCCAGATGACATGGCCACTGTTGTCTGGAATGAGCCACTTGCAAGAAAATGGAGGACTGACAGCACCTGCACCAGAGGGGGAATTCCTGTGGGTTGGCGGATGGGGGACATCAGGGCTGGCTCCAGCTGGGCACACAGTTCATGTATAGTGGCACGGTCAAGTCGGTATCGTAGTATGATGTGGCGTTCTTCCATTGTCGACAGGTCCACCAGCGGTCGGTACACGCGAGGATTCATCCTTCTCCTCGCAAGTCCCAGCGGACAGTGCCTAGGAATGACAACATGGAGCACAGAGTCAAGCTCATCACTGGAACGTTCACCACAGCTTGCATAGCACATAGTTATCTATGTTTTGAAAGGCGTGTATGTGTGGCAATGCAAGGCCTAGGCCTGTGTGACGCAGTAGAAATTATGCCATGTGGGCCCTTGAAATGGCGGCTGCCTGACCTGTGAAGTGGGACAATGGGATGTGAGGTCAATGTGCTGGCGGAGCACACCGTGGCGGTAGGCGGTCGAAGACCGCTACACGGAGCCGCATTGGTTAACATTGAAGCCTATGGGTTTCAGGAGCCAATGACGAGGTGCGCCGGTGGTAGCGGTACGCACCGCCGCAGTACGCACCGCCGCGGGCGTGACCGCCATTTTCTATCTGCCTAATCACTCAAGACCTGATCATCCACAGGAGAGGACCTATACTGCAAGTGCTGCTGTGACCTCGGTCTGGAAGTGACAATGGCTGCTGCGACTGGGGAAAGGGCCCCTGCCTTCACGTCTGAAGA
This sequence comes from Pleurodeles waltl, assembly GCF_031143425.1. Classification (NCBI taxonomy): domain Eukaryota; kingdom Metazoa; phylum Chordata; class Amphibia; order Caudata; family Salamandridae; genus Pleurodeles; species Pleurodeles waltl. Next base: position 329,677,889 of record NC_090438.1, on the reverse strand, counting down.
GTTGGAGAAGCTCGTGGATGGGGTCCTCCCCCAGTATGCGTTACTCTACGGTCCTCCAGACCAACAGGTAAGTGCACCGGGTGCACATGGAATGGGCGATGCCTGTGTGGAGTGGGGTGGATGTAAGTTGGTGGGGTGGGGGGCGAATGAGGAGTGCAACGCACGACAGATGAGAGCATGTGCCATATGGCAAGGTTGGGGAGGGGGGGCCAATCACATCTAACATGCAGTAAGTTGATGAATGTTTCCTTCCCACCCTGTACATGTCACATAGGTCAGCACCCATCAGAAAGTCGAGATTTGGCGTGCCATCGCCAAGGAAGTCCGGGCCCTGGGGGTCTACGTCAGACGGGGCACCCACTTCCGCAAGAGGTGGGAGGACATCCGCCGCGGAACCAGGAAGACCGCTGAGTCACTGCTGGGGATGGTCTCCCAACCTAGGAGGGGTGCCAGTCGTACCCTGACCCCCCTGATGTCCCGGATCCTGGCAGTGGCCTACCCTGATTTAGATGGGCGCTTGAGAGCATCACAGCAGACACAAGGGGGTGAGTATCAGCACATTCTGCTATCTTTCTGCGCAGTGGAGGCGTCTGGGTGGGGGAGGAGGGTTGTGGGTGACATTAGGCCAGGGCGCTTTCTGTAGTGTAGTCCTCTCCCTTAGGCATGGCCCTGTGCTCCCGGCCCCCACCTCTGTAGGGTGACAAGTACAGCTATTGATGGTCCAGCCTCACACATGTGCGCGTTTGTCGTCTCTTGACCTGTTGTCTTAGTCAGAAGTACTGAGTAGTGTACCCCGAATGCGCGGCTTAGTGCATGAGGCTCCTGTGTCTGTCCTCTCCGCCAACGGTGTTGACATTGCATGCACTCAACCTGGTCTTCTTTTTTTCTCCCCCCACCCTTCTTCTTCATCTTCTTGTGCATGTGTTCATTAGCATCATCAGGCGGAGGAGATTTGGCATCGGAGCACGAGGGAGCTGCAAGTCACAAGGCCCCGGTGGGCCCAGGAACAGACACCGAGGGCACCAGTGATCCGGAGGGCGAGGGGAGCACCACAACGGGGACCGGTGGTGAGAGCAGCGACACAGACACGTCCTCGGATGGGTGCTCCCTAGCGGTGGCAGCAACATCCAGGCCCCCCGCCTCTACAGGTACAGCCGCCACCCAGCGCACCAGCCCCGCCCTCCCTGCAGCCCCTCAGCCTACGCTCCGTGTCCGCTCGCCCAGGAAGGCGGGCGTCTCCTTCGCCCCAGGCACCTCAGCCCCTGCCCCTGTCACCCCTGCTGCCCTCAGTGCGGAGCTCATTGACCTTGTGAGGACGTTCATTGTTGGGCAGACTACCCTTTTGAATGCCATCCAGGGGGTAGAAAGGGAGGTGCATCGGAGCAATGCCTACCTGGAGGGCATTCATTCGGGTCAGGCTGCCCATCAACGATCGTTCACTGCTCTGGCCTCAGCACTAACGGCAGCCATTGTCCCTGTTTCCAGCCTCCCTCTTCTGACTGCCTCCAGCCTGTCTCTGTCTCCTGTTCCTCAGCCTATCCCATCCACACCATCTGACCAGCCTGCACACACCTCAACACCCAAGGGCAGCTCATCCAGACACAAGCACCACAGATCCCACAAACACTCACCCAAGCAACACCCAGATGCAGACATTCCAACAGTCACTACCACCCCTGTGTCCCCCTCCTCCTCGTCTCCCTCCTCCCTCCCTGTGACGTCTACACTCACACCTGCATGCACACCAACATCAGCCAGTGCTTCCATCACCACCACACCCTGTACAGTCCGCACGCGTGCAGTCACCACCCCCACTGCCATTTACACGTCCCCTGTGTCCTCTCCCACTGTGTCTGTCACCCCCTCTTCCAAGACACACAAACGCAGGCAGCCACCCACCCAACAGACATCCACCTCACGACAGCCTACAGCACCAGCACCTTCACCCAATGACAGCACACCTGACTCTCCTACAACCACATCCTCTTCCTCCACTCCCATCACCACTTCTCCTACCCTTTACCTTGGCCCTAAAAAACTTTTCCTGGCTAATCTTGACCTCTTTCCCTCCGATGACTTACCCCCTCCATCTGCAAAGAGTCCCAAGAGCACTACAGCCACCACCAGCCCAGCTTCGGGTGTCACTGTTGTGCATGGGTTCTGGAGGCCACCCTTTGCCAGCAGTGACACCTCAATCAGCAGCAAGGACACATCCAGCCCCCCCCCCGGCAAGATGACCAGGAAACACAAGGGCCGCCGTGCGAGGACTGACACGGCTGCCCCCAAGGAGCAAAGTTCGCCCTTTTCACCAGCCACAACATCTAGGAGAGGCAAGGGCCCGAGAGCCCCATCTAAGGAGCGTAAGGGCAGCAGGGCGGAGAAGTCAGGCAGCAGGAGCGCGGAGCAGGTGGGCCCCACATGCCACATCCCAGCTGTAAAGGAGGACACCAAAGGGCCCAGGACTCCTTCCCCGAAGGGTCCAGAAACATCACAGTCGGAGGGCGACTGAGCAGGGAGTCCAGGCCAGGTCTGGCTCCCTTGACCTACTGGATGTGCACCGCTGAACAGGGCCCGCCGTGCAGAAGAGCACCGCTGAACAGGGCCCGCCGTGCAGAAGAGCACCGCTGAACAGGGACCCGCCGTGAAGATAGGCACCGCTGAACAGTGCCCGCCGTGCAGAAGAGCACCGCTGAACAGGGCCCGCCGTGCAGAAGAGGACCGCTGAACAGGGCCCCGCCGTGAAGATAGGCACCGCTGAACAGGGCCCGCCGTGCAGAAGAGCACCGCTGAACAGGGCCCCGCCGTGAAGAAGAGGACCGCTGAACAGGGCCCCGCCGTGAAGATAGGCACCGCTGAACAGGGCCCGCCATGCAGAAGAGCACCGCTGAACAGGGCCCCGCCGTGAAGATAGGCACCGCTGAACAGGGCCCGCCGTGCAGAAGAGCACCGCTGAACAGGGCCCGCCGTGCAGAAGAGCACCGCTGAACAGGGCCCCGCCGTGAAGATAGGCACCGCTGAACAGGGCCCGCCGTGCAGAAGAGCACCGCTGAACAGGGCCCCGCCGTGAAGAAGAGGACCGCTGAACAGGGCCCCGCCGTGAAGATAGGCACCGCTGAACAGGGCCCGCCGTGCAGAAGAGCACCGCTGAACAGGGCCCGCCGTGCAGAAGAGCACCGCTGAACAGGGCCCCGCCGTGAAGATAGGCACCGCTGAACAGGGCCCGCCGTGCAGAAGAGCACCGCTGAACAGGGCCCGCCGTGCAGAAGAGCACCGCTGAACAGGGCCCCGCCGTGCAGAAGAGCACCGCTGAACAGGGCCCCGCCGTGAAAATAGGCACCGCTGAACAGGACCCGCCGTGCAGAAGAGCACCGCTGAACAGGGCCCGCCGTGCAGAAGAGGACCGCTGAACAGGGCCCGCCGTGCAGAAGAGGACCGCTGAAGAGGGCCCGCGTGAAGATAGGCACCGCTGAACAGGGCCCGCCGTGCAGAAGAGCACCGCTGAACAGGGCCCGCCGTGCAGAAGAGGACCGCTGAACAGGGCCCGCCGTGCAGAAGAGGACCGCTGAACAGGGCCCGCCGTGCAGAAGAGGACCGCTGAACAGGGCCCCGCCGTGAAGATAGGCACCGCTGAACAGGGCCCGCCGTGCAGAAGAGCACCGCTGAACAGGGCCCCGCCGTGAAGAAGAGGACCGCTAAACAGGGCCCCGCCGTGAAGATAGGCACCGCTGAACAGGGCCCGCCGTGCAGAAGAGCACCGCTGAACAGGGCCCCGCCGTGAAGATAGGCACCGCTGAACAGGGCCCGCCGTGCAGAAGAGCACCGCTGAACAGGGCCCGCCGTGCAGAAGAGCACCGCTGAACAGGGCCCCACCGTGAAGATAGGCACCGCTGAACAGGGCCCGCCGTGCAGAAGAGCACCGCTGAACAGGGCCCGCCATGCAGAAGAGGACCGCTGAACAGGGCCCGCCGTGCAGAAGAGGACCGCTCCGCTGGGCCCTTCCTGTCAAGCACCGCTCCGCTGGGCCCTTCATCTCAAGCACCGCTCCGCTGGGCCCTTCATCTCAAGCACCGCTCCGCTGGGCACCGCCGTCTCAAGCACCGCTCCGCTGGGCCCTTCATCTCAAGCACCGCTCCGCTGGGCCCTTCCTGTCAAGCACCGCTCCGCTGGGCCCTTCATCTCAAGCACCTCTCCGCTGGGCCCTTCATCTCAAGCACCGCTCCGCTGGGCACCGCCGTCTCAAGCACCGCTCCGCTGGGCCCTTCATCTCAAGCACCGCTCCGCTGGGCCCTTCATCTCAAGCACCGCTCCGCTGGGCCCTTCCTGTCAAGCACCGCTCCGCTGGGCCCTTCATCTCAAGCACCTCTCCGCTGGGCCCTTCATCTCAAGCACCGCTCCACTGGGCCCTTCCTGTCAAGCACCGTTCCGCTGGGCCCTTCATCTCAAGCACCGCTCCGCTGGGCACCGCCGTCTCAAGCACCGCTCCGCTGGGCTCTTCATCTCAAGCACCGCTCCGCTGGGCCCTTCATCTCAAGCACCGCCGTGCAGAAGAGGACCGCTGAACAGGGCCCGCCGTGCAGAAGAGGACCGCTGAACAGGGCCCCGCCGTGAAGATAGGCACCGCTGAACAGGGCCCGCCGTGCAGAAGAGCACCGCTGAACAGGCCCCCGCCGTGAAGAAGAGGACCGCTAAACAGGGCCCCGCCGTGAAGATAGGCACCGCTGAACAGGGCCCGCCGTGCAGAAGAGCACCGCTGAACAGGGCCCCGCCGTGAAGATAGGCACCGCTGAACAGGGCCCGCCGTGCAGAAGAGCACCGCTGAACAGGGCCCGCCGTGCAGAAGAGCACCGCTGAACAGGGCCCCACCGTGAAGATAGGCACCGCTGAACAGGGCCCGCCGTGCAGAAGAGCACCGCTGAACAGGGCCCGCCATGCAGAAGAGGACCGCTGAACAGGGCCCGCCGTGCAGAAGAGGACCGCTCCGCTGGGCCCTTCCTGTCAAGCACCGCTCCGCTGGGCCCTTCATCTCAAGCACCGCTCCGCTGGGCCCTTCATCTCAAGCACCGCTCCGCTGGGCACCGCCGTCTCAAGCACCGCTCCGCTGGGCCCTTCATCTCAAGCACCGCTCCGCTGGGCCCTTCATCTCAAGCACCGCTCCGCTGGGCCCTTCCTGTCAAGCACCGCTCCGCTGGGCCCTTCATCTCAAGCACCTCTCCGCTGGGCCCTTCATCTCAAGCACCGCTCCGCTGGGCCCTTCCTGTCAAGCACCGTTCCGCTGGGCCCTTCATCTCAAGCACCGCTCCGCTGGGCACCGCCGTCTCAAGCACCGCTCCGCTGGGCTCTTCATCTCAAGCACCGCTCCGCTGGGCCCTTCATCTCAAGCACCGCTCCGCTGGGCACCGCCGTCTCATGCACCGCTCCGCTGGGCCCCGCCGTCTCAAGCACCGCTCCGCTGGGCCCTTCCTGTCAAGCACCGCTCCGCTGGGCCCTTCATCTCAAGCACCGCTACGCTGGGCCCTTCATCTCAAGCACCGCTCCGCTGGGCACCGCCGTCTCATGCACCGCTCCGCTGGGCCCCGCCGTCTCAAGCACTGCTCCGCTGGGCCCTTCCTGTCAAGCACCGCTCCGCTGGGCCCTTCATCTCAAGCACCGCTCCGCTGGGCCCTTCATCTCAAGCACCGCTCCGCTGGGTACCGCCGTCTCATGCACCGCTCCGCTGGGCCCTTCCTGTCAAGCACCGCTCCGCTGGGCCCTTCATCTCAAGCACCGCTCCGCTGGGCCCTTCATCTCAAGCACCGCTCCGCTGGGCACCGCCGTCTCATGCACCGCTCCGCTGGGCCCCGCCGTCTCAAGCACTGCTCCGCTGGGCCCTTCCTGTCAAGCACTGTTTATGGTTCACTGTGCCCACCATGCCTCCTCCTTGAGCAGTGGAGACTGTCATCCACCTGATGGACTGTGGCTTTGCACTCCCCAGGATGGAAAAGTGGGCAAGCCACCCACTGTAGAGACTTGAGAGACTGTGGCTTTGCACTCCCCAGGATGGTAAAGTGGGCAACCCACCCACTGTAGAGACTTGAGAGACTGTGGCTTTGCACTCCCCAGGATGGTAAAGTGGGCAACCCACCCACTGTAGAGACTTGAGAGACTGTGGCTTTGCACTCCCTAGGATGGCACAGTGGGCAACCCACCCACTGTAGAGACTTGAGAGACTGTGGCTTTGCACTCCCCAGGATGGTAAAGTGGGCAACCCACCCACTGTAGAGACTTGAGAGACTGTGGCTTTGCACTCCCCAGGATACATCAATGGGCATGGTGGCCCCTTCGTGGATCTGGCGTCGTGGACTCATGTGGCTGTGGTGCCTCCCCCTTCCCTTCCCCCTGAGGTGCCTGTAGTTTTATCATCAGATGCCCCTGCAGTGTTCTCTCCAAAGGACTCAGGTCTCCTGTGTGGGCTTTGCCCTTGTGTCGCTACACTGTAGCCCACGGACTGTTCTATTTAACTTTGATGTAGAGGACTAATTGCCTCGGTTCTCCATGGCAGTGTATATAGTATCATTTTGTTATGGATATTTTGCATAGTTGACCGATACATATCAGAGTCTATTTTTTATATAAAATGTTCTTCCCAATTTAATTATGTCTTTGCATTTTTCAGGGGGGTTTGGGTGGTGTCACTGTGCATTGTTGCTCTGCATTAGTGTGTACATAGTTTGGGGGGGTGGGGGTCGCATATGTGTGTGCCGTAAGCTTCCCTCCTCCCCCCTCCCGTGTGTCGTAGGTGCAGTACTCACCGTTGTCGTCTGCGCCGGCGTTCGTACTCGTGATAGATGAGAAGGTAGACGAGAGCAGGTAGGATGTTTAATTCGGGTTCCATGCTGTCCTCCTTCCTCGTGGAGTGTGTTTTGGTGCACGTTTTCCCGTTCGTAGTCTGTTTCCGCCGTGTTTTTATCGGCGGGGCTCCCGCCCCGGAAAAGGTGGCGGATTGGTGAGTTGTGATACTGTGGGCGGTACATTGTCTGCCGCCTGCCTGTTGGCGGTGACCGCCACGCTGTTTGTCTGCACCGCCGCGGCGGTCGGAGTGTTAACGTGGCGGGCTGTGTTGGCGGTTCCCGCCAGGGTCAGAATTCCATTTTTTCGACCGCCGGCCTGTTGGCGGGTTGGCCGCCGCTTTATCACCGACCGCCAGGGTTAGAATCACCCCCTATGTCACTTCTGCTTCAAGGGACATGTACAAAGTTCCCTCACAGAATTTCTCTCATTGGTAATATTTTTACTGGGTTCTCAGTTTGCTGCACATTTACAATAAGATTCCCAGAGTCTCTTTTCCTTGTGTCTCTTTTCTTCACCCATCTGCTTTCACATTTGTCTAAGGCTCCCCATATTTGAAGGCTCTAAACTAATTCCCTAATTTGAATTTCCATTCCCGGTACTCTCATGTTCTCAAAGTCTTCTGAGTCAAATTCTAACCTGTAACTCCTCTTTATGTGTTTCGTTTTTAAAATTTCTATGTCATATTTTCTAGCTAAGTCTGCTAATTTCTGATGTACTATGCCTGCTTTGTTGGTAATCAGTTGGCACAGGTAACGCAGCTCATCTTCCTTGTATCAGTAAATTTTGTTTAATCCCATTGCTTCCTCGATCAATTCTTCTGCTTCTGGCCTGAGTCTAGTCAAATTGAGGGCACTTACTCCACTGGAATCAACTTGAGTGCTTTCAGCTTCTCCAACCATTCACCTAACTGTTGAGCTGTCAAGCCTTGTAAAGAAATGTTATTATTGCTTGCACCTGGTACTTGCTGTAATCTTAGACTCAGGGTCTCTGGCGTCACCATGCTTGGATTAGGGTATGTTTGAGTCTTCCCTGATTATTTGGAGGAGTTCTAAAGGAACCTAAATCAATTAATGGACCTAATTAATCAAGGGTCATTCTCGTGGGGGTCATCATCTTAGCATTTTCATTGAATCTTTCCCTTTCGATGCTCGGATTCAGGGTTTTCTGTTTGTTGTTCCTGTTATTTCCCTGGGCAAACAAGGGTATGACTGGACCTATGGTAAGCGGTTTGGACACTGCATCTGGAATGGGTCTGGCATTTGACACTCTTGGGCACATCACTTCTGTATTAATTCTGTATCAGTGCAGACATTTCTGCCTGCAATCCTGTTATGGTGGTGTATCTTAGATTAGTCTGTGCTTGCATTGGGGCCATAAAATTTGGGGTGGACTCTCTCTGAATCAGAGTTGGCTTCTGGTAAACCTGTCCTGATTTTACAATCTGGATACATTCTCTGTATGTCAATTTGCGACATAGGCATTTGATTTGCAGAAGTACTCTGAATACTATGGCTAACTTGTATCTGTCTCTGGGTGGACTCAACTGGTGTCAGAGCTGTAGGATCTACACTGGTACTTGAACCTTTCTCATGTGCTAAATATGGTGGGGGACGATTTCTCAGTAACTGCAAAATGATCTCATTGTCATAAGAATCTTCATTGAGAGTCAAAGGCTTTCTATACTATGGGCCTGATAACAACTTTGGCAGAGGGGGTTAATCCATCCCAAATGTGAAGGATATACCGCCCAGCATATTAAGAGTTCCATAGGATATAATGGACTCGTACTACGGCGGGCGGGATATCCATCACATTTGGGACGGATTAACTCCCTCCGCCAAAGTTGTAATCAGGCCCTATGTTGTTTTCTGATCTTTGTCATCAGAAGGATGTGAATCCCTCTTCTTAGTACTTTTTCTAGTTTTGTTCGCTTTTTCTTGGGAAATGGCAGGAAACAACTTAGGGTCAGATGTAGCAAGCAGTTTTGCCCATTCTGTGTCTATGGGAAAATGTGTTCATGCATATGGCCCTTAATTACCTGTAAAGTCTCAGTTCTCCACAATTTCTGATCATTATCCCATCTTGCCTCAGCTAAAATATTCTCAGCTTTTCTCACTCTCCTTTCAAACTTCAGTTGCTGTTGCTGTCTGGCTACTAGTTCCCAAATGGCTAAGGCTTCGAACTGTGTTTGTCTTGGAAGATGTTTCAAATCGTACAAAACCCTCCTCAAATACTCTAAAATCCTCAAATTAAATGTTCCATGGGCAGGGAATGCTAAACTCCTGTCTCTCTCTGTTCCTTTGCACCACTGTTTTAACCAAAGAAATGGTGCAGCACCTTGTTCTTTGAATACAATATAGGCAAGCGTACCTTCTGGATGTGTATCTTCTCCTATTCTAGCTGGTATATACGTATCTCCCCCTAGGGTACTTTTTACCACTTTGAAAATTTTCGTTTTCAGTAATTTATGTTATTTTCAATCAAATTGAGAAGTGACTTTCAATCCCAAAATCCTTTTGCTTACCTTCTCAACCAATTACGCTTCACAGTTGTCCACCAATCCGTTGGAGACCCTTCTTAAAAACCAACCTATCCCAGCGTGGCTCCAATGAATTGACACTCACACATACAGCGGATGAAAAACCCTTTTGCCTTGTTTTCCCAAACTCAGATCCGCACAATACGAATGCAAAATATTGCGAGCTCTAAATAAAACCCAATATACAAATTTGTGTGCTTACTACAGGTAGGCAACACTTGCTTGAGAAACCTTACTGAATTTTCACTGTGACATTTCGATCTGACAGCAACTCCTTCTATCTCAGTTTCCCTGACTCGCAAACAAAATTCCACCCCCAAATGTCACTCTCAACCGATCCTTAGATCCTCCTGGTCCACATAGGACTCACTAAATATCAGTTGAAAACCTATCACTCACTTTAACACGCACTCTTGAGTTTGTCAACCATGCCCGATTGACCTATGAAACAGACAAATTACAACATAAACCAAGTGTCTCATACACTTATTCAATACTCCAGAGTCTTAGACCTCCCAGGATCCGTATATCGACAATCACGTGGACAACTTTTGAGCACAAAGTGCCACACAGATGTGACGTTTGACGACTTCCCTACTCTCACACTTCGGAGTACGCAAACTCCTTAAACAACTTCATTTGGAGTATGCAAACTCCCTAAACCTTCACAAACATCACACTTCACCAGCGATTTGCTTAAGCTGTGCAAGAGCAAAACCTAATACATTCAGTCTGTCACTAGAATGCCAAGAACATCTTCAAACAAGTCTTGGCAAACTCCAAGGCTTGGGGAAATTCATGGTAGGTTCTTATGAATGCATTTCCTTTCCACTTTGTATCATCGAATTCGAAAACCTTCACTTTTATCAAATTTTCACACCAATTCCACAAATTATCTTGCTGTATTTAGGAGACTACCCACCCGATTCAATTACCACTTCTAAGGAAGAAAATAACTATGAAGTGCTTTTAAAGAGACAAACCATCAAACCCTCTTACCATTTCTAGAGAGCAAAAGGACCTTATGATGGCATCTTAAGGAGACTAACCATGCAATGGACCTTATGATGGACTCTTAAGGAGGCAAACCATCCTACTCTGCTACCATTTCTGTTAACACATCAGTCCTTATTTGGTATTTATGTGTTAATAGATAAGGGAACGCATTATAGATCGATGAACCTTTTGACTACGCTTAGAGTGATTCCACCACAAGTCCCTAAAATCAATGCAAATACATCAGCATAATCAATGAACATCAACAAAATCTCTTAAAACTCATTAATTGTCATGCACTATGACCCATTTGTCCATGAATAACCACACCATTCAGCCTAATTGATATTCTTCAGAAGACGTTTGCTAAGCAGGTCCTAGATAGGCTTACCGATTGGATTCAAGACAACCAAATATTATCCCCCTTACAGGCCGGTTTTCGGCCTAAAACTAACACCATGGACCAAGTCCTCAGGCTGTCATTACTATTTTGGAAGTATGTCACCCTATCTAAGCAAAAACTTTATGTTGCTTTCGTAGATCTAAGATCTGCATTTGATTTAGTCCCAAGAGAGAAACTATGGGGAGTATTAAATAAAATCGGTATCCCAGGAAATCTAGTGCATTTGATCCAAAGATTACATGAAAAAACATGAAAAAACATTTGCACAAGTCAGATGGGGTAAGCAGGGGGAACTCACCGACAAAATAGATATTAAGAGAGGAGTACGCCAGGGCTGTGTTCTTGCCCCAACGCTATTTACATTGTTTATCAACGAGGTGGTGCAAGTCGTTACCAACTGCCAAAATGATGCTCCATCCTTGAACAACCATAAAATTCCAATATTGCTATTTGCTGATGATTCCCTCCTGATCTCCTGATCTCCAGAACCCCTATGGGTCTCCAGGTACTTGTGGATAAGTTTAGTTTGTTTTGTGGCGACTATGGCCTTGAACTCAACCATAGCAAAACTAAATTTATGACCCTGGGTTGTGGCCCCACTAAGAGATATTCAATTTTCCATAATGGTACCCCCCTAGGTATGGTAAGCTCCATAGATTATTTGGGGGTGAGAATTAGCAACAATCTGCATTGGGGGGCCCAAATTGAAAAAAGTTCAGCTATTCTGGCGCAGAGATCTGGGGCCATTTTACGCTTTCACAAATCTACTTCTGCGAGAGTGATTACTCCAACTATTAAAATTTACCAAGCAAAGGCACAGAGCGCTGCGGTCTACGGGTCTGAAATTTGGGGGTCCTCGAACACTGGCAAACTTGCAGTGGGGGAAAACAACTTTGTAAGGTCGACTCTGGCCTGTCCTCGCAATACCCCACTGCTGCCTATGTTCTGGGACCTTGGCCTTTCACGCATCTCTGATGTAATTGCCCTACGACCATTGCTATTCTGGGTCCGTGTATGGACCACCCCAGAGCTATCCACATACAAGGAGTCTATTCAAGACATTCTAGACAGACCAAATGTACTTACCATTCCCTGGTTTAGCCACATCTCAAAATGGTTCCACAGATTGGGTCTTAGTGAGTTTTGGAGTCATCCAGAAAGTATAAGGAAGGATCAGAAGAATCATTTAAAAATTGTTTACTGGATATATGTCATGGAAAACTACTTGCTGTGTTCAACACACGGCAGATTGGCTTCACAATTTTTTTATTTTAAATGGTACCCATATCTGGAACCATTTATGGATACAATTCTTGACCCATTAAGTAAGAGTCTATATATTCAGTTCAGATATGGCTGTCTGCCTCTTAAATCCTATGGCAGCACATGGAGTGCGACCGCAAGTCCTGATACTTGTCCGAGTTGTAATCAAATTTCTGAATCTATTGTACATTTTATGTTTATATGCCCTGTTTATTTGATTGCGCGACGGAAGTGGTTACGACCTGTGTGCAGTAATATGGGGGTAAGACATTGTATTGTTGCCTTAAGGATCATGATGAGGGAAACTTCTCTCCCTCTATCCTGTGCGGTTAGTAAGTATATTGTAGCTGCTTGGCATATACGTACTAAATTTCTGGGGAAATAATGATGATGAGGACCAAAAAAAAAAAAAAAAAAGTGTTTTAGTTGCCAAATTTTAACTATACACATAGACTGAAACAAAACCCTTTGTCTATTTAAATGTTAGGTATTAGGGGGTTAGGTGCTTTTTTTTAAGGAAAATAATTTTATGTGTTTTAAGGCTGAAATATATGTTTTTATCTTATTCCTATTCTTTTTAACCTAATTTATATTTCCTTTTTCATTCAATTGTTGGTTGTTTTGCTTTTATGGTTGAAAGTAACCGAATAAAGCTATGTGTTGGAAGTAACCACACCATTTGGTAAACTCAGAAAGTTTATTTCCCTACATTAACAATGAATGCTAAAATCATGTATGTCAAACTCAAGATTAACTCATAAACATACACAAATAACACTGGTTGACCAAATCTTCTAAAGAATCTCAATTTAGCTAACACATTGACTGTCAAGCACTCTAGAATCACGGTACAAAAACAACAACAAGAATAACTGTGCATGAGAGATAGCATACATTTAGTTTCAGCAAATGAACAACATAACTTCTTTTAATAATGGTCTGTTAGCATTTTCTGTGTCTCCCTAACTACCATCAGATTAGAATAGCATGTTTGGGGTTCATGCAAAAACTGTTTTAGTCAAACATTTATTTGGAATATCATCTAACTATAGCTCTAACAAATAGCGGCTAATGTGTAAAACAACGAATAAAATCTGCAACCAAGACAATATCCTTTTGTTATACCTCTCCTCAATATGGACCGGCAACCTGCGATTCTCTTTGTCAGTTGGTCATCCATCTGGTCTTCTTCAGCAAAGGGACAATGAAAGGGAATGGTTCAAACAGAGGGGTCTCTATGCAATCTGAACCATTAAGAAACAATCTCTAAAGGCCGCATCAAATCATTTAGCCATCAAGCTTCAAAGTTAAAGTTAAGAATAAAGTCAGCACGAAATGCTCTGTTCCCAAAACAAAATAGAATGAAGAGGAGAATGACCGCTTCTCCTCCGTGCAGTTGGGCTAAGTTAGATTCACCTAAATAACTTAGGGCCAGATGTACAAAATTCCAGCATTGCGACTCGCAAATTGCAAGTCTGAGCGACTTGCAAATTGCGAGTCGCAATGCCGGATGCAGGATGGTGTCCCTGACACCATCTGCAAGTCACAAGGGGGTCACAAAGGCCCACCTCATCAATATTAATGTGGTGGGTCGCAATTTACGACCCCCTTGCGAGTCGCAGCATTCACAGGGATGGTGGCGTGCTGGAGACAGCAGACCACCAAGTCTGTGACTGCTTTTTAAATAAAGCAGTTTTTTTTTGTAATGCAGCCCGTTTTCTTTAAAGGAAAACGAGAAGCGTTTCAAAATGAAAAATGAAATGTTCATTCATCCATAGGACCACTGCCTGCTCTGAATTTTTTTTTTCAAGGCCATTCACAAAGGGGAAGGGGTCCCTTTTGCGAATGGGTTACCACCAGTGTGATACTGGTGGTAACTGCTATTGCTTTGCGACTGCGTTCGCGATCACAAAGCAATCCTACATCGCGATGCGACTCGCAAATAGGAAGGGGAACACCCCTTCCTAACTAGGTTACCGACTCTCAAAATGGGAATGGGCATCGCAATGTGGGTTTTGCACCTCGCAAACAGCGATTTTTGCTGTTTGCGATGCGTAAAAGCCTTTGTACATCTCGCCCTTAGTACTATTGGTCAGAAAAAATTGTACGTTTACAGTCAATCCAATTAGAATTAAAGTTCAAATCTATGATATAACTAAACTGTCTTATGCACGTCCATGATTGGCTCTTCTTCTCCTGTTCCCATCATCCAGCTTTTCAGGTACGTTTCTTGTATCCATCCATACTCTAGTCAGTGTGTCCATTGTTAATTCCTGGGAACATTGCTGTCTCACGCATCAAGTTAACAAAGTATCAAATACTAACACAGAACATTCTAGCAAGCAGTTCTCATGAGAAAATGTTTGGTCAACCCAGTGGGAACAATACATCTTTATTTTCTAAACATAAATTCACTCATTTTCTGCAGACATTGCAGTTTAATTTGAGGCTGTGCAAACTTAGTCCCAAATTTAGCTAACTTAAGGCCTATAATTAATAAGCAAATACATAACATCAAATCATTAATATAACATACTACTACAAACATTCTCTACGCATAAGCTTCTGAATAAACATTAGTATGCATTTAATAAAACATTATGTATTTCATGACGGCCACTCAATTAGGCGCATTTTCCAAGTTGCACATTATTTTCTGCGTTAACTAAATTCTATGCAAATTCATAACTCGTAATACATAAAATGAATTAGTAACAAATTCAGCATTTACACCTCTGACTGTCACTCACCCGCTGTTTGCCAGGATGACACTAGTAGCACACAGCACTCAGTTTGAGGCTTTGATTCAGCTAGTGATGTCCTATTCTACACTGCTACAACGTTACCAAACTTAACAATTACAGAGAGTCAAAAAAATTTTGTTTTGTTTTCAACTAATATATGATATTAAAATCAAATTGTTACTGCATATGGTGGAATGGAGCTTGGTCTCGATGAAGATGGCCAATTTCTGAGAAGCTCCAATGAGGCTGCACCCGATATAAATATAAAATTAAAGTAATGCAGGCCAAACAAACCAGAGCTGCTGAGATTTGTGAGGGGAAGGCTGAGGAGCCAAAAGAAAGCCAAGACGGATGAGGGAGTGCACATCACAAACTGCAAACTTGCTAATTCAGGAGCTGTGGTGATGCGCAGCAGACTCAGTGACTTGTTTCCAGGGCCATAAGCTGACTCTGGGAGGTGCTGCACTGGGGGTGCTGGTACTACCAAACTCACACAAGGCCTAAGCTGTATACAGGAGCCTCCCTGTTCCTTGGTCAGAAATCCAACGAGAACTGCTGGTCCTTGGCATTCATGTCCAGAAGGGGCCCCACAGCCACATACATACCTACTGTCACTATTCCCAGCGTTACCATACCAAACCCAAGGAAAAACCAACAATATGGCTGCACTCGCCCTCCTCTGCTTCAAGGAAATTTGACCAGAGTCTATGGTACAGACAAGGTGGCCATCTTGGACTGGAGAAGGGGCTATAAATGACAATGCAAATCAAGTGCAGCATCAGCAGATCACTCATCCCTAATTTTTTATAGAAGACCACCCCCATCTCTCCAAAGGGATGTGCTGCTGCTTCCACGTTATATCTCCAGTGGCAAACCACCTTCCACAAGTTGCACAGACTGCAAATCTACCCCAAGTTCCCCATAACAAGACTGGCCCCCCCACACTTCAAAATAATGAAAGGTCAATCATCCAGCTGTAAATTGATCTGGCTTTAAGAAGTTCTAACCTGCATAAAGATGAAGCATCAGCTGTCCACCATGGCAGCAGATTAAAGCTGTTACACTAGAAATGCTGATGAAGGAACTACAAGACATTGAGTTCCATGCAGAGAGTGGGACATTCATTCATAGTCAGAATGAGTGAATTGAAATACATCCATGCTAAATTGTCCTCATCCAAATAGAAACTTAAAGCAACAGAAACAAGGGTCACTGCATTGGAAGACAGACTGCCTAACTCTCCAGATTAGGGACAGGTGTTCCAGAGTTTAAAAAGGAAAGTTGGTTTCGGCCATAGCAGGTGTAATAACACCAAACTATATGGAATGCCTGAGAATGGAGAGAGTTATGAAATCAAACTTTTCCTGGATAATTTCCTTTCATGCTTACTTAACACATAGGTGGTCATTACAACCTTTGCGGACGGTGTTAAAGCAGCGGTAAGACCGCCAACAGGCCGGCGGTAAAAAAATTGGAGTTACGACCATGGTGGAAAACCACCAACAAAGACAGCCACTTTAACACTCTAACCGCCACGGCGGTACAAACAAACAGCTTGGCGGTCACCGCCAACAGACAGACGGAAGACAAAGTACCGCCGACAGTATCACAACCTACCAATATGCCACTTTTCCTAGGTGGATTCACCGTGGACAAAAACACGGTAGAAACAGGACTTCGAAGGGAAAACGCTCACCTCTACATACCCCACGAGGAATCCGGGCACCATGGAACCAGAGCTGCACATCCTGCCAGCCCTTATCTGCTTGCTCCTCTTCCAGGAGCACGAACGCCAGCGGCGAAGACAACAGTGAGTACTGTACCTACGACACAGGGGAGGAGGGAGGCAAAAAACAGGGACACACACACACGCAACACGCAAAACCCCCACCCCCACCCACTACAGCACACACACCAATACAGCATGATACATTACAGTTACACCCCCCAACCCCGCCGGAAGAATGCAAAGACAAAAGGAAATGAGTGTAACCATTGTAATATATTAAAATCAAGTACGCAAAAATATGTATATACACCATAATCAAAATATACATCAAGCTCAGTAGTCCAGGTGGTGCTCCAATGAAGCTCGTGGAACACTGGGCCCACACGGTATGGGCGAGGCCCACACAAGATCCCCGACCATGACGGAGAGAACACAGCAGGGGCATCAGAGAGCAAGAAAACAGGCACCTCAGGGGGAGGGAAAGGGGGGCACCTCAGCCGGTTGTGTGCACAACACCAAATCCACGAGAGGGCCACATGCCCACTGTTCAATCCTGGGGAGTGCAAAGCCACAGTCTCTCAAGTCTCTACAGTGGGTGGGTTGCCCACTGTTCAATCCTGGGGGATGCAAAGCCACAGTCTCTCAAGTCTATACAGTGGGTGGGTTGCCCACTGTTCCATCCCAGGGAGTGCAAAGCCACAGTCTCTCAAGTCTATACAGTGGGTGGGTTGCCCACTGTTCCATCTTGGGGAGTGCAAAGCCACAGTCTCTAAAGTCTGTACAGTGGGTGGGTTGCCCACTGTTCAATCCTGGGGAGTGCAAAGCCACATTCTCTCAAGTTTATTCAGTGGGTGGATTGCCCACTGTTCCATCCTGGGGAGTGCAAAGCCACAGTCTCTCAAGTCTCTACAGTGGGTGGTTGCCTACTGTTCAATCCTGGGGAGTGCAAAGCCACATTCTCTCAAGTTTATTCAGTGGGTGGATTGCCCACTGTTCCATCCTGGGGAGTGCAAAGCCACAGTCTCTCAAGTCTCTACAGTGGGTGGGTTGCCCACTATTCAATCCTGGGGAGTGCAAAGCCACAGTCTCTCAATTCTATAAAGTGGGTGGGTTGCCCACTGTTCCATCCTGGGAGTGCAAAGCCACAGTCTCTCAAGTGGATAACAGTCTCCACTGGTTATGGAGGGGGCATGGTGCCCAGAGTGCTTCATCCTGCTAAGGACAGAGGTAGTGGATGTCTTTCTCCACTGGTTCTGGAGGGGGCTCTGTGCCCAGAGTGCTTCATCCTGCTAAGGGCAGAGGTAGTGGATGACAGTCTCCACTGGTTTTGGAGGGGGCTCTGTGCCCAGAGTGCTTCATCCTGCTAAGGACAGAGGTAGTGTATGACAGTCTCCACTGGTTCTGGAGGGGGTTCTGTGCCCAGAGTGCTTCATCCTGCTAAGGAGAGAGGTAGTGGAGGAGAGTCTCCACTGGTTCTGGAGGGGGCATGGTGCCTAGAGTGCTTCATCCTGTTCGTGACAGACTCAATAGCGTCAGTGCCCTTGGCGCTCATCGGCCAGCAGTGCTTATGGCGGCGGTGCCTTGTTCAGTGGTGCTTGTAGCGGCGGTGCCCTGTTCAGTGGTGCTTAAGGCGGCGGTGCCCTGTTCATTGGTGCTTGAGGCGGTGGTGCCCTGTTCAGCGGTGCTTGAGGCGGCGGTGCCCTGTTCAGCGGTGCTTGTAGCAGCGGTGCCCTGTTCAGCGGTGCTTGAGGCGGCGGTGCCCTGTTCAGTGGTGCTTGAGGCGGCGGTGCCCTGTTCAGCGGTGCTTGAGGCGGCAGTGCCCTGTTCAGCGGTGCTTGTAGTGGCGGGGCCCTGTTCAGCGGTGCTTGAGGCGGCGGCGGTATCCTGTTCAGCGGTGCTTGAGGTGGCGGTGCCCTGTTCAGCGGTGCTTGAGGTGGCGGGCTCCTTTACAGTGACTCAGCTGCTGGCGGTCCTCTCTAGCCCAGTGGGGCTTGTGCTGGCAGTCGTGACTGGCACAGCGGGGCTGGTGCTGGCGGTCCTTCATGGCCCAGCAGGGCTGGTGCTGGAGGTTGTGTCTGGCCCAGTGGGGCTTGTGCTGGCGGTCCTCTCTAGCCCAGTGGGGCTTGTGCTGGTGGTCGTGTCTGGCCCAGCAGGGCTGGTGCTGGCAGTTGTGTCTGGCCCAGTGGTGCTGGTGCTGGCGGTCCTTCATGGCCCAGCGGGGCTGGTGCTGGCAGACGTGTCTGGCCCAGCAGGCTGGTGCTGGCAGTCCTTCATGGCCCAGCGGGGCTGGTGCTGGCGGTCCTCTCTAGCCCAGCGGGGCTTGTGCTGGCAGTCCTCTCTAGCCCAGCGGGCTGGTGCTGGCAGTCCTTCATGGCCCAGCGGGGCTGGTGCTGGAGGACGTGTCTGGTCCAGCAGGCTGGCGCTCCTTCATGGCCCAGCGGGGCTGGTGCTGGCGGTCCTCTCTAGCCCAGCGGGGCTTGTGCTGGCAGTCCTCTCTAGCCCAGCGGGGTTGGTGCTGGCAGTCCTTCATGGCCAAGCGGGGCTGGTGCTGGCGGTCGTCTCTAGCCCAGCAGGGCTTGTGTTGGCGGTCCTCTCCAGCCCAGCGTGGCTTGTGTTGGCAGTGGCCTCCTGGGCAGCGGGGATGATGGCGGGGGCCTCCTGGGCAGCAGGGATGATGGCGGTGGCCTCTTGGGCAGCAGGGCTTGTGCTGGCGGTGGCCTCCTGGGCAGCGGGGATGATGGCGGGGCCTCCTGGGCAGCAGGGATGATGGCGGTGGCCTCTTGGGCAGCAGGGCTTGTGCTGGCGGTGGCCTCCTGGGCAGCGGGGATGATGGCGGGGGCCTCCCGGGCAGCGGGGATGATGGCGGTGGCCTCTTGGGCAGCAGGGCAGGTGCTGGCGGTGGCCTCCTGGGCAGCAGGGATGATGGCGGTGGCCTCCTGAGCAGCGGGGATGATGGCGGTGGCCTTTGGGCAGCAGGGCAGGTGCTGGCGGTGGCCTCCTGGGCAGCGGGGATGATGGCGGTCTTCTCCGAGGTGCTGCTCTTCCCAGACTTGCCGGGTTTCTTGTGGCCCTTCCCCACCATGGAAGGTGTCGCAGCTGACTCCGCACTCCCACCGGGACCCCTGGGAACGGCTTTGGTGGCTGGACTCTTCCCCCTCTCCCACGGGGCACTGGCCAACTTTTGATGCTTGACAGGTGGAGGACTGTACGTGGTGTGGCTCCGTGCCACGCTGGCTGCCCTGGTGGCCGGTGCACTCCAGATTCCGGTGACATCACAGTCCCGGAGATGTTGTGGCTGAGGTGCTAGGTTGGGACCTGGAGAGTCGGACCCTAGGAGACGGACGGGGTTGGGGAGGTGTGGGAAAGAGGTCAAGGTTGGACAGGAAACGTTTTTTGGAGACACTGGGACGGGTAGCTGGAGGGGGTTTGGGAATGGAGGAAGAGGTTGTGGTTGTAGGAGGTGTTCGTTTGGTGACTTTGGGTGAAGGTGCATGCGCTGGAGGCTGTTGTGAGGTGGATGGCTGTTGGGTGGGTATGTGCCTGCGTTTGTGTATCTTGGGAGGTTGCGTCACAGACACACTGGGAGAGGACACAGGGGACGTGTGAATGGTAGTGGGGGTGGTGACTACACGTGAGTGGGGTGTGGTGGTGTGTGTGCTGGTGATGGCAGTAGTGGCTGTAGATGTAGTGCATGCAGCTGTGAGTGTAGACGAGACTGGGAGGGAGGAGGGAGACAAGGAGGAGGGGGACACAGTGGGGGCAGTGGTTGTTGGTGTGTCTGCATGTGTGTGATGTTTGCGTGAGTGCCTGTGGGATGTGTGGTGCTTATGTTTGCCTGAGCTTCCCTTGTGTGTTGACGTTTGTGCATGCTGGTCTGAAGGTGTGCTTGGGATAGGCTGGGGTACAGGGGACTGGGTCTGGGTGGAGGAAGTTGGAGGGTGGAGGCTAGAGACGGGGACAATGGCTACCATCAGTGCTGAGGCAAGAGTCTGAAAAGCTTGCTGAATGGCCACCTGACCAGAATGAATGCCCTCCAGGAATGCATTTGTTTGTTGCAACTGCCTTTCTACACCCTGGATGGCATTCAAAATGGTAGACTGCCCAACAGTGAGGGACCTGAGGAGGTCAATGGCCTCCTCACTGAGGGCAGCAGGGGTGACTGGGGCAGGGCCTGAGATGCCTGGGGCGAAGGTGATGCCCACCCTCCTGGGTGAGTGGACACGGGGCAAAGGCTGAGGGGCTGCTGGGAGGGCGGTGCTGGTAGGGAGGGTGGCGGCTGTACCTGTAGGTGCGGGGTGCACAGATGTTGCCGCCACCACAAGGGAGTTCCCATCAGAGGACGAGTCCGTGTCGCTGGTGTCAGCTCCTGTCCCCGCCGTGGCGCTCCCCTCACCCTCCGTCCCACTGGTGAACTCCGAGTCCATAGTGTCGCCCTCCAGGGCCATGTGGGATGCAGCTCCCTCGTGCTCCGGTGCCACTGCTCCTCCGCCTGATGATGCTAATGCACACAAGAACAAGGAGATCACACAAAGGGGGGGCGACAGAAGAAAGACATGTTGAGAGCATGCATTACCGCTACCGTTGGCGGACACGACAGACACAGAAGACCCCTGCACTACGCCGCGCTCTTGGGCTCCACTGTTCAATCCCTGTGAAATGGCCTACAAGGCTATGGACGACATCTGCACACATGGATGACACAGGGGCATGACTAGGTGTACTTAGCACTCCACAGAGGTGGGGTGGGGTGCCACAAGGCCTGCCTTCCGGAGGGAACTTGCCTACTAAACTCACCCTGGCCTAGGGAAACCCACAGCCCACCTCCCCCACCCAGACACCTCCACTGCACGCAAAATCAGCAGGATGAGAGTGTACTCACCCCCATTTGGCTGCTGTGATGCCCTCAAGCTCCCATCCAACTCCGGGTACGCCACCACCAGGATCCTAAACATCAGGGGGGTCATGGTGCGACGGGTACCCCTCCCACGCTGGGAGGCCATCCCCAGCTGAGCCTCCACCGTCTTCTTGCTCCGGCGGCAAATGTCCTCCCATCTTTTCTAGCAGTGGGTGCTCCATCTGTGGTAGACCCCCAGGATCCGGACGTCCTTGGCGATGGCACGCCAAATATATTTTTTCTGGTGGGTGCTGACCTACTTGAATTGTACAGGGGGAAGACACATTTTATTACCAACTGCACCGTCACAGTCATTGGCCCCCATCCCTACCCTTGCCATGTGGCACATGCATTCATCGTCGTTTCATGCACGCCTCAATCTCCCCCCTCCCCATCTTTCATCCACCCCACTCCACACAGGCATAGACCATACAGCATGCTCCCAGTGTACTTACCTGTTTGTCTGGAGGACCCCATCCACGAGTTTTTCCAACTCCTCCGATGTGAAGGCAGGGGCCCTTTCCCCAGACACTGGAGCCATTGTCTCTTCCAGACCGATGTCACAGCAGCACTTGGAGTGTAGGTCCTCTCCTGTCGAAGATCAGGTATCGAGTGATTGAACAGATAGAAAATGGCAGTCACGTCCACGGCGGTGCGTACCGTAACCGCCGGCGTACATCGTCATTGGCTCCTGGGACCCATAGGGTCCAATGTTAACCAATGCAGCATTGCGCTGCGGTCTTCGACAGCCTACCGCGATGGTGTGCAACGCCAGCGCAGTTACCTCACATCCCTTTGTCCCACTTTAGAGGTCAGGCAGCCCCCATTTCAGGGTCCCACATGGTTTAATTTTAAACTGCGTCACACATACCTAGGCCTAGACTCAACACACATACCAGCCACTTTTTGGATTATGATTCGTGTTCAGTGTAAGCTGTGGGTACGTACCTCTGAGTTGGTTGACTCTGTGCTCGCTTTAGTCCTTCATAGGCACCGCCCACTGGGATGTGTGAGGAGATGGAGGCATCCTCCGGTGTGCAGACATGTGATCATCACCTACAGGCTTGACCGGGCCACAATCCATGAACTGTGTACCCAGCTGGAGCCAGACCTGATGTCAGCTATCCGCCATCCCACAGGAATCCCCCCTCAAGTGCAGGTGCTGTCAGTGCTCCATTTCCTTGCAAGTGGGTAATTTCAAACCACAGTGGCCATAGCATCAGGGATGTCCCAGCCTATGTTTTCCAACGTGTTGTCCAGAGTGTTGTCTGCCCTGCTGAAACACATGCAGAGCTACATCGTTTTCCCTCAGGTGGAGGATTTGCCGACAGTGAAAGGTGATTTCTTTGCCCTGGGACATATCCCCAACATCATAGGTGCCATTGATGGGACACATGTGGCCTTGGTCCCCCCACGCAGGAGTGAACAGGTGTACAGAAACCGGAAGAGTTACCATTCCATGAATGTGCCGATGGTGTGTTTGGCAGACCAGTACATCTCCCATGTGAATGCCAAGTTCCCTGGCTCAGTGCATGACACCTACATCCTGTGGAATAGCAGCATCCCTTATGTGATGGGGCAACTCCAGAGGCACTGTGTCTGGCTATTAGGTGAGCACCTGGAAGCAAGACAGTGGGAATGATTGTCTGGGGATATCCCTACAGGTTAGTGTCTGTCTAACAGTTGTCCCTCACCATTTGCAGGTGACTCTGGTTACCCCAACCTGTCATGGCTACTGACCCCAGTGAGGAATCCCAGGACAAGGGCAGAGGAACGCTACAATAAGGCCCATGGGCGAACTTGGCAGATTATCAAATGGACCTTCGGCCTCCTGAAGGCCAGGTTCAGGTGCCTCCATATGACAGATGGATCCCTATTCTACTCACCAAAGAAGGTGTGCCAGATCATCGTGGCCTGCTGTATGCTTCACAACTTAGCTTTGTGACAACAGGTGCCTTTTCTGCAGGAGGATCGTCCAGATGGCGGTGTTGTGGCAGCTGTGGAGCCTGTGGACAGTGAAGACGAGAAAGCAGAGGAAGAAGACATGAACAACAGGGACTCAGTGATCCAGCAATATTTCCAGTGAGACACAGGTAAGAGTACAGACCTGCCTCCTACATGTACTTTAACACTACTACCTCTTTAATGTCTGTCCTTTTCACCCAGTGTATGGTCACTGAGTTGTCACTTTCCCTTACGATTTCACAGATGTGGGTCCCATCGTGTGACATCTGCTTTGTTTCCTCATGGACTAGAGCTGCGTGACATAGGTATGTTGAGATTACAATTGAAAGAGCATTTTGTCACTGAAATTGCTAATACACAATTTTGAAATCACAGACTGCCTCCAGATTGTTTTGTGCTTCAAGTGTGTTTATTTAAGTGCTAAATATTGGAGGGTGTTGTAAAATGGTCAGGGGTGATGGTGGAGGAATGTCCATGGCAGTGTCCAGTCTATTAGCCTTCCAGGTGCAATGCCCAAATGGGCATAGGAAGTGGAGCTGGGGCAGTTTGAGGATGGACAGGGTGACAAAGTGGGACAGAAAGATGGCATTCAGGGTGGTCTCATTTCTTGGCGGGGGTCTTGGCATCGTTCTCTGTCTTTGTCCTGGATCTCAGGGACCGTTTGCGGGGTGGTTCTCCCTCTGCAGGGGGTGGGGTGCTGGTGTGGTGGTCCTTTGGTGGGGCGTCCTCTCCACTAGCACCGGCGGAGGTGGTGGGCAGTTCATCGTCCATGCTAGTGTCAGGGGTCCCTTATTGTGTCACAGTGTCCCTCCTGGTGTTGAGAACTTCCTTCAGCACCCCTACGATGGTGCCCAGGGAGGAATTGATGGTTCTGAGTTCCTCCCTGAAGCCCAAATACTGTTCCTCCTGCAGGCGCTGGGTCTCATTAAACTTAGCCAGTACCGTTGCCATCGTCTCCTGGGAGTGGTGGTAGGGTCCCATGATGGAGGAGAGGTCCTCGTGGAGAGTGGGTTCCCTTGGCCTGTCCGCCACCTGACGCACAGCAGCCCTCCCAGTTCCCCTGTGTTCCTGGGTCTCCGTCCCCTGGACCGTGTGCCCACTACCACTGCCCCCAGGTCCCTGTTGTTGTTGGGGTGGTGGGTTAGCCTGGGTTCCCTGTAGTGGTGGACACACTGCTGATTGACGTGTCCTGGGGATAGAGGTATGGGCCCGCTGGGTGGGTGCTGTGCTGGTGTTTCCAGTGGGTGGAAGCTCTGTGGTGGCCTGTGACTGTGTGAGGGGAACCAACTGTCCCGAGGTCCCCGATGGGCTGGGCTGGTCATTTAGATCCAGTTGGACAGAGGTGCTGTCATCACTGTGGGCCTCTTCTGTTGGTGGTGTGGACATGTGTGGACCCTCCTGTCTGGTGACGTTGGGTAGGGATCCTGCAGGGGTATAAAAGGATGTTTATTACATCTGTGTGTGGCATGGTGTGCAATGGGTGGGTGACCGTGTACCCCAGTGCTTGCATTCCTGTGTGGGACCTTGTGTGATGATAGTTTAGGGGGGTGTATGGGCATGTGCATTGGGCATGCTTTGGTGATGGGTGTTGCATGCTTTGGTGGCGGAATTGTGTGGGTGTCTGAATTTTGGCAGATTCCGTGCTGTGGGTCATGATAGCTGTGGCGGATTTCCACGGCCACAACAGTGTGTTGGCGGTCTTCTGCACAGCGTAAGCGGCTTTGACCGCCGATGTTGTAATGATGGCCTATGTCTCTCACAGAAATAGGTAGGCTGTGAAGAAAGTAGGTTGGGAAGGTGATAGCAGTCTCAAATATGGACCCCTCACTAACATTTACCACTACTTCTTCCATATCGTATAGGAAAGGAGGAGTGCCCACCCTTTCACAGAAATGTTTTGCAGCTACATCACAGAGAGTATGGACTAACACACAAGCTTTCTTTGTGTTTACACGGCTGAAGTTCCAAGATCACTCTTGCATAGCAGGATCTTTCTACATGCCAAAAGAGGAAAAAAGGTATTTCCGCATGAGATTAAACAGAATGTTAACTGAAACTAGCCGCTAGTAGACAGAGAGGTTTGGAACCTGGCCTTAGCCCCCATGCTAGATCGCTCCAGCCAGCCAAACAAACACCATGATTCGGACCAAGTGACCCTTAATGATTTATTGACGGACACAACCTCTCAGAACTGTGGTAACTCTTACATCCCACTGACCAAGATTATACTTACCTCCCAAGTCCCCACAATACACAATCCTGAATTGATTATTTTTATCCTGAATGCTTCTGTCCTTCTGAAGCTTCAGCTTTGTGATATAGGAACTCAATGTGTATTAGATCATGCACTTATCTCACTATCACTGGATTTACAATCACAAACTTCATGGGAAGGGGTGTGGAGGATGGATACTCTACTGTACAGAGTCCTGGATGAAAAATAGAAACTGTCAGGCTACCTGTGATGTTAAGTGGAACTTAACAAAATCTCCATCCTTTCTCCTCAGATGCTCTGGTCTGCAGAAAAGGCCTACATGAGGGGGCTGATGATACAAAACTCAATGACCACTAAATGACAGGACTGTTGACCAAAGCTTTTCTTGGAAAGATAAATCGATACTGTTAGACTTGACATCCTTGGCTTGGTCTCCCCTAACATTTTGCCTCTGTTTTCCAGGTTGGTGATATGTGCTGGACTCTGTTTTTGTGACTCTGGGCACTTTACCACTGCTATCCAGTGCTAAAGTGCAAGTGCTCCAATGTAAAATGTATGTGTAATTGGATTTCCATGATTGGTATATTTGATTTACTGGTAAGTCCCTAGTACAGTGCAATAGAGGTGTCCAGGGCCTGTAGATCAAATGCTACTAGTGCGTCTGCAGCACTGGTTGTGCCACCCACCTTAGTAGCCCTGTAAACATGGCACAGGCCTGCCACTGCAGTGTCTGTGTGTGCAGTTTAACTTCCAATTCGACTTGGCAAGCGTACCCACTTGCCAGGCCTAATCCTTCCCTTTTTTTACATTTAAGACACCCCTAAGGTAGGCCCTAGGTAGCCCCATGGGCAGGGTGCAGTGTATGTTAGCGGTAGGACATATACTAATGTGTTTTATATGTCCTGACATTGAAATACTGCCAAATTCGTTTTTCACTGTTGCAAGGCCTAACTCTCTCAAAGGTTAACATGGGGGCTACCTTTAAATATGATTAAAGCATAGATTCCCTTGATGAGCAGATAGACATGTGGAGTGAGTTTGGGGTCTCTGAACTCACAATTTAAAAATACATCTTTTCGTAAAGTTGGTTTTGATATTGTGTGTTTGAAAATGCTACTTTTAGAAAGTGGGCATTTTCTTGCTTAAACCATTCTGTGAATCTGCCTGTTTTTTGGATTCTCTCTCTGGGCCAATTTAACAGTTGGGCTGTTTGCACCTCTCTCTAGACAGTGACACAAAGGGAGCTGGGGTGTAGCCTGCTTATCCTGATGAGCCATCTGTGCTAGGAGGGGGGAGGAGTGGTCACTTACACCTGAAAGGGCTGTGCTTGCCCTCTCACAATGCAGTCTCCAATCCCCTGGTGTGTGTCTGGGGTATGGCCTGGGCACGACAGGATTTCACAAATGAGAGAGACTTTCCTTTAAAGTAAGCCGATTTCAAAGGCCAAAATGGGCATAAGAAGAACACCCAAAACCACAGACTTTAGATCACTTCTGGACATCAAGAGGAACCTCTGCCAAGAGAAGAGCTGAAAAGCTGAGGAGAAGTGCTGCCCTGCCCTGTGACTGTGCTTTGTGGAGCTATCCTGCAGTTGCAGCTTCTGCCTGTGCAAGAGGACAAAGACTGGACTTTATTGTGCATTCCTGCTTGTGAGGAATCTCCAAGGGCTTGTCCTGAGCTTGCCTCCTGTTTTTAAAGTCTCAGGGCCATCAAAGACTTCTCCTGCCAGCACCTGGACTCTCTGCTGAGACTCCTGCCCTGCCAAGTGGTGTACTATCCAGTTCGTGGGGCCTTGGAGGGTGAAGCTGGCAGACCAATATTGAAAATATACGTGCAGAACGCTGTGCGGGGAAAATATCGCCACACCTTCTGAGACACGGTTGAAAAACGATGCGCCGCCGACTTCTAGGCAGAAATCGATGCTCCACAGCATCGCGGATGGAAGATTGATGCACGGAGCTGGAGAAACAACACGCAACCCCCACTGATGGAGTATGATAATCTCACAACCCACACAGCGCGGTTTTGCTGATACCGTGCAGCAGGATTTTTGATGCAAACCATGCTGGGCGTGGAAAAACGATGCAACTCCTGCCCAGCCTGAGTGCTTGCCCAGATCGATGCATCACTCTCCTGTGGAGAGGGAAAATGACGCACGCCGACCCGACCAGAGAATGAGAAACGACGCACCATCTCGCTTGCGGGTAAGAAATTTACACCCGTGCGTGTTATTGTGACGCTACCCAGGTACTTTTCAACGTTAACAGTGTCTTTACTGTTTTCTCAAGGATTTAAGACTCTTTTGCTTTTAAAATTAATAACTTGACCTGTGTATGTTGGAATTTTGTTGTTTTGGTCTTGTTTTGTTTAGCAAAATATGTCCTATTTTTCTAAACCTGTGTTGTGTCATTTTGTAGTGTTTTCACTGAGTTACTGTTTGTGTTGGTAGAAGTACTTTACACCTAGACCCTGAAAGCCTGCCTGCTTGTGCCAAGCTATGAAGGGGGTGAGTAGGGGTTAACTAATGGTGATTCTCCTTTACCCTGACTAGAGTGAGGGTCCTTGCTTGGACAGGGGGGTAACCTGACTGCCAACCAAAGACCCCATTTTTAACAGATACCATGACGAGAGCCCACCGATGCAAGGAATCACCATCGTCCTTCTGCAAAAAAATAAATAGCAAAAAATAGCATCTCAACTACCTGCTTACATCAGCTGCTGAGAAGGTACATTTATGCCACCAAAGCAGGCACTAAGAAAGAGTGGAAAAGGACGGTTACTTGCCTTTCAGCTGCATCAAAGATTGGTGCAATCCTTTATTCCTACGTTTTAAAGGCACAGCACAAAGAGCTACTAACATGCCCAAGGAATATATTGAAAGAATTCACTTAATACTACTCTATACATCAGATGGCATGGGAGCACCACTTGTTCCAAAGATGTCCACATTCCATTGCAGATCTCACTGTGGGGTAGAGTCCAAACAATTAAGATAGTGGTAGCACCAAGATATAACTACATCTTTGGCTTAGTACTGAAACTCATGTTGGTATCACAACTACTACAGCTGAAGTCCCAGACACAGCAATATATTTTGTGAGGGGAAAACCCTGAGGCTAGTAGCATCAAAATTCAACACCAGCACTACATCAGGAGGTCTATGCCTATCACATCTGGAACTGTACCTGTGGCCATACTCCACTCTCAATTGGCGTACTACTTCCACCCCATGCTGAAAGCCCCAGATTGGCTGATTATGGAAAAGAATATACAAGGTGCATCGAACAGCATCTCATCTTTATGCAAAGGAGAAGCTATAGCATTTTCCCGTACTCACCTAATTCTTCATAGTGCACCTAAATGGAACAACTGGGAAATCCCATAGGATGGCCAACCACTCTCATGGTCCCCTTGGTCCTCTACTTACACCCCTTTCTGCCTTTGAAGTATACAGACTTCAAATGAAAGTCTCTGTTGTTCATAAGATCCTGCCTTGCCCAGGCCTGGCCCCAGACACACACCAGGGGGTTGCAGGCTGCCTTGTGTGAGGGCAGGCACAGCCCTTTCAGGTGTAATTGGCCACTCTTCTCTCCACTCTAGCCTAGATGGCACATCAGGATATGCAAGCTACACCCAAGCTCCCTTTGTGGCACTGTCTATTGGAGATTCACAAACAGCCCAACTGTCAATCTGACCCAGACGTGGAATACACAAGCAGACAGAGGCACAGAATGGTTTAAGCAAGAAAAAGCCCACTTTCTAAAAGTGGCATTTTCTAAGTGACAATCTAAAAAACAACTTTACAAAAAAAGATATATTTTTAAATTGTGAGTTCAGGGACCCAAAACACCATATTTCATCTGCTCCCAAAGGGAAACTGCCCTTAAACAATATTTAAAGGTGGCCACCATGTAAACCTATGAGAGAGATAGGCCTTGCAACAGTGAAAAACAAATTTGGCAGTATTTCACCGTCAGGACATGTAAAACACATCTGTACCTGTCCTACCTTTAACATACACTGCACCCTTACCCTGGGGCTACCTAGGCCCTACCTTAGAGGTGTTGTACATGTAGAGAAATGGAAGGTTTGGGCCTGGGAAGTGGCTACACTTGCCAGGTCGAACTGGCAGTTTAAAACTGCACACACAGACACTTCAGCTGCAGGTATGAGACATGTTTAGAGGGCTACTCATGTGGGTGGCACAATCAATGCTGCAGGCCCACTAGTAGCATGTGATTTAAAGGCTCTGGGCACCTCTAGTGCACTTTACTAGGGACTTGCTAGCAAATCAAATACGCCAATCATGGAAAAGCCATTTACACATTCAGTTTACATAGAGGACACTTGCAATTTAGCACTGGTCACCAGTGGTAAAGTGCCCAGAGTACAAAGAACAGCAAAAAAGTGTCCAACACATAGGAAGCACAGGCAGAAAGATAGGGGAGACTATGCCAAGGATACCAGGTCTGACAGTGATAGCAGCACGGTGCCTCATGGGAGTTAAGTATTGTCAATCCTGGACGTACACCCAGTTTACTGGTATGTTATCCCCCCAGGAGGGTCTCATTAAAATGTTGGATAAGGGTCTACACACAGGTAGACACTGGGCTTTTGAGTGTGGTGACATTGTAGGTGGGTAATGGTGAGCAGTGGACATGTATGACAATACATCTAGGGGTCACGTTTGGTAGTTGTGACTTACCCAAATCCACTCCCTCAGATAGTCCTGTCAAGCCCTCAGGATGCAGGATGGCCAAGACCTTCTCCTTCCATGATGTGATTTGTGGAGGAGGAGGTGGGTGACCACCACCAGTCTTGTGTCCCCCAACTGGTGCCTGACAAGCATGGAACGCACCTTCTCCCTGAGGTCATTCCACCTGTTCCTTGTTGTCATCCATTCTGTGCGGGTAGCTTCCTACAGAATTTACTCTGGGTCAACTATTCTTTGCTACATTTCCATTTTCCGAGTGATAGTAGTCTGCTGGACGAATATATGTGGCTCTACTCTAATGATTTTATCCACCATGACCCTTAACTCCTTATCAGTGAATTGTGGGTGTTTTTGTGGTGACATGGTGGTGTAAAAAAAGTGAGGGAACGGGAAAAACATTGTAGGTGCTGTGTGATGAGAGGGTGGCTTGCAGTGAAGTGTATGATAGTGTGCCAATATGTGTTTGGGGGATGCAGTGCGAATGTGAGATGAGTGACTTATGTAAGGTGGAGTGGTGCCTATCCTATCATTTGCACTACTGTCGTTGTGTTCTGGTTTGTGGAGGCAATGGATTGTGGTATGTGAAGGGGTGTGTTTTATAGTGTGGTTGGTGGGTGTGTCTTGTGTGTGTATGTGTGTCAGCTGTGTTGTTTTCACTTCTATCCAATGTGGTGTATTCTATTACTGTGGGGACCACAGACCGCCGTGGTTCTCACCACCATTGGAAGACCGCCATTGCGATTTTTGAGTTGTAATAGGTTTGTTTTTTGATTGGTGGGCTGGCGATCCTGGTTTTTGAACCGCCTCTTGCCCGCCCTCCAGGGTCCGGGTGGAGTCGGAAATTTAGCTGTCTTTTGCCGGGCTTGGCTGGAGAACTCAAAATACAGCAATCTGAATGACCACAAACATGCCATTTTTTGGCAGCCGCCACAGCGGTGGTCTTGCAGTCAGACCACCAAACTCGTAATCAGCCCCTAGGTATTCATGTAAAATCTTTGACTGGGGTGACCAGCTTGGTATATCCAGGCTCCACTCCATATCAGTCAGGGTGAAATTGCACTAGCTCTCATCAACTGTTGGTTGATTTTTCCTATTTCACTTATCTTGCCTTTTATTGTTCACTACATTCTCCTCTATGTTACTCAATTGGTTTGGACATTTTATTGTGCGATGCTTTTGCCTTTAAAATTGTTGTTCCTGCTTGAAATTAGAACTCACTTCTCTCAGGACTGCCTGATGCTTGTGCTACAGCTACCAGAGGTTGAAAAGCATTTTCTCAAAACTGTGTTTTAGCATAAGTGGTATGTGTTTATTAAGTTAGTACGGTCACCTGCTCCCAAATTAGCAACACAATTTCAGATAAAAAAAATAGATTGGTTTAAATGTAGCACTTTCATAAATCAACAACTGGTAGCTGCCCTACAAAATTATCCCAGGATGATAGAAATGGATCAAAGTTAAACGGAGTCACTCATGTAGGGATGGTTGTCATAACAATTTAGTCACTGACTTATTGGCTGCCAACCTCATCACTCTAGGCCATGTCAGTTGAATTATCTGTCTTTTTTCTTCAGTTGCTCTCCACGTATTTTGTGAGGAGCACAAAAATAAAAAAGTAAAAAGTCAGTTCAGAAAATGTTAGGCAATTTTTTTTTTTAAACTTAGAATGTAGAATTAGAATGTGACAGGCCGTGAGAATCAAAAAATGCAGGCTTTAACCCCTTTTGTGCATGGTGGGCATATGCGTAGGATGGCTCCAAGACATCCTTGCACTTCCTGCAGTGTAAGCGCTGGTGTTCCCCCATAGGCCACTCCTCTAGGTTCCTTTACTAGGGATGGCCTTGGAAGTGCTTCTGCTCCCACCCCACAACCCCACCTTGGTGATCTGATGATGCTGGTGCACATTGCTCTTTGCTCATCTCATCATAACCTGCTGGCATGACACCGGAAGCTGTTTGCATCCAGTGAAGGATGGAGGAAGGTAGGTTTTTTTTCCTCCGGGGTGGGTTTGGGACAAACAAAGAGGAATTAGGAAAATTAATGTATTTTCCTTTCCCCCGATTTCTCTTTGCTGTGCATTTCTATGTGTGATCAAGAGTTGGGTCAGCAATCGCACAGGAGAAATGCACCCACTGGACCAGCAGGGATTTGATTGTTCACTTTATCAGTGCTTTTTTTGTTTGTGGAGCAGCCACTTACACAAGAGTCACTCCCCTTTCTGGAAGCACACATTTGGCCATAGCTACACCCTTTGGGGGCAGTTCAAACATACTTTTTGACACATCTGCCCCCAAGAAGTACATAAGCCCAATAGACACCAGGGATATTATTTTTTGGAAAGCTGGAGAGCAGTCCTTTTAGGCAAGAGTTGCTTCTCTTCACTGGGAGCATACATTTTAGCTGTTCTGGGCCCGCTTGGTGACAGATTGGCCATATTCTTAAGCCCATCGATCCCCAAGGGGGACAGAAAGCCACTAGAGACCAAGGATAATATTTATATGAATTTTGGGAGCAAGGGTTTCTCCACTTCTCTAGGGGCATGTTTTGTGACTGTTTCTGCCCTTCTCTGGGGCAGATTGACTATATTTTAGGCCCATCTGCCCCCAAGGGGGGCAGAAAACCACTAGACACCAGGGACAGTTTCTGTGTGTGTGTGAACTGGAGTTAGGCTGATGGTCTGCGTGTGCTGCCATTTGGTTGGCAGTGTTTGTGGACTGATGCTTGACTGGCAGCATGTGTGGACGTGCTTGGCTGGCGATGTGTGTAGACTAGTGCTTGCCTGGCAGTATGTGTGTACTAGCACCACTAGTACAGTGTGTGTGGACTGGTGCTTGGCTGGCAGTATGTGTGGACTGGCATCTTGCTGATGCTGTGTTTGATAGGCTTCTGGCTGGCAATGTGTGTGGCTGGCATTTGGATGGTATTGGGCAGATTTTGTGGTGTTTTATCATTTTAACTGTTTTATTTCTTGTCATCATTTGCATTTGTGATTGTAATGGTTTATTTCTCTTTTCTCTATTCAAGTGCAAAGCTTTTGATTTCCTTTGCTGTGACTTTTGCTTGCAGTTTTAACACTGGTGGATCTGCAGTTTGTGTAGTTGCATGCATTTGGTAGGAAAAACATGTTTCTACTGTCTACTCCAAATGTGTGTGATTGCCCTGCATTAATAATTTTTTTTGTAAATGGTGTAATAATAGCAGCATATTTAAATTATGTTTTATTTTGAGTGAAATTCTCCTTGGAGTTGTGTACAACGTTTATTGTATTGTCTTGTGTGTCATTTTCTTTCCTTTTTCCTTTCTAGTGGGACATCATTGGTGCTTGCTGTGTCTGTGCAGAGTAGGTGCAGGTGATCTTGAATAAAGCTGTCTATGGCAAGTAAGTGGTATCTTATTGAGTATATAGGTTTTGCATGCTTTGTATTGATTGACTTCCCCTCCCAGATTAATATATGCCAGTACTTTTACTTTCTGTTTGATAAAGCCACACTTTATTTATTACTTATTTTACACTGTGATGGCCATTGCTTTCTTATTTGTCGTGTTACTTTTATTAGTGTTGATTATGGCTTGGCACAGGTTTACCACTCAGTAGGTGATTGGTATGCTTTTTGATCCTTCCTCTGACCATGATTATGAGACTGACTCTGCATCTGAGGCACAGGAGGAAGTCTAAGATTCTACAGTGAATTTTCTATCTGAGAAGAATTGATTGATAATGAAGGCACTCTAAATGCAGAGGAAGTGCCTCTTTTAGAGGAAGACACTGATATGCTATTAGTGTATCAAGAGGCTTCTGGATTGCAGCCTCGGGCTGCCCCAATTATGATGCAGTCGGTGTGGCCATCCTTTACTGATGTCTCAGGGTGTAGAGTGAATACTGAAAACCATTTGCCTATACATTTCTTTCAATTGTTTATGGATAATGTATTTTTGGATGAGATTTTGACAAAACTAATTTGAATGTGGAGCAGTATTTGAGGGACACCAGTGCCAAACTTAAATCCCACTCTAGAGCTACCCAATGGACTCCCACAAATCTGGATGAGTTGAAAAAGCTTTTGGGTTTAACTTTGTTTATGGGCTTGATAAGGAAATTGTTGCTTTATTCATTTTGGTCTACCAGTCCCTTGATGGCAACAACTATATTTCCTGCACCAAACCATGAGTCATGATCAGTATTTGCCTTTTCTTTGGATGCTGCATTTTGTTGATGACGCTTCAGCATTGCCTCAAGATCACCCTGATTATGACTGTCTTTTTAAGATGCCGCCTGTCCTGTCACTTTGCAGACCGATTTACAGAGATCTATGTTCCTGGGAAAGAAATAGCTGTGGATGAGTCTTTTGTCCTGTCCAAAGGCCATTTGGTTTTTAGGCAGTACATTGCTAGCAAGAGGGCATGTTATGGAATTAAGATGTATATTCTCTCTGAGAGTAGTACTGGATATGACTATAATTTCAGGGTGTACACTGGTAGGCATTCCATTATTGCCCCCCCTGGTTGTCTGTCCTTTTTCAGAGTAAGTGAGAATATTGTGTGAGAACTTGTGGAGATCTTTTTAACAAAGGACACCATTAATACAAAGGTAACTTCTAAATTGGTATTCAATTGTTTAGTTAATTGTTCAAAGTGGACACTGTTGCTCGTGGCACAATCCACTGTAACCATAAAAGTTACCCTAAAGATCTTGTTTGTAAAAAACTTGAGCAGCGACAGTGGAGTGCTTTGCTTAGCGATGAACTTCTAGCTGAGAAATATGCAGACTAGAGAGATGTCTTTATGCTGACTACCCACAATGATGAAATTACTTCACCTATGACTGTTTGGGGTCACGTTGCTGAAGCGTGCAAACCTGTGTGTATTTTAGACTACAACAGGCACATGAGCAGTGTAACTAGAGTAGATCAGAGTTTGAAACCTTACACTTCTGTTCCTATGGCTTACATTTGGTATAAAAAGTCGGCTATCCATTTGTTCTATTTAGGAATCTTCAATGCTTTTGTTATAGTCAAGGATTTTTCTCCAGATTCAAAGATGAAATTTGTTCAGTTTTAGTAGTCTCTGATAGGCAGCCTTGTTGTAGTGAAAGAGGCAAGTGTTCATAGAGTTGGAGTGGTGGGGGATGTGGCTAGATTTAAAGATCACCACTTCCCCCCATGCCCCCCAAAGAAACGATCCCTGTAAGAGATGTAGAGTCTGTGTCCAAAGAGGCCTGCGGAAGGAGAGTCGTATGTACTGCCTGAAGTGTGCTGCTAATCCTGGGTTATGTGTGCCCACATGTTTTAAATCGTACCACATGCAACTGAGTGATTGGGAGCAACCATGAGTGTAAAAGTGAACAGCCTGGTCTGTAGTGTTTTAGACTTTTTGTTCCGATTTCATGCATTAGTTTGATCTGTTTAGTTGAGCCTGTTGTGTTTTGTTAGACCTGACAGTGTGAGGGTGGTCACCCCTAACTTTTTGCCTGTCTCCCTCCACATTTTAGATACTGTTTTTGCTGGTTTTAAGACTCAGCGCACTTTACCATTGCTAACCAGTGCTAAAGTGCAAATGCTGTCTCCCTTTAGACATGTTAACATTGGATCATACCCTATTGGATTATCTAATTTACTTATAATTCCCTAGTAAAGTGCACTATGTGTGCTCAGGGCTTGTAGATCAAATGCTACTAGTGGGCTTGCAGCACTGATTGTGCCACCCACTTAAGTAGCTCCTTAACCTTGTCTCAGGCCTGCCATTGCAAGGCCTGTGTGTGCAGTTTCACTGCCAATTCAATTTGGCATTTAAAAGTACTTTCCATACCTAGAACTCCCCTTTTTCTACATATAAGTCACCCCTAACATATGCCATAGGTAACCCATAGGGCAAAGAGCAAAAGGCAGGACATGTAACTATGTAGTTTGCATGTTCTGGTAGTGTAAAACTCCTAAATTCATTTTAACCCAGCTCAGAGGCCTGCTGCGTTCATAGGCTAACGCTGGGGCTACCCTCATATAGTGTTTGAGTGGTAGCTGCTGATCTGAAAGGAGTAGGAAGGTCATATTTAGTATGACCAGAATGGTGATACAAAATCCTGCTGACTGGTGAAGTTGGTTTTCATATTACTATTTTAGAAATGCCACTTTTAGAAAGTGAGCATTTATCTGCATCTGTGCCTTACAATCCACATCTGGCTGGGTTTAGTTGACAGCTCCCTTGTGCATTCACTCAGACACACCCCAAACACAGGAAACTCAGCCTCACTTGCATACATCTGCATTTTTAATTGGTCTTCCTGGGCTGGGAGGGTGGAGGGCCTGACACTTGCATGTCAAAGGACAGTAGCCTGCCCTAACACAAAGGACTACCACACCACCTACTGGGACCCTGGCAGACAGGATTGACCTGAAAGGGGACCTTGTGCACTTCTAAGACACTCTTTGAAGTCTCCCCCACTTCAAAAGCATATTTGGGTATTTAAACAGGGCCTCTCCCCTGCCAACTCAGACACTTCTGAGGTAGACACTCTACCTGACAAGATACTTTGTGGAGAAGAGAACCTGAATCAGAACTTGCATCCTGCCAAGAAGAACTGCCTGTCTGCCCAAAGGGCTCACCTGCCTGCTTTCTGTGAAGGACTGCTGCCTTGCTGTTGTCCTGCTGCCTTGCTGCTCTCTAGCTGTGGTGAGCAGTGCTCTCCAAGGTCTTGGATAGAGCTTGCCTCCTGTTCCCAAAAATACTTCATCTCTACAAGAAGGACTCCTTGTGCAGCAAAAATCGATGCACAGCCTGCCAGAATCAACACACAGCCTGCACCGCCATGAAAAATTCACTGCAGACCGAACCGGAATGAGGTAGCCCTACTTTGCAATGAGAATATCGATGCAGCGCCAGCGTAGCAACTGGAAATTCAACGCACGGCACACTGGATCGACACACAGCTGAACCGGAATGGCACAACCCGACTTCCAGAGAGGAATTGACGCAGCCCCTGCCGTCCGCTAGAAATTTCCACTCAATGCCCACCGGATCGACGCAGCCCCTATGACTTCGTCCCGTCAGCACCGGGAATCCATGCAACGTCCCGGGGGCATATGAAAACCCCGCAACCCGAAGAGGATCCATGATGAGCACCGGAAATCAACACATAGCTGTCCCTGCGTGAAAACTAAATGACACATTGATGTGTGCGGCCCAAGAAATCGACGCACACCCCCTTTGTTCCCACGCATCTCCTTCTCTGCTGTTCTTTGCGGTGGTTTTGAACGTGAACCAGGTACTTTGTGCTTGAAAGAGACATTTCTTGCTTTTGAAAGACTAAAGACACTTTATATCACTTTTACAGTGATATCTCAAAATATACTTATTGCATTTTAATAGTTTTGACCTGCATCTTATCAGATAAATAATATATAATTTTCTAAAACTGTGTGGTGTATTTTTGTGGTGTTATACTGTGTTATTGCATGATTTATTGCACAAATACTTTACACATTGCCTTCTAAGTTAAGCCTGACTGCTCAGTGCCAAGTTACCAGAGGGTGGGCACAGGATCATTTGCATTGTATGTGACTTACCCTGACTAGAGTGAGGGTTATTGCTTTAACAGGGGTTAACCAGACTGCCAAAGACCCCATTTCTAACATGTTTGTATTTACATTTCTGAATCTACTTCAAATTAGTTTGTGTTTTCTTTTTTGCTAAGAAGGATATGATGGCAGTGTGTGTGAAATGGTGCTTGGCTTGAGGTGTGCATGCACTGGCGCTTGGCTGCCAATGTGTGTGAGCTAGTGATTGACTGGTGGTATGCATGGACTAGACCTTGGCTAACAGTGTGTGAGTAGTGACTTGCTGCTGGACACTACACACACTGCTAATCAAACTCCAGTTCACACACTCCATCAGCCACCAGCTGGTATGATTGCTGTGTCAGTCATGTGGGGTTATAAAAGTGATGGGCCGTTCAATTGCCTTGTCTATTGATGTGAGTTTTGTAAAGTGCTGGGCCCATGTCTGGCGGTGTGAATGGTGTTGTGTGGGTCACGTATGAAAGGTGTGTGAATAGCCTGTAAAGCCGTTGGTCCCTTGCCACTGCTTTACAGCTTGTGAGCTGTGAGTCATTGGTTTAGTTTCTTTGACATTTCAATTATTAACAGAGTATTTCATTTTTGTGAGACCTCTTGTTAGTAAAATATTACATTTTGAACATTTTATTCACCCTCGTGCCAAACCCAACCAGTATGTGTATGTACTTGAGGAATAGATGGTTGAGCAATAATATCTGTTGTTTCAGTCTTTCTCTGCCATAGTGTACATTGTCTCTAGGGAAAAACAACAAACCTCAAAATGTGACTAAAATCAGGCATTTTCCTTGCATTTCTGTGTCATTTTCTTCCACAATCAAAAGGAAACCACAAAATTACTACAAGCATATCACCACTTTTCCCAATAGAAATGCTTCCCCACTTGTGTGGCTGGGTCAGGTGTCTACAACAGAAATTGATCAAACTAACATCAATGGAGGTCCACTCAAATAGACCCTCACTGACCTTGGTTTGATTTGTGCAGGCACTAGGACCAGCCACACAATTGAGGTGCTATTTTTATCAGGAGTCTTGGGGAAATGCTGAGTGGAAGGAGGGAGGGGGCTCCCTGCTGATTCCAGATCTTTCTCCAGAAATGTGAGGCATATGTTTTTATAGTAGAAGTTTGATGTTACCAAGGGATTCTGGGTACAAAAACTTGGTAAGTACCACACAAGTCAGCCCACCCAGTATACCCCTATGTGTCTAGTTTTCAAAAATGTTCAGGTTGGGTAGGTTTCCCTAGGTCCTACCTGAACTAGGGTCCAAAACCTAGAGCTACCCACATTGGAAAAAGAGGGTCGACTTTGGGTGGAAAAATGTGCTGTGCCCATGTTGCTTTTTTAGCCCATTTCCTGTTTTGGGCACTAGGTCTACCCACACAAGTGAGGTACAGTTTTCATCTGGAGACTTGGGGTAATGCTGCCTGGAAGGAAGTTTGTGGCTCCCTGAAGATTCTGGATTTTTCCATCACAGAAATGTGAGGAAAATGTTTTTTTTTTAGTCAAAGTTTGACATTTGCAAGGGACAGTGGGTAAGAAAACTTGGTGAGAGCCACTCAAGTCAGCCCACCCTGGATACCTGTAGGTGTCTAGTTTTAAAAAATGTAAAGATTGGCTAAGATCCCCCTGTGCCAGCTGAGCTAGGGTCCAAAATCTAGAGCTACCCACTTTAGAAAAAGAGGGTCAGTTTTGGGTCGAAAAATGCACTGTATCCACATAAGGTGCATAGGTATATCTGTGGTGCACAGCTACACATTTCTGTGCTGGCATTAGGGAGAGGGGAGGAGAGTGCCATATTTCTGTAAATATGTTGCTATCCTGCTCTCTCCTTCTCACAAAGCACAGTGTAGCATTTGCAGCTGCTGCAGTGCGCTGTGTGACAAACTGGAAAACCTGGCCCCAATAATGCAGTATGGATCATTGAAGTTCACTTGTGCACTGAGGTACAAAATGATCTTTCAAAGATGGAACACCCGTTTTAAGTTTTATACCGGGTGTACAGTGCTACAAGATATCACTCGTCTCCTATGAGGGAGCCGAGCGCTGTCTCAAAACATTGAGGGGGCTGACCATCACCCTCGGAATGTGCATTGTCTGTAGAGTAGACAGTGCACATTCCAAAGGTACTGGGTGGGAAGTCCCTCCTTTGGCCCCCAGCACACCCTCACTGCCAGCCTTTCCAAGCTGGTCAGACCGCCAAGGAAAAGCTGGCGGTGAGGGGAGTTGTAATCAGCCAAGTGGTGTCAGCGCATCCCTGGCTGAGTACAACTCTACCCGCCGTCATGCCGTCTTGAACCATGTTCGAGATGGGGATGGTGGTCCCCTGGCAGGTTCACCCAGCAGAGTTGTAATTGGGCGGTCGGCCCACCTGGTGTACGGCACTTCAACCGTCAACACAAATGTTGCGGTCCTCGGACCACCAAAACCACAATGAGACCCTAAGTAAAGAGATAGACCTATTAGGTGATGCACAGATTCCTTTAGAAACTTATCTCTTGTTGGTCACCGCAGGCTATTGCTCTTTTAGAAAACCGTCTTCTTTGGAGTATAGGTCATGCGAAATGTGGATTTCTAAATCTCTCAGGCTAAACGCTACTTAGTTGAGTACTTTTTTAAATAGGGAAGAGCAAATTGAATTTAATGTGACTCAGACCTCTTGAAAACATGGTATTTTAAATTAGCGCAAATGATTTAAGTCATAAATCAATCTGAACTTACATGGTTCAGTGGTTCAGCAGATGTGAACATTGATTTGATCAGAGTGGGAAAAAAGTGTATCCTGTTGACTGAGATTGCTTTGAACTTGTGAGCTGGAAGGGATACATACAAATCTTCATAACTGAACTTAATTCACAGACAGTAATGTTTATTTTAAATACATGAAAGAGCCAATGCTTCCTGTGTGATTCATGTACATTGCAAAGAAAACAGTGTTAATTTCTCTAGTCCTGCGGACGTTTCCCACACAATTATCTGCACTGTTGTTTTGTATATCTATCTATCTATCTATCTATCTATCTATCTATCTATCTATCTATCTATCTATCTATCTATCTATCTATCTATCTATCCATCTATCTATCTATCTGGGATTTGGAGAATGTACATAATAGGTAACATAATCTGATTAGGTATCAAGGGATTTCTAGAGACAATGTAAATATGGTCCATTCCTACCCTTTCGATTTGACATAGGGCAGTGCACCAAAAAGACTTTTGGTACTGCCCTATGCCAAATCTTTGTGAATGAGGCCCTTATTTTGGGATAGTCAGTTAAAAAAGTTGTTTTCTTCAAAGTATAGCTGTCTGATTGGACCTGTGGCAAACCCCCTGCAGGCAGCCAAGACCACGCTGCACTGGGCCTTCGATACACAGCAGGAGGTTGGCAACAGGGCCTGGTTTGCACCACTCTACTCCCCTCCACTCTACTCTATGCCACTAGAATGTATTCCATTTCACTCTATGTTACTACATACTAGCTGTTCCACTGTATGCCACTCCACTCTGCACTATTCCACTGAATGCCAGTTTGCTCTATGGCAATCCATTGTATGCCACTATTCCACTCTACACCACTCCTCGGTACACTGCCCCACTCTAATCTATTATACTGTATGTCAATACAGTCTACCCCACTACACTGTACAACAACCTACTGTACACCACTCTACCCTATGCCAGTCCACCCTATGCTAGCCCATTGTATGCTATAGCACTCTACCCCACTCCACCATACTCCACTGTTCCCCACTTCACTGTGTGCTGTTTCACTGTACACCAATCCTCTCAATGCTAATCCACTCTACAACACTCCACTATATGCTATTCCACTTTGCATCTCTCCACTGTATTCCATTCCACTCTATGGCACTCTACTGTATTCTACTTTACTCTGTGCAACTACATTAATTACTATTCCACTGTACACAACTAAACTGTGTGTCACTCAACTTCAAGGTATTCAACTCTATGCCATTCCACTCTACCCCACTCTATGCCACTCCATTGTATGATATTCAACTGTACTTGATTCCACTGTATGCTACACCATCGTCCGCACACTCCACTCTGCTACTCCAGTCTATGCCACTACACTGTATGCCACTCCTTTCTATTCTACTCCTCCCTATGCTATTTCACTGTATACTATTCTATCATATGCTTTTCCACTGTATGTCACTCAAATCTACCCCTCTGCACTGTACATCACTCCACTGTACAATATGCCCCTCTGTGTTTTGATTTATGACAATCTCGAACTACACATCTGTCCTGATTTTAACATTCTACCTTGAACTCCAGGAGGCAAATTTGACCTACTTCGTAAAATCGAAACTTTCAAATAATGTCCATTAAGAGTAACAGAAATTCAAGTTCTACCAGTGGATTATGGCAAAATTCAACTCTGTGTTCTTCATGTTTTTACAAAATTATTGCCATTCTGCATTAAAATTATCCAAGAAGTAACACATTTCAAGTTTATTTGTAAAAATGATCTCTAAATGCAAAGTCAGTTTGTGGAATTTTTCAATGATTATTACCATGTCTGAACTGGGTTAACTAAGTTTTGGTCGTCCAAAGATTTATAAATTTGGTTTCTGGTTGGCAGAGGTATGCACCCTGTCTAAGCAATAACGACAATCCTAGACAGAGTAAGCCACAAACACAACCTAAATTCGCCTGCGCCACCACCTAGCAGCTTGGCACAGAGTGGTCAGGCCAAACTTAATAGACAATGGCCCTCATTACAACCCTGGCGGTCAGTGATAAAGCAGCGGTAATACCGCCAACAGGCCAGGAGTAAAAAAAATGGAATTATGACCACGGTGGAAACTGCCAACACAGACAGCCACTTTACCACACCGACTGCCACGGCGGTAGCAACAAGCACTGCAGTGGTAGCTGCCAACAGCGAGGTGAAAGACAAGGTTCTGCCCACTTTATTCTGAGACACCAATCCGCCACCTTTTCCGGGGCGGTACCAACACCATCAAAAGCATGGCAAAAACAGTACACAGAAGGCAAAGGACTCACCTCTGGACACTCAAGGAAGAACCACAACACCATGGAGCCTGAACTGCAGGTGTTCCCCATGCTGGTCTACCTCCTCCTACACCAGGAATATCAAAACCGGCGAAGTCGACCATGGTGAGTACAACCGCCTACCACACAGGGGAAGGGGGAGGGAAAAGAGAGTGACACACGCGCAACATGCAACACCCTCCACCCCCAACACCATGCACACAACCTGTTTGAATAACATTACATATTCACCCCCCACCCCTCAGGAATAATGCAAGGACAAAATGATTGGGAGAAGGTGAGTGTAAAAATAGAAAATACTAGAACTATGTCCTCAAAAATCAAAACACTATTTACAGATATAAAAATGAAGGGACAATCCCCAGTCCATAATGTCCGTGGGCGACGGGGCCATATCACATAGGCCAAGGCCCCACTTGACTCCTGCCTCAATAAGGAGAGAACACTGCTGGGGCATCAGGTCAAAAATACACAGGCACCTCAGGGGGAAGGGGAGGGGTGCACCTCAGCCGGAAGATGGTACAACGCCACTGCTCCGGGAGGGGGCTAAATGCCATCTGAGGTGTCCTGGGGAGTGCAAAGCCACAGTCTCTTAAGTGGGTGGTTTGCCCACTGCTTGGCCCTGGGGAGTGCAAGGCCACAGTCTCTCAAGTGGGTGGTTTGACAGCTTCTTGGTCCTGGGGAGTGCAAGGCCACAGTCTCTCAAGTGGGTGGTTTGCCCACTGCTTGGTCCTGGGGAGTGCAAAGCCACAGTCTCTCAAGTGGATGACTTCTTCACTGGTTCTAAAGGGGGCTTTGTGCCAAGTGTGCTTCATCCTGGTAAGGTGGGGGTAAGTGGATGCCTTTTTCCACTGGTTCTGGAGGGGGCCTTGTGCCCAGTGTGCTTCAAACTGGCAAGGAGGGGGTGAGTGGATGCCTTCTTCCACTGGTTCTGGAGGGGGCTTTGTGCCCAGTGTGCTTCATCCTGGCAAGGAGGGGGTGAGTGGATGCCTTCTTCCACTGGTTCTGGAGGGGGCTTTGTGTCCATTGATGCAGCTCTTGGGGACTGCAAGGTCACAGTCTCTCACCTGGGAGTAAGATCCACAAGATTTGCTGTGGGCAGGATGCATGACAATCCATGGTGGCAGG
This sequence comes from Pleurodeles waltl, assembly GCF_031143425.1. Lineage (NCBI taxonomy): Eukaryota > Metazoa > Chordata > Amphibia > Caudata > Salamandridae > Pleurodeles > Pleurodeles waltl. Next base: position 329,633,861 of record NC_090438.1, on the reverse strand, counting down.
ACTACAGTCCATCTGCCCGAGGCGATGGCTGCACAGTGGTGACAGTGCCGATGCTGGTGTCGGTGCTGCCAATGGTGGGGGGAGGCTCCAGCCCTTCCCCTGCAGCCTTGGACAGCTGAAGCGACATGGTTGATGGTGGGGGCTCAGACCCTGTCACTGCACCAGGCCTTCTGTGCCTCCTGCCTGGAGGACCAGGCCCTTTGCCCTTGCCCTTGGCAGCTGATGGTGCCTCCTTGTCCTTGGCAGCTGATGGTACATCCTTGGCCTTGGCAGCTGGTGGTGCATCCTTGGCCTTGACAGCTGGTGATGCCTTCTTGCCCTTGGCAGCTGGTGGTGCCTCCTTGGCCTTGGCAGCTGATGGTGCATCCTTGGCCTTGGCAGCTGGTGGTGCCTCCTTGCCCTTGGCAGCTGGTGGTCCCTTCTTGCCCTGGGCAGCTGGTGGTTGATCCTTGGCCTTGCCCTTGGCAGCTGGTGCAGGAACACACTGCCAGTACTGATGTGTGTCTCCTTGGAGCCGCTCACACCTGCAGTAGCTACCGAAACTACAGTGGCCGTGGACTGGGTGGCTGAGGTGCTGGCCTGGGTGCTAACCACCCTGGGCCGAAGTGAAGGACAGTGGGGAGGGGCAGGGAAGAGGTCAAGGGTGGAGAGGAAAAGCTTTTTAGGGACACTGGTGTGGGAAGAGGGTGAAGGTTTGGGAGTAGAGGAAGAGGGAGTGGTGGTTGGAGGTGCCTGCTGTGTTTGGGTGCAGGTGCATGGGCTGGATGCTGTTGTGAGGTGGATGGCTGTTAGGTGTCTGATTGCTTGTGTTTGTGTACTTTGGGAGGAGGGGGCACAGACACAGTGGGAGAGGACACAGGGGACGTGTGCATGCATGTGGGGGCAGTGACTGCCAGTGAGGGGTGTTTAATGATAGGCGTGATGGTGATGGAGGTAGTTGTAGGAGGCTGGCCTGGCTTATAGTGGGTACCTTGTGGTACTTACACCTTGTGCCAGGTCCAGTTATCCCTTATTAGTAGATTAGTAGTGTTCCAGCAGCTTAGGCTGATAGAGGTAGCTATAGCAGAGAAGCTTTGGCTGAACTAGGAGACATGCAAAGCTCCTACCATACCACTTATATCACTTAGCACTATATCATAAGAAACACAATACTCAGAGTTACTAAAAATAAAGGTACTTTATTTTAGTGACAATATGCCAAAAGTATCTCAGAGGATATACTCCTTAGGAGGTAAGTAAAATACACAAAATATACACACAAACCAAAATCAGGTAAGTAAACAGGTAGAAAAGTAGTGCACTGTAGGACACAATGGAATGCAATGGGAGATAATATGCCTGGGGGCAACACAACCCATATACTCCAAAAGTGGAATGCGAACCACGTATGGACCCCAGGCCTAGTGTAGTGTGTAGAGGGTCACTGGGAGTGTAAGAAAACACTAAGGGTGTCCAAAATACCCCACCCCAAGACCCTGAAAAGTAGGAGTAAAGTTACCCTACTACCCCAGAAAGACAGTTAAGTCGAGATAGGGGATTCTGCAAAGACAACAACTGACTTCAAAGCACTGAAGATGGATTCCTGGACCTGAGGACCTGTGAAGGAAGGGGACCAAGTCCAAGAGTCACACAAGTGTCCGGGGGGGGCAGGAGCCCACTAAACCCCAGGTGAAGGTGCAAAAGGGCTGCCTCTGGGTGGAAGAAGCCGAAGATTATGCAACAACGGAAGGTGCCAGGAACTTCTCCTTTGGTCAGAAGATGTCCCACGGCGTGCTGGAGGATAAACACTTGTTTCCTAACAGAAGGACCGCAAACAAGCCTGCAAGAGTTACAGTTGAAGGTTTTGGGTGCTGCCAGGGCCCAGGAAGAACCAGGAGGTCGCCCCTCAGAGGAGGAGACAGAGGGGGCCCTCAGCAACATGGAGAGCCCACACAGAAGCAGGCAGCACCCACAGAGGCACCTGAACAGGTGTTCAGAAGATCCGAGCACGACGGTCAACTCAGCACAACAAAAGAAGGTCCCAGGAAGTCGGAGTCCAACTCAGTGAGTTGGGCAATGCAGGACGGAGCGCTGGGGACCTGGGCTAGGCTGTGCACAAAGGAAGTCTTGCAAAAGTGCACAGAAGCCCTGGCAGCTGCAGTTCACGCAGGACACAGGATTACTGTCTGGCGTGGGGAGGCAAGGACTTGCACTCCATCAAATTTGGTTTAAAGGGCCACTGGACTGTCGGGGACACTTGGATCTAGCTCCTGTGTTCCAGGGACCACGCTCGATGAGAGGGACCCAGAGGGTCGGTGATGCAGAAGTTTGGTGCCTGCATTGGCAGGGGGAAGATTCCATCGACCCACGAGAGATTTCTTCTTGGCTTCCAGTGCAGGGTGAAGGCAGACAGCCCTCAGAGCATGCATCACCAGGAAACAGTCAAGAAAGCCGGCAGGATGAGGCATTACAATGTTGCTGGTAGTCTTCTTGCTACTTTGTTGCAGTTTTGCAGGCGTCCGGAAGCAGTCAGCGGCCGATCCTTGGCAGAAGTCAAAGAGGGAAGTGCAGAGGAACTCTGGTGAGCTCTTGCATTTGTTATCTGATGAGAAACCCACAGGGGAGACCCTAAATAGCCCTCAGAGGAGGATTGGCTACAGAGAAAGGTAAGCACCTATCAGGAGAGGTCTCTGACGTCACCTGCTGGCACTAGCCACTCAGAGGTCTCCATTGTGCCCTCACATCTCTGCATCCAAGATGGCAGAGGTCTGGGACACACTGGAGGAGCTCTGGGCACCTCCCCTTGGGAGGTGCTGGTCAGGGGAGTGACCACTCCCCTTTTCTTTGTCCAGTTTCGCGCCAGAGCAGGGCTGGGGGATCCCTGAACCTGTGTAGACTGGTTTATGCAAACAGGGCACCATCTGTGCCCTTCAAAGCATTTCCAGAGGCCAGGGGAGGCTACTCCTCTCAGGCCATTAACACCTATTTCCAAAGGGAGAGGGTGTAACACCCTCTCTCCGAGGAAATCCTTTGTTCTGCCTTCCTGGGACTGGGCTGCCCAGACCCCAGAGGGGCAGAAACCTGTCTGAGGGTTGGCAGCAGCGGTAGCTGCAGAGAAAACCCCGGACAGTTAGTTTGGCAGTACCCGGGCTCTATCCTGGAGCCCCGGGGGTGCATGGAATTTGAGGTGACAATTCCATGATCCTAGACATGTTACATGGCCATGTTTGGAGCTACCATTGTGACGCTACATATAGGTATTGACCTATATGTAGTTCATGCATGTAATGGTGTCCCGCACTCACAAAGTCCAGGGAAATTGCCCTGAACAATGTGGGGGCACCTTGGCTAGTGCCAAGGTGCCCTCACACTAAGGGGCATATTTATACTCTGTTTGCGCCGGAATTGCGTTGTTTTTTTTTACGCAATTCCGACGCAAAACTAACTCCATATTTATACTTTGGCGTTAGAAGCGTCTAGTGCCAAAGTCCATGGAGTTTGCGTCATTTTTTAGCGTGGACACCTACTTTGCGTTAATGATATGCAAGGTAGGCGTTCCCGTCTAAAAAATTTACTCCGAGGCATGTGCGCCGTATTTACACTCCCGGGCAAAATTCACGCCCGGGAGTGGGCGGGTCAAAAAAAATGACGTCTGGCCGCTTTTGCGCCGTTTTTTAGTGCCTTGTCAGGGCAGGCGTTAATGGACCTGTGGGCTCGGAAGGAGCCCAGAGGTGCCCTCCCAAGCCCCCAGGGACACCCCCTGCCACCCTTGCCCACCCCTGGAGGACACCCAAGGCTGGAGGGACCCATCCCAGGGACATTAAGGTAAGTTCAGGTAAGTTTTTATTTTTTATTTTTTTGTGGCATAGGGGGGCCTGATTTGTGCCCCCCTACATGCCACTATGCCCAATGACCATGCCCAGGGGACATAAGTCCCCTGGGCATGGCCATTGGGCAAGGGGGCATGACTCCTGTCTTTGCTAAGACAGGAGTCATTTCAATGGGGGTTGGGAGTCGAAAAAAATTGCGCAAATCGGGTTGAGGCGAAAAATTTGCCTCAGCCTGACTTGCCCCATTTTTTGGTGCCCAAGCTCCATATGCCCCTACGCCGGCGCTGCCTGGTGTACGGCGGTTTTTTTCACGCACACCAGGCAGCGCCGGCGGCTAATTTTTGTGACGCAAAACTGCGTTAGCGCAGTTTTGCATCGAAAAGTATAAATATGGCCCTAAGTAACTTTGCACCTAACCTTCACTAAGTGAGGGTTAGACACATAGGTGACTTATAAGTTACTTAAGTGCAGTGTAAAATGGCTGTGAAATAATGTGGACGTTATTTCACTCAGGCTGCAGTGGCAGTCCTGTAAGAATTGTCTGAGCTCCCTATGGGTGGCAAAAGAAATGCTGCAGCCTATAGGGATCTCCTGGAACCCCAATACCCTGGGTACCTAGGTACCATATACTAGGGAATTATAAGGTTGTTCAAGTGTGCCAATCAGGATTGGTAAAATTAGTCACTAGCCTACAGTGCCAATTTTAAAAGCAGAGAGAGCATAAACACTGAGGTTCTGGTTAGCAAAGCCTCAGTGATACAGTTAGGCACCACACAGGGAACACATACAGGGCATGCTTTATGAGCACTGGGGTCTTGGCTAGCAGGATCCCAGTGACACAGGCAAAAACAAACATACATACAGTAAAAATGGGGGTAACATGCCAGACAAGATGGCACTTTCCTACAGTAGGGGATGGGGATGTAGTGCATGCAGGTGTGAGTGGAGATGCAACTGGGAGGGAGGTGGACGAGGAGGAGGAGGGGTACACAGTGGAGGCAGTGGATGCTAGCATGTCTGATTCTGGATCTTTTTGTGTGAGTTCCTGTGTGATGATGTGTGGTGCTTGTGTTTGCCTGAGCCACACCTGTGTGTTGTCTTAGGTGCATGCTGGTCTGATGGTGTGCATGGGATAGGCTGGGGTTGAGGGGAATGGGACTGGGTAGAAGAAGTTGGAGGGGGGAGGCTAGAAACAGGGCCAATGGCTGCCATCAGGGAGGAGGCCAGAGCCTGGAATGATCTCTGTTAGGCCGCCACTCCAGAGTGAATGCTCTCCAGGAATGCATTTGTTTGTTGCAAATGCCCTGCCAGCCCCTGGATGGCATTCACTATGGTTGACAACCCAACATAGATGGATTGCAGGAGGTCAACAGACTTCTTACTCAGTGCAGCAATGCTGATTGGGGCAGGGCCTAAAGTGCCTGGGCGAAGGAGATGCCCACCCTCCTGGTTGAGCGGACACGAGAAACACGTTGAGGGGCTGCTGGGAGGGCAGTGCTGGTACGGGGGTGGCGGCTGTACCTCTAGTTGGGGTGGGCACAGAGGTGTCCGCCACCATCAGGTGGCTTCCATCGGAGGAGGTATCACTGTCAGAACTGTCCCCTCCATACTCCGCCATGGTGCTCCCCTTGCCCTCCGTCCCACTGGTGCCCTCACCGTCGGTGGATTCGGCCTCATGGACCATGTGGGATGCAGCTCCCTCCGTCACCGGTGCCTCTGCTCTTCCGACAGATTATGCTAATGCACAGAAGGACAGGGTGACAAATCAAAAAGGGGGGTAGAGACAGAGGATACACTTGGTCAATGCCAGCAAGAATAACACCGTTGGTGTACACAACGTACAGGGAACAGCCCTAAGCACTAGGCGATACATTAACAGTCACAATGCTAGTCACCAGGCCATGGAGAATAATGCCTAACACCAATAGCAGCACACCTGGGACCCACAGAACCCTGCCTAGTAGTAGATGCCCACCAGCATGTTTAGGGGTGGAGTGAAACAGACCCTGCCCAACATGGAACCTACTGCACAATGTTGAACCTGGACTCGGGGCACCCACAGGCCCACATGCCCCACACAGATAACAACCCACCACGTGCAATTTGCAGAATTGGAAACTGTACTCACCCCCTTGTGGCTGCTGTGATGCCCTCAAGTGCCCATCCAACTGCAGATAGGCCACCTCCAGTATGCGGAACATCAGGGGGGTCAGGGTTCGACGGGCACCCTTTCCTCGTTGGGAGGCCATCCCTAGCTGTGCCTCCGCAGTCTTCCTTGCCCAGCGTCTCAGGTCCTCCCACTGTTTGCGACAGTGGGTGCTCCTCCTGTCGTAGATCCCCAGGGTCCGCACATCCTTGGCGATGGCATGCCATATACCCTTTTTCTGAAGGGCGCTGACCTGCAGTCAAATAAACATAGAAAAAAGGTATCAGTCATACCGTCCGGCCTCTTACACCAATGGCCCACCATATCCCTCCTATCCCCTTACGCACATACATTGACCACCATACATGCAGCACTTTGCCCAGGACCCCTCAACCAGCCCCCACTTACACAAGGCCTTCACACATAGCACTCCATGCATCCATGCCCCATGCATCATGCACACAGTGTACTCACCTGGTCTGGAGGCCCATAAAGCAATCTGTACTTGGGTAGGACCCCATCCACCAGTCCGAAGTGAAGGCTGGGGCCCTTTCCCCAGAGACTTGAGCCATGGTCGCTTACAGACACAGGTCACAGCAGTACTTGCAGTGTAGGTCCTCTCCTGTTGAAGGTCAGGTAGTAAGTGAGTGAACAGATAGAAAATGGCATTCACGCCCGCAGGGTGCACACTGTCACCACCGGCATACATCACCATTGACTACTGGACCCCATAGGGCCCAATGATATCCAATGAGGAGGTTCTCGACTGCCTCTCGCAACGGCAAACAACGTCAGCGGAATTACCTCATTTCCACCTATCCCTCCATGCAGGACAGGCGTCCACCATTTCAGGGGGGGCAGGCCATGGCACATAACTGCGTCACAGCAGACATAAGTACATTTAGGGGCTACACGTAAACATACTGTTTCTGTCACAACATACAATTCATTTTACTCTGAGGAGATGTTTGAAAATGACCAACTGCTCAATGTTTTGCCCTCCAGATAACAACCGCTGAGGATGATTAGGAGATGGAGACATCCCCCACGTACAGGCCCCCGGTGGACTTGGCAACAATGGAGGACAGGTACATTTTCCTCACCTACATACTTGATAGGGCCACAATCCAAGAGCTGTGTGCCCAATTGGAGCCAGACATGACCTCAGCTATCCGTCAGCCGACTGGGATACCCCCTCTTGTTCAAGTCCTATCAGTGCTACTTTTCTTGGCAAGTGGCTCCTTCCAAGTGACAGTGGGCTTGGCAGCAGGGTTGTCACAGTGAATGTTCTCAATAGTGCTGACCAGAGTGTTGTCTGCCCTGATGAAACACATGCGCAGCTACATTGTTTTCCCCCAGGTGGAGGATTTGGCCACAGTGAAGGCTGACTTCTATGCAATGGGACATATCCCCAACATCATTGGAGCAATTGATGGTACACATATTGCCTTTGCCTCCCGCCCAGAGAAATGAACAGGTGTATAGAAATCGAAAGAGCTTTCACTCCATGAATGTGCAGATAGTGTGCCTTGCGGATCAGTACATCTCCCATGTGAATGGAAAGTATCCTGGATCTGTGCATGATGCCTTTATCCTGAGCAATAGCCGCATCCCATATGTGATGGCTCAACTCCAGAGACACGGGTGTGGCTAATAGGTGAGCCCTGGTTCCCACCCAGTGGGTGTTGGTATATGGGTATGGGGTTGTCCCTAAGACTGTGTGCTAACTGGTATCCCTTGATATTTGCAGTTGACTCTGGTTACCCCAACCTCTCATGGCTACTGACCCTAATGAGGAATGCTAGGGCAGGGGCAGAGGAAAGTTACAATGATGTACATGGGCGTACAAGAAGAATTATTGAGGGCGCCTTTTGCCTCCTGAAGGCCAGGTTCATGTGCCTCCATCTGAATGGTGGATCCCTGTGCTACTCACCAAAGAAGGTGTGCCAGTTCATTGTGGCATGCTGCATGTTGCACAACCTAGCCTTGAGACACCAGGTGCCTTTTCTGCAGGAGGATTGGGCTGGAGATGGGCGTGTGGCAGCTGTGGAGCCTGTGGACAGTGACGAAGAGGATGCAGAGGATGAGGATGTGGACAACAAAGCAACTATCATACAACAGTACTTCCAGTGACACACAGGTAAGACACTGTAACTTCACCATCCATTGCAGTTTTGTGTAGTGATTTTTCTCTGGCAGGCTGCTGTTCGCACTACTATGGCCACTTACTGTACCCTTTGACATGTCTATTCACAGATCATTTTGCCCTACTCCGGCTCCTGGTATATTGACTGCAGCACATTACAGTTCATACCTATGTATACATAACTGTACAGTCTAATTGCAATGTCTACAGATTGTTAAACAAATACATACTTAAATCATTTGACAAACTCCATACTTGCAGTTTTTAAGAGGCTGTTTATTTCAGTAGTTCGAGAAGTAAATGGGGATGTGCAATGGGCTGGGGTGATAATGGAGGAAAGTCTAGGATACGGTTCAATCAATTTGTATCACAGGTGCATTGTTCAATGGGGCATGGGAAAGGGAGCAATGGAAGTTCAAGGTGGACAGGGTGACAGTGTTGGACCCAAGGGTGACAATCAGGAGAGTCTTATTTCCTGGCGGGGTCTTGGAAATGTTCTCTGGCTTCTGCCTGGATTGCAGGAACCGTTTGCGTGGTGGTTCTCCTTCTGCAGGGGGTGGGGAGCTGGTGGCCTGTTGTTCCTGTGGCAGAGCCTCCTGTCCACTGGCGTTGGCAGAGGTGGAGGCCAGTTAATTGGTGTGGCTAGTGTCAGGGGCACGTTGGTGTGCCACTGCCTCCCTCGTGGTTTTGGCCTTGTCAACCAGCACCCCTGCAATGGCGATCAGGGTGGTGTGGATATCTCTCAGGTCCTCCCTGATCCCCAAGTATTGTCCTTCCTGCAGCCGTTGGGTCTCCTGCAACTTAGCCAGTATCTGTCCCATCGTCTCCTGGGAATGGTGGCATGCTCCCAGGATGTTGGTGCGTGCCTTCTGGAGGGTTGGTTCCCTGGGCCTGTGCTCCTCCTGTCACACAACAGTTCTCCCAGCTTCCCTGTTGACCTGTGCCTCTGTCCCCTGAACCGTGTGCCCACTGCCACTAACCCCAGGTCGCTGATCGTCCTGTGTTACTGAGGTATCCTGGGGTCCCTGTCGTGGTAGACACACTGTTGATTGACGTGTCCTGGGGACAGTGGTATGGGCCAGCTGGGTGGATGCTGTGTGCTGGTGTTTCCTGAGGGGGGAGACTCTGTGGTGGTATGGGACTGTGGCTGGATAACCGACTGTTCGGAGGTCCCTGATGGGCCAGATTGGTCATTCTGATCAAGACGTGCAGAGCTGCTGTCATCAATGTGGGCCTCTTCTGCGGGGGACTGGATGTTGCTGGCACCTCCTTTACGGTGATGTTTTATGGGAGACCTGCGGGGATGTAAATGCAGTGTTATAGTTTCTGTGTGTGTCATCTTGTGCATGGGTATGTTGCCCTCTATGGTTGATATTGCCATGGCAGATTGGCCTTAGTGAGAGCTGTTATTTGTTGGGCTAGGTGATTGTCTCTAGTGTGCATGCTTTAGTGATGGGTGTCCATGCAGGTCTGGGATGGGGGTCCGTGCATTGGTGTTACATGGAGGGCTTGGTATTGGGAGGGGTGGGTTGTGATGGTGGGATGTATGTTAGGTGGTGGAGTGATGTGAGTGAGGGTAAGGGTGGGGGTTTGTGATGGCATGCAGGTAGGGGGGGTGATAGTAATAGAGAGTTGACTTACCAGAGTCCAGTCCTCCTCCTACTCCTGCCAGGCCCTCAGGATTCATGATTGCCAAGACTTGCTCCTCCCATGTTGGTAGTTGGGGGGAGGAGGTGGGGGTCAACCCCCAGTCCTCTGTACAGCTATTTGGTGTCTTGCTGCTGTGGAATGCACATTCCCCCATAGGCCGTTCCACCTCTTCCTGATGTCATCCCTTGTTCTGGGGTATTGTCCCACAGCGTTGACCCTGTCCACGATTCTCCACCATAGCTCCATCTTCCTACCAATGGATGTCTGCTGCACCTGTCATCTGAATAGCTGTAGCTCTACCTGTATGATTTCCTCCACCATGACCCTTAGCTCCTCCTCTGAGAAGTGGGTTGTTGTTGTGGTGCCATGGGTGTAGTGTGAGTGGTGTGGGTGAGGGTGTGTGCGGTGATGTGTTGGGGTGTGTGATGTAAGGTGTGTGGATGGTGAATAGGTAATGGTGGTGTGTGGCTGTGGTCTTGTCTGTGGTCTTGCTATCTCTCCTGTGGCAATTGTTTGTATTCGTAAAGGGTTGTGTGTAATGTGGGTGTGTATGTGTGTCAGGTGTGTGTTATTAAAATTGTCCAATGTTGTGTTGTTTTGTTAGGTTGTGTGTATTTTGAGTGTGGAGGTATGTACAGGTATGTACGGTATGTCCAGGAGGCACTCACCAACATCCTGGGAGCATACCACCATTCCCAGGAGACAATGGGCCAGATACTGGACAAGTTGCAGGAGACCCAACGGCTGCAGGAGGGACAGTACCTGGTGATCAGGGAGGACTTGAAGGACATCAACACCACCCTGGTCACCTTTGCAGGGGTGCTGGCAGACATGGCCAACACCATGAGGGAGGCAGTTGCACACCAGCAGGCCCCTGACACTTGGCAAACTGATGAACAGCCTTCCACCGCCGCTGAAACCAGTGGACAGGAGGCCCCGCCATAGGAACAACACTGCCAGCACTGCCACCAGCACCACCACTAGCACCGTCACCAGCACCATCACCAGCATCACTGCCAGCAACATCAGCCCCAGTGGGCAGCTGTCCGAGGCTGCAGGGGATGGGCTGGAGCCTCCTCCCACCACTGCCACCACCGACACCAGCACCACCACTGCCACCACTGAGCAGCCGTTACTGTCGGCGCATAGTGCGTAATCCTGCCTCCATGGGCTGTTATGCATCGTGGCCCCTGCAACGCATGTGGACCTTACACCCAGGTGAGTGACTGTGACCTTACACTCCCCAAGATCTGCATCACAGGGCACAATGCCCCCTCCAGAACCAGTGGAAGAAGACATCCAATCACCCCATCCTTCCCAGGATGAAGCACATTGGGCACAAGGCCCCCTCCAGAACCAGTGGAGAAGCCACCCACTAGAGAGACTGTGGCCTTGCACTCCCCACGACCAAGTAGTGGGCAAACCACTCACTTGAGAGTCTGTGGCCTTGCACTCCCCAGGACCAAACAGTGGGCAAACCACCCACTGGAGAGACTGTGGCCTTGCACTCCCCAGGACCAAGCAGTGGGCAAACCACCCACATGGGAGACTGTGGCCTTGCACTCCCCAGGACATCACACAGGTCATGTAGCCCCCTCCAGGACCAGTGGTGTTGTACCATCTTCCGGCTGAGGTGGTCCCCCCCATTCTCCATCCCCCTGAGGTATATGCGTATTTTGCCCCTGCAGTGTTCTCTCCATGTTGTTGCAAGAGTGAGGTGATGTGATGTGGCCCTGAGGCCCACGGGCATTGAGGACTAGGCAGTGTCCCTACATTTGTAAATATGTATATACATTTGTACATTAATGCATTTACTCATGTTATTTTGTCGTATTACACTCACTTTCTTCCTATCATTTTGTCCTTGCATTATTCCTGAGGGATATGTAATGTTTGTGCATCTGATTGTGTGTATGGTGTTGGGCGTGGGGATGTTGTATGTTGCGGGTATGTGTGTCACTCTCTTTTTCCTCCCCCCTCCCTTGTGTGCTTGGCGGCAGTACTCACTGTGATCGTCTTCATCTGTGTTGGTGTTCATAATGCAGGAAAAGGTAGACGAGCATCAGAAATATGTACAGCTCGGGTTCCATATGTAGGAGGCTGGCCAGGCTTATAGTGGGTACCTTATGGTACTTACACCTTGTGCCAGGTACAGTTATCCCTTATTAGTAGACTAGTAGTGTTCTAGCAGCTTCGGCTGATAGAGGTAGGTATAGCAGAGCAGCTTAGGCTGAACTAGGAGACATGCAAAGCTCCTACTATACCACTTATATCAAATAGCACTATATCATAAGAAACACAATACTCAGAGTTACTAAAAAATAAAGGTACTTTATTTTAGTGACAATATGCCAAAAGTATCTCAGAGGATATACTCCCTTAGGAGGTAAGTAAAATACACACAATATACACGCAAACCAAAATCAGGTAAGTAAAACCCTTAGAAAAGTAGTGCAAACACTGTAGAACAAAATAGAATGCAATAGGAGACAATAGGCCTAGGGGCAACACAAACCATATACTCCAAAAGTGAAATGCGAACCACGAATGGACCCCAGGCCCAGGGAAGTGTGTAGAGGGTCGCTGGGAGTGTAAGAAAACACTAAGGGTGTCCAAGATACCCCACCCCAAGACCCTGAAAAGTAGGAGTAAAGTTACCCTACTACCCCAGAAAGACAGTAAAGTTGAGATAGGGGATTCTGCAAAGACAACAACTGACTGCAAAGCACTTAAGATGGATTCATGGACCTGAGGACCTGTAAAGGAAGGGGACCAAGTCCAAGAGTCACACAAGTGTCCGGGGGGGCAGGAGCCCACTAAACCCTGGATGAAGGTGCAAAAGGGCTGCCTCCGGGTGGAAGAATCTGAAGATTCTGCAACAACGGAAGGTGCCAGGAACTTCTTCTTTGGTCAGAAGATGTCCCATGGCATGCTGGAGGATGCAGAGTTGTTTCCACGTAGAAAGACCGCAAACAAGCTTTGCTAGCTGCAAGAGTCACAGTTGAAGATTATGGGTGCTGCCAGGGCCCAGGAAGAACCAGTAGGTCGCCCCTTGGAGGAGGAGACAGAGGGGGTGCTCAGCAACAGAGAGAGCCCATGCAGAAGCAGGCTGCACCCACAGCAGCACGTGAACAGGCGTTCAAGAAATTTGAGCATGGTGGTCATCTCAACACAACAAAAGAGGGTCCCACGAAGCCGGAGGTCACCTCAGAGAGTTGGGCAATGCAGGACGGAGTGCTGGGGACCTGGGCTGTGCTGTGCATGAAGGAAGTCTTGCAAAAGTGCACAGAAGTCCTAGCAGCTGCAGATCATGCAGTACACAGGATTACTGTCTGGCATGGGGAGGCAAGACTTACCACTGGACTGTTGGGGTCACTTGGATCCAGCTCCTGTGTTCCAGGGACCATGCTCGTCAAGATGAGAGGGGATGCAGAGGACCGCTGATGCAGAAGTTTGGTGCCTGCGTTAGCAGGGGGAAGATTCCGTTGACCCACAGGAGATTTCTTTTTGGCTTCCAGTGCAGGGTGAAGGCAGACAGCCCTCAGAGCATGCACCACCAAGAAACAGTGGAGAAAGCCGGCAGGATTAGGCGCTACAATGTTGCTGGTAGTCGTCTTGCCACTTTGTTACAGTTTTGCAGGCGTCCTGGAGAAGTCAGCAGTCAATCCTTGGCAGAAGTTGAAGAGAGAAATGCAGAGGAACTCTGGTGAGCTCTTGCATTCGTTATCTAAAGAGAAACCCACAGGAGAGACCCTAAATAGCCCTCAGAGGAGGATTGGCTACGTAACCAGGTAAGAGCCTACAGGAGGAGTCTCTGATGTCATCTGCTGGCACTGGCCACTCAGAGGTCTCCATTGTGCCCTCACACCTCTGCATTCAAGATGGCAGAGGTCTGGGACACACTGGAGGAGCTCTGGATACCAATCCTGGGGTGGTGATGGACAGGGGACTGGTCACTCCCCTTTCCTTTGTCCAGTTTCATGCCAGAGCAGGGGCTGGGGGCTCCCTGAACAGGTGTAGACTGGCTTATGCAAGGAGGGCACCATCTGTGCCCTTCAAAGCATTTCCAGAGGCTGGGGGAGGCTACTCCTCCCCAGCCCTTAACATATATTTCCAAACGGAGAGGGTGTAACACCCTCTCTCAGAGGAAATCATTTGTTCTGCCTTCCTGGGACAGGGCTGCCCAGACCCCAGGAGGGCAGAAACCTGTCTGAGGGTTGGCAGCAGCAGTAGCTGCAGAGAAAATCCCAGAGAGCTAGTTTGGCAGTACCCGGGGTCCATGCTGGAGCCCCGGGGATGCATGGGATTGGCACCCCAATACCAGATTTGGCTTGGGGGACAATTCCATGATCTTAGACATTTTACATGGCCATGTTCGGAGTTACCATTGTGAAGCTACACATAGGTATTGACCTATATGTAGTTCATGCGTGTAATGGTGTCCCCACACTCACAAAGTCCAGGGAAATTGCCCTGAACAATGTGGGAGCACCTTGGCTAGTGCCAGGGTGCCCTCACACTTAGTAACTTTACACCTAACCTTCACCAAGTGAGGGTTAGACATATAGATGATTTATAAGTTACTTAAGTGTAGTGTAAAATGGCTGTGAAATAATGTGAACGTTATTTCACTCAGGCGCAGTGGCAGTCCTGTGTAAGAATTGTCTGAGCTCCCTATGGGTGGCAAAAGAAATGCTGCAGCCCATAGGGATCTCCTGGAACCCCAATACCCTGGGTACTTAGGTACCATATACTAGGGAATTATAAGGGTGTTCCAGTATGCCAATAAGAATTGGAGAAAATAGTCACTATCCTGCAGTGACAATTTTAAAAGCAGAGAGAGCATAAACACTGAGGTTCTGGTTAGCAGAGCCTCAGTGATACAGTTAAGCACCACACAGGGAACACATACAGGCCACAATTATGAGCACCGGGGTCCTGGCTGGCAGGATCCCAGTGACACAGGTAAAAACAAACTGACATATAAGTTAAAAATGGGGGTAACATGCCAGGCAAGATGGTACTTTCCTACACCATGGCATTGTGGTTGTTCCCTGAGTCTCCAGAGGTGAGTCCTTTGACTTCTGTGTTCTGTTTCCGCCATTCTTTTGATGTTGTTGGTACCGCCCCAGAAAAAATGGGGGATAGGCTTGTCATAATAGTGTGAGCGGTACATTGTCTTCCGCCTGACTGTTGGCGGTTACCGTCGTGGTGCTTGTTGATACCGCCATGGCGGTCAGTATGTTAAAGTGGCTGTCTGTCTGAGCGGTTTCTGCCGTGGTCATAATTCAATTTTTGTTACCGCAAGCCTGTTGGTGGTGTTACCGCTGCTTTATCACCGACTGCCAGGGTTGTAATGAGGGCCAAAGTCTCTAAGTATTAAAGTTAAGCACGTCTCTTGTCAAGACGCAATATGGGCAATGGGCAATGGTCTGAATGAATGTCTTCTCTATGTGCGATCCTGTTAAGTCAAAACTGTTAAAACAATCCCCCAAATCCCTATTGGTCAATTAATCGCAGGTTCACACTTTGTCCAATAAACCTAAAATCCCAAATCTATGAATTCTAATATTACTCCATTCACATGTTGTTGATTGGTTTGTCTTGCAAAGTCCTCATCATCCGGTTTGTCAGGTAACAATAATGTTGCAACTTCAACTCTAGTCAGTGTCTTCATTGTTCTTGTCCTGGTAAGGTCAGTCTTACACATATTACACATAAAATGTTACATTAACGAGCACATCATCTTCTAGCAGTCGGTTCTCACGAGAAGCTTTGGTTATGAGCACATTTAACCAATACAATACAATAGAAATTCACAGTTTAACTCTTCCACGGCAGCCATTTTATCAAACACTAAGAAATACAGCTTTTATGTGAGGCCTGGCAAGTAGGCCAAGACACTCGCTAAGTTAAGGCCTACAATTAATAAAGCTAAACCTTACTGCATAACCCTTAATATGACATATTACTAAATTAGTCAAACAAATATAAAAAATTTGATATTATCAAATCATCGATTAATACATTTCGTTAACATTGGTGGCCATTCTTCATAATCACATTTTCAAATGCGTGCATTAATTTTCTACATTATTTTATTTTTTACACAAACTCATTATTCAGAATACAGCAACACTCATTACTAATTTTTATTAAAACACCTGAGCTAGCACTAGACAAGGTGAGATCTGACAGTTCAGGTCTACAGCGATGGAGCACGGGCCCGATACAGGAACTAGCCTTGGCCTGCTACAAAAGTACCTTGTCTGCTCCAACATCAAGGGAGATGCAAGGAGCAGAGGATATAATGTGTCGTTATTGATGCTTGGGGTGGAGGCGATGTATCGGTTCCAAGCCATGCAAAGTCAGAGATGCGTAAGAAATTGAGGCAATATGCCATGCATTCAGCAATGTGCTGCACTTGGTCCTTCAGCAAGGGCAGTGCATCGGAGTCAATGGAGATGCACCACTTCCGAGTAGCACAATGGCGATGAAGGGATTGTTGTTGAAGCAGCACTTTATACCCACTTCCAAGGGATCAGGACTAGATTGGCACCACACGGCAGGAAAGGACTCACAAAATGTCAGAGTCCAGGTGCTGGAGCAAGTAAGTTAGAAGTCTTTATGTCCCTGAGACTTCAGAAACCAGGAGACCAGTCAGCGGGCCCTTGAAGTCCCTCTTGGTGTTGGTTTCAAGTGATGTGGGTCCAGTCCTTCTCATTCAGGTAAGGAGTACAGCAGGCAGCAGGGCAGAACAGCAAGAATAGCAGCAGTCCAGCAGAGTGGCAGTCCTTCAGCAGCACTACAGTCCTTCGTCCTGGCAGAGTACCCACAGGTCCAGATGTGTACTGCGGTGGTAGGGTCAGAAGTTCAGTCCTTAGACTGATTAGTGTTTTTGAAGTGGGTAACACTTCAAAGAAGAGCTTTGAAGTGCACAGGAGCTCTGCCATCCCGTTCTGCCTTGGCTCCAGACTCACTACAGAGGATTAAAGAGTCCTTTGTGTGGGGGTAAGACACAATCTAATCACACGTAAGTGTTGGGCTGTGACCAGCTCCTCCCTCCCAACCTGCCCAGAATGCCCTGTCAGGATGTGAATGGCCCATCAGTCACACCTAAGATTCCTTAGTGTGTTACTGTCTAGAGGGAATGCGCAAAGCCTAGCTGTCTCCCACACCAGATGTGTATTAGAGACAGGCTGCAAGCATACAGGTCATAGAGGGCTAACAGCAGGAAAATGCTAACTTTAAAAAAGCAGCTTTACTATTAAAGATAATTTATAATTGCAATTATATTAATAGGTATCAAGCATGACAGATCCATCCCTTCGCAATTAGAAATTCCAGCTTATTAAATGTAATAAGGAATCCCCAATGTTATTCTATAAGAGAGGTAGGGATCACACTAGTGAAAAACAAATATGAGAGTTTTTCACTACTAGGACATGTAAAACGTAAAAGTATGTGTCCTGCCTTTTATTACTTGCACAGCACCATGCCCTCTGGGCTACCTAGGGCCTACCTTAGGAGTGACTTACATGTAATAAATGGGGAGTTTAAGGCTTGGCAAGGGATTTTGAATGTCAATTCGACATCGCATTGTAACACTGTATTCAAGCTGCAGTGGCAGACCTGGGACATATGTTAAAAAGCTACTTAAGTGGGTGGCACAAGCAGTGCTGCAGGCCCATTAGTAGCATTTCATTTGCACTCCCAGTTCACATGTAGTGTACTTTACTAGGTAAATATAAGTAAATTAAAAATGCCAATTAGGTATGTACCAATCAAACCATGTTTTAGAGTGAGAGCACAAGCTCTTTAGCACTGGTTAGCAGTGGGAAAGTACCCAAAGTTCTAAGGCCAACAAAAACAAATTCAGCAAAATAAGAGGGAAGAAGGCAAATGTTTGGTGGGAGACCACCCTATAGTTGTCATGTCTAAATACAAAGTTATAAATTAGGGATTCAAAAATTCTCAATCAATCCTTTGTGGATGTTTCAGATGTTTTTAATAGCAGCATTAACTAGATAAGGAGACATGTTTATATAGCATGCTCCTTTTATTCTAAACCATCAAGGTAAGTCCAGTCAGTAGGATTTTTGTCCCTACATTCATGACTCTCTGAAGTTATGGAAGGGGGTGAGGGAGCATTATCCCCAAGCCAAGGGCTTTTTTATGGTCCCACGCTCCTGCTACAATATCCATACATTCCACACACCCTACAACCAACAAAACAAGGTCACCCCAAAAGACAACTCCAAACTATCAGATCCTTCAAAGACAACCTAATTTTGTTTTGTCCTCTTACCATCACAGATGCCCATAGCCTTCCATGTGCTCCTCGTGTTTAGCATCAACTTTCCTATGGTCATTTATTAATATAGAAGTGCATGGCCTTGTACCACAAAGTGTGCTAAAGCATAAACACACGACCTGTCTTTTTCCCCCCTTTTTCACAGCTCGAATGATAACCGTGACCTCTTCTTTTTAGCACATACAACTTTCCATATCAGAAACATAAGTCTGCCTGACATAGGTTTCCCACTCAGATATTGATGGAGACTCCACTCCAAACCATTGTTGCATAGCTCCCTCCTTGCCAACAGCATGCTTACCTTGATGTCTTTTTACAACTTTGTACTCATTGTCTTACCAACATCTTCCCGGTTCTTCACAAAATTTGGAAACTGAAAAATAGATTAATGTCATCTGCCTCCACCGTGCCACATCTTCTACATCATGCCTCTGTCTTGCCTTTAAATTGCGAACACTTGTCCAGTAGCATCTGTGCAGAATGAAAAAATGGTTCCTTCTTAACGTAACACTCCTGACATTGCCAGAAAATAAATTCAAGTACCCTTGCCATAAAGCTTCCATCCCATCATGCAGCAAGTCCTCCTTCCAGACATTATTTCATGGTTTCATCTTCACCTCCGTGGCCACAACCAGCTGCCAATACCACACTGAGACCTCCTTCTTCTTTGGACTAACATTTTGCAGTTCTGTCTGTACCTGAGTTAAATTGTACTCTTCCCACTCCTGACTTCTTATATTTAGAACCAGCAAGGGTGCCTGCTACAAGATCACTTGAGCATCTGATTTTGTCCCTCGTAATTGACAGGGACACCTTATCGTACAAACACTCTGGCTGCCCAAGTGAGTCCCAGATTGGAGTGGATTTACTTTTCTAAGGGATCCCCAAAATCCTCCTGACTTCAAACCACAGTCGAGCTGCTGCCTGGAGCATCTTCACTCTCACTTTCTTGAAAAATCTCAGCAAGCCAAACTTATTTAAGAAACCCTTATCAGCTTCGATCTTTACCATGCACTTCAGCCACCGCCCAATTGCATCTTCCTTTGGCCTGTCCATCAACATTCTGCAGTTTTTCAACTGGAAGGTCCCACAATATGTCTGCAGGTCCAGCAGTGCTAAACCTTTTCCTCAACTTTCTCCATGCTATACGTATCCCTTTATAAGCTAGTAATATTTCCCTGTGCTTTTTTAGAGTATCTTTTTCAAAAGTCAGGAAAGTGACCTTTGGGATGATCACTACCTTTTCACTAACTGTGTTCGGCCATACAAAGTCAACAGGAGATTGTTCTGCTTTGTTCAACAGATCTATGCGTTCCTTTTTAATACCTCTTGTCAAATTAACCCCATCAGCATTCCCAAGTCCCCTGTCACCTGTATTCCAAAGTACCTCATTGCCTATCTCTTTTCTGGCCTCTCCCATGTACAATTCTGAATCATTCGTTCATTCTTCTCTTCGCTCATCTGGTACACTGAGTGTGAGCCAAATGAATCCACATCCTCCTTAATCTGCACCATTGTCTCTTCTGCATTGGCTGGGTACACCATGAAGTCTTCTGCATATAGTGCTGTATTCATGTTGAAATTATTACAGGAGAAAGGCACGGTCATTTTAGTCAATCATCTGCATAAAGTGCTGTCTTCATGTTGAAACTATTATAGGAGAAAGGCATAGTCATTTTAGTCAATCACAAACTCTGCACAAGAGGCTCTATATACATGTTGAACATAAGAAGAGATTGGGGCAGCTCTGCCTGGTCCTTCTAGTTATATTCACCTGCCCTGTTAGTTACCTGTTAGTAGAATACGTGCTTTGGGTGCCCTAAATATTAACTCAATAACCCTGCTTATCACCCAAGCCCATATGATTCAGAACTTCCATCAGGTAACTCCAATTAACCTGATCATAAGCTTTGGCTATGTCCAGAGTTATCACCGCTAGTGGGGCTGAGATCACACTGCCGAATCTATAGACTTCAGTAACTAGTGAGTTCAGATAAATTCCAGGCATGACCGTTTTTGGTCTCCATCTATCAAAATTACCACATGTTGGGCTGATCTCTCCATCATTACTGCTTCAAGGGCTTTGTAGTCACAAGTTAAAAGAGAGATTGGACTATATGACTCACATCTCATTGCAGGCTTATTACATTTTAAAATAAAGCTAACAGTGGCCTTGTTCCATGTTCCTTCAATCTGACCCGTACCATTCCAAATCCTATTAGGAAGACATTTCAATACTGGGATTACAACCTCTCTCATCTTTACATATAACACTGCTGGTACACTATCTTGCCCCACTGCCCTCGCTTTCTTGCTGGATCTCAAAACTAATAATCTCCCCCTCACTAATCTCCTGAGACAGCGCCTGTTGCCTCTCATCATGTAGTCTCTTGAACTTCTTCTTGGTCAGACACTGCCTAGTTTGCGCTTTGTCTGGCAGCCCTCTTTCTTAATACAAATTTGCCCCAAAAAAATCTAAAAAGGCATTACCAATCCCTTTTGCTGTATTTCTGATGTCATCACTGCCTTCTACCCTAATGTATCTAATTAAATTCCTGTTTCGATCTGCCCTAATCTTCCATGCCAACATTCTTCCATACTTTTCTACGTACTCTAATGGCTAAGCCAACTTGCCTTCCACTTCTCTGTGTACTGCCTTTCAAAGAGCATTTTCATAGCTCCCTGCACATCATGAACCTCAACTTCAATCATCTTCCTCTTCCCCACCTCTAACCATTCTTCCTTCAGTTGCTCTGCAGTTTCCTTATCATCTCCTCTGTGTTAATCACTTTTTCCTTCACTACTTTGTTCTGATGTTGGTTCAAGCGTATCATCTGCCCCTGCTAAAAATGCCTTTTATGCATCTCACACAATATGAACCCTAGTTGTGCCTATATTGACCTAGAGAACTCATTTGAACTGTTTTTTCGAGGTTAAACTTCCTTCTCCCTACAAACCAATGCCTATCCATAGTCATTTCCTCCCTTCCCTCCTTCCTACAACTAGTAGTTTTAAAGCTACAACTGCATGGTCGGTATATGTATTGGCCTCTTTTCACATATTCCATCTCTCTTCTATCAATCAAAAAATAATCTAAATGGGGTGATTATCCATTATTTTTAGATTAATATGTGTAGCCCTTACTCCCTCCAGCCCTCATTCTTCATAGGTCTACTAGTTTCAGATCTTCTAACACATAGGAGAGAAAGGCATTAAACTTGGGTGAATTCTGCTGAGTACACTTCAAAGAGCTATCTAACCCTCTACTCATCACCATATTATACCCCCTATAACTATGGGGAGTCATAATACAGTAGGCCCAGAAGCACTTCCCTCAAAGTTTCCTGGTCATCTAAATTCAGGCCTTAAAACCCCTCACCAATGTCTTCAAACCCTCACCATTGCCCATCTCCCGTTATCATCCACTTTGCCACCCATCACCTCTACTCCTTGGTGCTGCCTGACGAAAGTCCCACCTCTTTCATACAACATGATTGATCAGTTGCCACAACATCTCCAAACTACACCTCATTCTTGTGGAGTGGCAAGCTTTC
The DNA here is from genome assembly GCF_031143425.1 of Pleurodeles waltl. NCBI lineage: Eukaryota > Metazoa > Chordata > Amphibia > Caudata > Salamandridae > Pleurodeles > Pleurodeles waltl. Next base: position 329,612,242 of record NC_090438.1, on the reverse strand, counting down.
TTTTTTGTAAAGGTGTGTCTCCTGCAAAATCATGATATCCGCTCCATGCTCTCCAAGATAACCTAATACCAGTCTGTATTTTGAAACCTTTTCCATTCACATTCCACTACATCAATGCTAGTGTTCGACTGGACACCCTACCTATAGCCATGCTATCAAAGCAATTCCTTGCCATGACAATCAATAGTGTCAACTTGTCAACTCAGACATTTCCCCACGTTGCCACAGTATACATGAGGACTTATTTATTTTTTCTCCTGTATACTCCTACCCTGTGACCTCTCCAACTTCACCTCAACCCATGCCCTCCCCCAGGACACCATTGCCCTACTTTCCTTGACATTCCTAAAGTCAAGATTTGAGTCTGCTATGTAGCACTCTTCTCTACGCATATGCATATTATAGTGGGCGTATTACTTTCCCTTACCCATTTTTATGTTTTGAATAAACATGTCAACATCCTCTGGGTCCCAAAAATTAAGCATAACATTTTCATCCATACCTTTTAAAAGTGTAGATAACTTCAGTTGGTCCCATCTCCTTCAGATCCTTTTTCCCCTTCCCCAATCCCCACTGCCTGCCCTGAGTCTGCCTCCAGAGATCAGACCTTATGCTATAGTTCAATGCTTTTGCATGAAAGACTCTGCTTTAAGACCCGCCCCTAGTATGTATTCCTTCACACCATATGTCAGAAACATTACCAAAATCTTTCTTGTTTTCCTTCATCCCTGCTACAACTTAAAGGGGTCTTAGTGAGCTCTCTGAATTTTGTGTACAAGGGTAAAACCTGTCTCCTCCAACAACACTGTACACTTTAGGAGTCAACCACAAAGAGCTTTCGGTCTCCCCATCCCGACCTTCTGCCACCCCCACTATTTTTAAGTTGCATCCTATCTCTCAGGTCCTTGCTCATTTGTTTCATGGCCTGAATTTCTGGAGCCTTCAGCTCTGCAGCCTTACGAAGCTCTTGGATGTACTTTTCTAATGAATCGGTTCTCACTGATAGATTGTCTAGTTTACTCTCCAGTGCACCACACTTATATTGTGTACCTTTTTGACTGGACACTGAAATCTCAAAACCCCTCTTCATTTCTAAAGTGATGTTCTGCAACACTGAGCGGATCCCAACCTCCTTGTTCTATCCCCTTTGAAGTGATCTATCTCACCTCTTCCCTCTAGTCTGGTGGTATTCCCACCCCGCTGAGCCTGAATCCTCTGCAAGTCTTTCTCCTCCTTCTCCTGAAGCACAGCAAACCTGTTACCCACCACACATATAGATGTGGAGCTACTCAGGTCTCATTTTCTCCTTAGACTCTCACTTTGTTGCTGTGCTGCAGCTCCTTAATCCTTACTACTTTCTTCATCATCTGCTCTGATATCCCTCACCCCTTCCTCAGCCATCTCCACCTTGCTGCTTTCCTGCTGCTACCAAGCTGCCCCGTAATGCCCTTATGTGAACGAGCTTCCACACTAAAAAAGGGCCTTAAGGATGGGGTTATCCTAATTTGGGTGTTTTGAATGTTTTTCCCATTTTGGATGCTCCTCTGTGATATCCTATGAGGCTTCACAGTCTGTAACCCACTTGTTTCACCTAAAGTCTCTTCTTTGTTTCCTTGTGATCCTCTAAATTTAGCCAGTGCAAAGTATCACACCTTCCACAACCTCAAACTATACCTACAATCCTCTTGTGAACCCTTTATCTTTTCCTCAGTTCCGTCCCTGGAGCCCACCCTGTTCACACTCACCCCACTTTACTGCTTAACTCTGTTGCAGCCAGACCTTATCCTCTTAGGTCCCAGTACACAATCCAGGTTGGCTCTCCATCCCTCCCGAATAGACCCTTCACATGTAGCTGCTACTGCCTCTGGCTGATCCAGCCACCCCTGCACTGATGACCTGGCACTTCTGACGCAAACCAAGTCCTAGCTCCTCGCTTTTTTTTACCCACAGAACTTGACTTGTGCTGACACTACCCAACCTGACTAACAGCAAAATAACAGTAAAATCCTCTTTGCTGCTGCTCATCCCTATCTCAGCTCTCCGGCTGCCACTGCCAAGCACCCGGACTCTCAACGCATGGAAAGCACATAGCTTTTGTCCTATTTCCCATACCTTTCTCCTCACTTCTCTCACTTTCTTCCCCCTTCTCGAACCCTAATCTCCCCCATACTACCAGACCAGCACACCAATTTCCACTTTCCTCATGTGACACAACCCCTGTAGGCAGACTTCCGCCCTAGCTGCCAAGCTGGCCGCTATTTTCCACTGCCTCCCCTCCATCCATAGACAATCTAATGTTTGACCTCATCTCTCACCCTAGCAACTGTATGTCTGACACCAACACGCTTTTAAACAACTTCAACACTTTTCTGGAAAACTATTTAACTCTTCACATCTTACTTAAAGCAGGACGTGCAAGCCAAAGACTTCAGCACTTTAAACCACAGACAGGAAAGAAAATGGAAGAAAAACAGACATCCCGATGGCCTCATGATACTGAGGTTCATCCACACAAATGCAAAAACATCATCATGTCTTCCAAAGCAACATACTACAGCAACACCATCAATGACATCTCAAATACAGTACACACCTTCCAGCTTATGCTCATTAACGCTTGGTCTGCAGTACTCCACACACCAGATTTTCCAGACCTCACCCCCTTTCAAAAGCATGACGCCCTCTTCATTACAGAAAAATGGTTCAGCCCCACATCCTCACACATCCGAAACATCATTTTTCCCCCAAACTACAGCATCTTCATGTGAGCCGTGTAATTGAGGTCTTGCTGTCATCCATAAGTCTTTCAGGTCCTGCACCCAAGGCAAGCAAGTGACACTCCACGCCACTGAGCTGCTGACATGTCATTTCCCACTCTCTGCAACTCAGATCTTCTATCTTATCTATGGTCCTCACAGGCAAAACTCAGAGTTCACTGATAAGTTCCCAGACCTCATCACCACCTCGTCCATCTGACAACCCCCACCAGCCTTTAGTGACTTCATCCTCTCAGACAACACAAGCTCAATAAAAACAAGAGACACGCTCCTCTAACTCATTGACACACTCAATATGGCACAGCATGTCACATAGCCAACAGACTTCAAAGGCCATATCCTTGACCTTATTATCTCAACATCACAAACAATCTAATACAAACCACCCATACACTTTGTCATCCTTATGTCCCTGCTCATCATCCTACCAACAAACCAAGGAAAGCATGAAATACAAGACCAAACCTACAGATCCTTTTAAGACTTCTCCATAAACAACAAATGCTTGAGCTTATCTCTTATCCTATCAGCTCGACGTTTGATGCCAACACCCTCCTAAACAAAGTTTCCACTTTATAGGAAACTCTGTTAACTTTGTTAACATTCATATCCCGCTTAAAACAAGGATTTGCAAGCCAAAGCCTCCAGGTCTTTGGTACTGTAAAAACCTTGCTGACTTATCGTTTTGAGAACAGGAAAGAAAATGGAGGAACAACAGAACTCCTGATGGCCTCATGGTACTGACCTCACTCAAAGTACTATACCAACACCATCAGTGACTCCTAAAACAACAGCAGAACACATTCTATTCCTCACTATTCCTCACTCTCAAGAGAAGTGAAATGCCATCAACCTCTTCTTGAGTGCAAAATGTTGAAGATCTTACAAGACATTGACAACAGTAAGCTTGCTTCATCTCTTACACCTTACCCTCCCTGTGGACTCCTGCGAAGGTCAACCATCAAAGCCCTGCCTCTCACTGACATATTCAACATCCTCCAGCCACTGCTTCTGAAGATAATGTCTTACCCTCGTCCTTCATTAAAACTGTCTCTGAAGTGGCTCATACATCTTTACTCGTGGAAGAAATGTTCCCAGAAGCTCTCACAGCAGGCAAGATCCATCCACTCTGAAAGAAACTCACACTAGGCCTGATGACCTTGCTAACTAGTGGCCCAACACTCACCTATCAGTAGTCAGCAAGAACAGAGAAAGAGTAGTCTAAGTGAAACTTCAAATCACATCAATGATAACCATCTCCTACACAACTGGCTTCAGATTACACTACTTCATGGAGAACGCTACCTTGAATGTTATAAACAATGCCCTCATAAGCAAAGATGACCCCTGTATCCTGATATTGCAGGACCTCTTTTCTACCTTCAACACAGTTTCACCCTCTTACACACCCCAGAATCTCAAATGGGATTCGCTCGCAATGTCCTTTCCTGCTCCACTCCTACATTTCCAAACAACATCAGTTTGTTCAAATGGTCAGCTTTAGGTCCTACACAATCCTTATTACATGAGAAGTCCCCCAGGGGCTCCATAGTGCCCCCTTTTATCTTGACCTCTACAAAGAGCTGATTGGTGCTCCACCCCGTGTTTCACAAATATGTCAATGATACACATTTATACTTGAAAGTTTCCTTGGTTTTAGACATCCAACCTCTCAAACACTGGTTGGTCATCATCCAGACCTGGATGTCTTGTACCAGGTTGATAGCCCAGGTTGATAAATGCCTTGAATACAAGTTCCAGGCCCAAGCCGCAGGTGAGGGCCTATGATGAGGGTGAGGACCTTAAGGGAATTATACATGCTTCAGCATGTCTCATCTACAGTCTGAAGAAAAATGATCACATCATCCCAATATTCCTGGAACTCCATTGGCTCCCTTTGCTTGCCAGCACTATCTTCAAAACCAGCTGCATCATTTAGAAAGCAAATACAACCAGCATCTTGCTAGAACCCCATTTGTTCGCTTTGCTTGCAAGCACCATCTTCAAAACTAGCTGCATCATTTACAAAGCAATTACAACCAGCATTCCCACTTATATTGCAAACAGGTTTTGAGGAAACCTGCAGCCAGGACATTATCAAACTGCAGACTAAGAGGTGTAAGTAAGGAAAAACAAGGCAGCAAACCTTTTTGGTCTATGAATCCAGGTTCTGGAACAACATTCCTGTATCCATCAGGATTGCCCAATCCCTGCTCCAATTAAGGAAAGAGGATTCTCCTGTTCAAAGAATACTACAATACAATATAATTCAGTAAAGTATAATCAAAGTGTGCCTGTGATGTTTGTGCTGCACTATTCTTTTCTTTATAAATACATACTTAGATTGCCAGTGCTAACTATAAGCAGTGAGTCAAGCAAAAATAAATTTAAATGCAGTCTGATTTGGGGTTAAACTGACACTAGTTACATTTCTGGTACTCTGCAAATTTCAACATTTCTAATCAGAGAAGTCTTTCATATACAGATTGCAATGGTCTATTTTGTCTTATTGTTTAGTTTTTTATGAAGCCATCTGTTTTCATTAAATGGTAAATTGATAAACGTAGGCAGGAAGAATAATCAGGAAATATTTTAGTAACCACAATGTTCAGTTTGTTAATTTCAGTACATAAACTAAATGGACTTGAGATACGTTAATGTAATTGTCATTTGCTTACTATGCATCTCTTTAGAACTTGCAGTTTAATAACCACTAATTAGGAGCTTAAATGATCTACTACAAATTTGTTTGTTGGTCATTTGTATCTTTTACTTGTGCATAAACTTTTGGATCCCGTTTACAAAGGACATTATTTGATTTATAAGTGACTTGCCATCTGTTAGTTAGAATGCAATTAGCATGGGCCATCAGCGTAGATGACTTGTTACTAAGGCCCTCATTTTCAAGGCCATTGCACCACTGGAACATCACTTTTTTTACTGACGCTCCAGTGGTGCAAATCCCTGGCCCATATTTACAAAGTGGAGTTAAGCCACTTTTGGTGTCTTGACCCTGCTTTGTAAATATGGCCCCTTTACGAGTATCACTTTGCGTGGAATCGGTGTGCAATGGGTGTAGCCGTGGCCATTCCACTGTAACACACGAGGATTCGTAAACCTGAGGTAACGTTAAAAACTTCCGCGTCCCCAGGTATTTGCTTTCACTATGTGAGAAGCATGCTGCAGCACACATAGGAAGTACAAAACACCATTACAGATTGTTTATGTGCAGGAAGTGACACCTTCCTGCACATAAACAATCATTCCCTGCAACGCAGGCGCCCCGCAGGCAAGAAGGGTATCTGTGCTGGCACTAGGCAGCTGATTTTAGCACCAGCACTAGGGAAAGTACAGAGGTGAGCCATATTGTTTTAAATATGGAGCATCCCTGCGTTTCTGAAGTGATGCAGTGCTGCATCAGTTCTTAGTAAATGAGGCTCTAAGTTGTAAAATTTCCGAATGATTTCTTCTTCCTCCAGTGATGTTGTTGGATGACTTTTTTTTGTTTCCACTTCTGTCAATTGACCTTTTGGACCTTTTGAACTGTTAATTGTCCCTTTGAACCAGTGTTTTGATTTTTCGTGTGCTAATAATTATTTTTTGATGAACAGGTTTTCATTGCGCTATTGCTGTATTACTGCTGGTAAAAGTTTTCTAAGAAGAATTTTTTTTAAAGTCGTACCTGAACGTTAATAACACTTTAACGTCGTATTTATTAATCTATGTCACAGACAATTCGATCAGTTTACATTAAAAATTAAGAAAGTCTTGTACTTGGTATATTTCTGTTTATTATGATGCTCATTCCTCCGATTTTGTTGATGTGAATTGGTGAATTTAGTTGGGTTTTATTTGTGTATCCAATCTAGTGCAATCCAATCCAATGATTTATAACATTTTTTAAAAGTAAACCTGAAATCGTGCCCATCGCCCTAAAAAATGAAAAGCAAATGTGGTGCTGTCTCTTAGTGATAATGCAGAATATAGTATGAAAGACAGTCTCTGATGCTCAATTGCTTCCTAAGCCCCCCTTTTGACTACCAACCAAATGTTCACATTTGCCCCACTACCCCAAACCAGTCAAGCACCCTGCACCCAGATTTCGTTGCCCACCTGATCCCAAGGGGCACAGCTCCTAACCCAGACTGTCCTGAGGTGTACCTGAACTACATGTGATAGAGGCCCTACCTCCAATATTCAAGCCGAGTGGAGGAGTAACCAGAGTTGTAACCAGGGGTGGCGTGCGGGGCCAACCTATATTTTTATGTGGCCCTCCTAAAATGAAGATTCTAAAGTTTGCTCGTGTTCTGCTATGCTGGTTGTGATAGCCAGCCAGCAAACAACTGTCTCCTTGGCTGCTGCAAGCTGCTCTTTGAGCATTAGGCCCTGATTTATGCCAAAGTGGTGCAGCCCGGTGGTGCAGCAAAGAAAGCACTACTGTGATGCGTCACTACTGAAATGCAGGGATGCGCTGTATTTACAGGAAAATGGCACACCCCTGCGTTAACGCCTGTGCTGGTGCTGAATTAGGCTGCCTGCACCAACGCAGACATCCTTGCACCATAATGCAAGGGTGTCTGCATTGAGGGGATAGATTGTTCATGTGTAGGAAGGTGAGCCTTCCAGCACATAAACAATCTAAAATGGTGAATTGGCACTTCTGTGTGTGGTGTAAAAGTACCAAAGTGTCATTTTGGAATGATTGTTTATGTGCAGGAAAAGACACTTTCCTGCATATGACAATCATCCATGGCATTTTGCTTCTTCTATGTGTGCTGCAGAATGCAGAAAAAGCAAAAACTAAGGAGGAATAAAACCATTCCTCCACTTATTGCCCTGCTAACGCCACCCCTGGAGTGGCACTAGTTTTTGTTGCTCCCATAGATTTACGATTTGGCATACATCTGGGGCAGCTTCAAAAGCAATGGGTGTTGCAGTGGAACGCCCACTGCAACACCGATTGTACGCCCCTCTGACACAGAAAACTGTGTCGGAGGGGCCCATATTTACAAGAAGGCATAATGCCACAAAAAGTGGAGTTACACCTCCTCGTAAATATGGAGCAGTAGTTAGCACCACCAGAACGTTGTGAAAAGTAACTCTCCAGTGACACTAGGGGCTCTTAAATCTGCCCCTTAATGATTTATCTGACAGGGGTCATGTGCAGGGCAGGAGCATGGCCAGGGATGGGGTCAGGCACACACAGCCAAGGTCCTACTTCCCCCTATTGTGCTGGGGATAAACTGAAAAGAGAAAATTGCTGCACTGGCCTCATCAACTGTGGGTAAGACATAAGAGTTGTCCTTTCTTTTTGAGCTTTGTGGACTCAGACCCTCACTAGTAAAACTGTATTGCCAATGGCATAGAATCTCCAGATGTAGTCTAGAGACATCCTGTTCACAAGAATTGTGGCCTGTCTATGTTTATGCATGCTGAAATCTAATAGATTTCCTTGCACCCTTTTTTACTGGCACTTTTAATGCTTGCTCCAGAGCAGGCATTAAAAGGGGGCTTCCATTCTTTAGAATGAGCCTCTATGTACTCTGTAGGAGTAGCGCCAACATTTTGGTGCTACTCCTGCAGAGTACATCAATAGCATCATGATAAATGATGCTATTGCCCCCTACTTTGGGCTCTGGTTCTTTGTACAGTATTTTAAATTCGGAGCACCCATGGTGGCGGGAGGGGGGTGCTTAGGGGTGCAGAGAAAGTGGTGCTGCACTCAGTGCAGCGTCACTTTTCATAAATCTGCCCCGCGTTCACGCATCTAGTAATTCTAATGCAAATATATTTTCATGCATGCTTTCTCAATACCTGCCCTTTAAATGTAGTTTGTGCACACCGTTCTGAAATACTGTAGTTCCACAATTTTCTTGAAAGCATTCTAAAATAGAGTAAACATACCGGCATGTGCATGCAGCATAGGCTGAGTGTCTTAGGGTATAAAGATACCTTTGAGAATGCAATGATGGATTTTTATTGATGGTAATGAAATGTAATGTGCACAGTTTATGTCAAATGCATATTATTCAGTGTGAATACATTTAAATGGACACAATCTGCATACAATGCACACAAACAACCAGGGATGGAGTAGAGCAATAATAAGGGTGCTATGTATACAAGTGTGTAGCTATTATTCGTGCAGCAGGTACAGTGACACTGGGACCCAGAAGACTGAGGGGCCCACTGAACCCTGATTATTGATGTATTTCACTGCTCAAACATTGGCCACAAGACCCATCTCATTCCTTCAACAAGGGACCATGACACACTGGCTACACCACTTCATGTGTGTCTTTTGAGATGAGTTAATCTATTTTATCCAATATGGGATGAGTGTTCTTTAATGCAAGTAGTTTTTGAAACAAATGTAAATTCAAATTTTGTTTAATTTTTTCTTACTGGAGTAATAGTAACATTTCAGGTAATTTTACCATTACCGCTTGGTAAATCCAGACCAGTACAGCACAATTACAAGCAATACCACATGAAGGGGGAATTACAATGTGGGACTGAATTTCTGGTCATAAAACCACACACAATTCCCAATTCAGTGTGGTTTTAATATATATATATATACTCATTTAGGTGTAAGTGACCACTCCTCCCTGCGCCAGATGGCCCATCAGGATATGCAGGCTACACCCAGCTCCCTTTGTGTCACTGTCTAGTGTAGATTCACAAAAAGCCCAACTGTCAGTTTGACCCAGACAGGGAATACACAAGCAGGCTGAGTCACAGAATGGTTTAAACAAGAAAATGCCCACTTTCTAAAAGTGGCATTTTCATACTAGCAATCTAAAAACCACATTTACCAAAATATGTATTTTTAAATTGTGAGTTGAGAGGCCCAAACATATCTCTATCTGCTCCCAAAGGGAACTGCACTTAAAAGATAATTAAAGGCAGCCCCCATGTTAACCTATGAGAGACATAATCCTGGCAACAGTGAAAAAACAAATTTGGCAGTATTTTACTGGTAGGACATGCAAAACACATCAGTACATGCCTCACCTTTAACATACACTGCACCCTGCCCATGGGGCTACCTAAGGCCTGGCTTTGGGGTGCCTTACAGCTATAAAAAGGGAAGGCTTGGGCCTGGCAAGTGGGTACACTTTCCAGGTCGAATTGGCAGGTTAAAACTGCACACACAGACATTCGCACTCATGTGGGTGGCGCAATAAGTGCTGCAGGCCCATTAGTAGCATTTGATTTACAGGCCCTGGGCACCTCTAGTGCACTTTACTAGGGACTTTCCAGTAAATCAAATATGGCCATCATGGATAAGCCAATTAACCATACAATTTACACAGAGATAGCAGTGGTAAAGTGCTCAGAGTTCAAAAACCAAAAGCCAACAGCAACAGGTCAAAGAAAAGTAGGAGGCAGGAGGCAAAAAGATTGGGGATGACCCTGCAAAAGGGCAAAAATCCAACAAGGAGGATGATGATGGAGCAGATAATTTGGAAGTGGAACACAGAACACTGCTGCAGGAGTCCGCAGGAGACTCCACATTGTTGAGAACTTCTAGACTTTGGCCCTCATTACAACCCTAGCAGTCGTGATAAAGTGGCGGTAATACCACCAACAGGCTGGTGGTAACTACCGCCAATTATGACCGTGGCAGAAAGATCTCTGAAAGACAGCCAATGTACCACACCGACCGCCAGGGCGGAAACAACAGACACCACGGCAGTAGCCTCCTACAGCCAGGCAGAAGTCAATGTTCCGCCCACCATATTAAGACCCTGCAAACCACCACCTTTTCCGGGGCGGGACCAACGACATCAAAAGTCTGGCAGAAACTGAGCTCAGAAGTGAGAGGACTCACCATTAGAGACACAGGGAAGAACCACACCACCATGGAACTAGAACTGCATGTTTTTCCTCTGATATTCTTAATTCTGCTCCACCACGAACACCAATGCCGGCGAAGACGATGATGGTGAGTACAGCCGCCTAGCACACAAGGGATGGGTGACACACACACACGCACAACACACCCTCCCACACACACACACACACCATACACATAACCATATGCATTAAAAAATATATATGACCCCGTAACTTGGCTGAATAATGCAAGGACAAAACGATTTCACAAAAGTGTTTGTAATAAGAGCAACACAGTAGAAATAATAAGTTAGACAAGATAATAGATATATACATATTTACAGAAAAAGGGACACAAACCAGTCCTCAATTTGCGTGGCCCGCATGGCCACAGGCCAAAGTCCAAGGTCACACATGTCACCTGCTTCAACATGGAAAGAACACTGCAGGGGCATCAGTTGGTAAATAGGCAGGCACCTCAGGGGGACCTCAGCTGGGAGATGTAACAAGACCACTGGTTCTAGAGGGGGCAACATGTCCTGTGCTTGGTCCTGGGGAGTGATGGGCCACAGTCTCTCAGGTGGGTGTCTTACGCACTGGTCCTGGAGGGGGAAACATGCCATGTGCTTGATCCTGGGGAGTGATGGGCCACAGTCTCTCAGGTGGGTCTCTTACCCACTGGTTCTGGAGGGGGCAATGTGCCCTGTGCTTGATCCTGGGGAGTGATGGGCCACAGTCTCTCAGGTGGGTGTCTTACCCACTGGTTCTGGAGGAGGCAACGTTCCCTGTGCTTGATCCTGGGGAGTGATGGGCCACAGTCTCTCAGGTGGCTGTCTTACCACTGGTTCTGGAGGGGGCAACGTGCCCTGTGCTTGATCCTGGGGAGTAATGGGCCACAGTCTCTCAGGTAGGTGTCTTACCCACTGGTTCTGGAAAGGGCAACGTGCCCTGTGCTTGATCCTGGGGAGTGATGGGCCACAGTCTCTCAGTTGGTTGTCCTACCCACTGGTTCTGGAGGGTGCAACGTGCCATGTGCTTGATCCTGGGGAGTGCAAGGTCACAGTCTCTCAGGTGGGTGTCTTACCCACTGGTCCTGTAGTGTAGAGGCCACCCAGCAGCCTATGGAGGCCGGATTACATACTGTGTGCCGGGGTGGTGGCTGCACAGTGGTGATGCCACTGGTGAGGGTAGGCTCCTGCCCATCCCCTGCAACTTTGGACGGCTGCACAGTGGTGGTGCTGCTGGTGGGAGGAGGTCCTGCCCATCCCCTGCAATCTCAGATGGCTGCACAGTGGTGGTGGTGCTGCTGGGGGGAGGCTCCTTCCCATCCCCTGGACCCTTGGATGGATGCACAACCATGGTTAGTGGTGGGGGCTCCGTCACAGTCCCTGGTCCAGGCTCCTTGCCCTTCCTGCGTGCTGGTGGAGACTCTTTGCTCTTCATGCCTGCTGTGCAGGCTCCTTGCTCTTCTTCCCTGTTGGTGCAGGCTCCTTGCTCTTTCTGCCTTCTGGTGCAGGCTCCTTGTTCTTCCTGCCTGCAGGTGCAGACTCCTTGGCCTTCCAGGTGGTAGGTGCAGTCTCCTTGCCCTTCTTGACAGCTGGGGCAGTCTCCCTCCTCCTTAGGCTGGCTGGTGCAGGCTCATTCCCCTTCAGTACATGTGGCCTGGATCCCTTTCCACCATGAGGGGGTGCAGTTAGGACTGGGCCCGTGGACTGTGTGGCTGAGGTGCTTGGCTAGGTTTGTGATACATTGCCTATACGTGCAGGATGTTGGGAGTGGTTGGGAAGAGGTCAATGGTGGATAGGAAAGTTTTTTTAGGGACATTGGGGTGGGAAGAGGGAGAAGGAATGGGAGTGGAAGATGAGGGACGTGTCTGTCTGCTGCTTTTGGGTGCAGGTGCATGGCTTGTATGCTGTTGTGAGGTGGATGGCTGTTGGGTGTCTGAGTGCTTGCTTTAGGAAGGGGGCCAGACACAATGGGAGAGGACACAGGGGACGTGTGCATGGCTGTTGTGAGGGTGTCTGCCAGTGAGGTGTGTGTTCTGCTTGGTGTGGTGATGAAGCTGGTAGTGGATGATGATGTAGTGAATGCAGGTGTGAGTGTAGACATGGCTGGGAGGGAGATGGTGGAGGGGGAGGAGGGGGAGACAGTAGAAATTGTGGATGTTGTGTCTGCGACTGGATGGTGTTTGTTTGAGTGCCTGTGCGATGAAGTGTGGTGCTTGTATTTGTCTGTGACATTCTTGGGTGTTGTCTTGTGTGCATGCTTGTTTGTATGAGTGCCTGGGATAGGTTGGGGTTGAGGGGAATGGTACTGGCAGTGGAAGATTGAGGGGGGATGGTAGAAACAGGGACAATGGCTGCCATCAGAGAGGAGGCCAGAGCCTGAATCGATCTCTGTTGGGCCACCAATCCAGTGTGAATGCCCTCCAGGAATGCATTAGATTGTTGCATCTGAGCTGCCAGTCCCTGGATGGCATTCACAACGGTTGACTGCCCTACAGAGATGGATCTCAGGAGGTTAATAGCTTCCTCACTCAGGGCCGCAGGGCTAACTGGGGTGTAGTCTGAGGTGCCTGGGGTGAAGGAGATGCCCTCCCTCTTGGGTGAGTGGGCACTGACAACTCGCTGAAAGGCTGCTGGGAGGGCGGTACTGGTATGGGGGATGGCAGCTGTACCTGTAGCGGGGGGCCACAGAAGTGTCTGCCACCACTAGGGAGTGTCCATCGGAGGAGGTATCTGTGTAAGAGCTGTCCCCTCCAGTCTCCACCGTGGTGCTCCCCTCACCCTCCGTCCCGCTGGTGCCCTCAGCGTCTGTGGACTCTGCCTCCTGGGTCCTGTGGGATGCAGCTCCCTCCGTCACCGGTGCCTCTGCCCTCTGCCAGATGATGCTAATGCACATAAGGACAGGTTGATAAAACAAGAATTAGGGGGAAAGGGACAAAGGATACACTTGGTCAGTGGCTACACCAACACCACTGTTGGCGTACACAGCACCCTCACACACAGGGAACAGGCCTACGCAATATGCATTACAGTACCAGAGAAATAGTTAGCCGCCAAGGCATGGGGAGGGGCACACACCGCCAAATGCAGCACACATGGGACCCACGCAGGCCTGGCCAGTAGTGGATGCCTACGAGCTAGGAAGCAAGATTTTCCCTATGAACCCTAGCCACCAGGGGACCTATGCTACAATTTCAGGCTTAGGGGCACCCACTGACACACAACCCTCACCCGGAAACCACCCTACCATGCGTACGATGTAATGATGGGCACTGTACTCACCCACTTCTGGATGCTTTGATACCCTCAAACGCCCATCCAGCTCAGGATAGGCCACCGGGGGGGTGAGGGTTCAACAGGCACTCCTTCCTTGTTGGGAGGCCATCCCCAGCTGGGCCTGCGCTGTCTTCCTTGCCCAGCATCTCAGGTCCTCCCACTGTTTGCAACAGTGAACGGTCTGCCTGCCACAGACCCTCAGGGTCCGCACCTCCTTGGCGATGGCACACCATATACCCTTCTTTTCATAGGCGTTGACCTGCAGAGGCAAAACACACAGGAAAATTGAATTAGACAGTCTTGCCTGTTACACATATGGCCCACCATACCACTTCACATCACCATTTACATACACATGGCCCAGCACGCAACCTGTACGCCGCCAAGAGGACATCCACCCACTCCCCTTACACGAGGCCTTAACATACACAACTCCATGCCACATGCATCGTGCTCACAGTTTACTCACCTGTTGGTCTGGAGGCCCATACAGCAGTCTGTACTGGGGTTGGACCCCATCCACCAGTCTCTCCAACTCCTCCGAAGTGAAGGCTGGGGTCCTTCCCCCAGTCACACGGGCCATGGTAGGTTCCATACACAGGTCACAGCAGCACATGCAGTGTAGGTCCTCTCCAATGGAAGGTCAGGTAACAAGTGGGGAATCAGATAGAAAATGGCAGTCACATCTGCGGCGGTGCATACCGTCACCGCCGATGTAGATTACCATTGGCCACTGTAACCCACAGGGCCCAATGTTAGCTAATGAGGAGTTGCACACAACGGCGCACAAAGTCAGCAGAATTACCTCACTTCCACCTGTCCCTCCACACAGGACAGGCAGACACCATTTCAGGGTGGGGGGCAGGCCCTGCAATAATGCTACGTCACAGGAGCTATTAGCACATACTGGACAAATCACAATGACTAATTTCAGGTTTACAGAATGCAAAGTTCTATTGTAGTTCCATTGTTCAATTTGTGACTGGATCCTCACTCTTTTGTCCCATAGATTCCTACAGCTGCGGATGAATAGGAGATGGAGACATACCCCCGTGTACAGACCCCTGGTGAACTTGGCAACACTGGAGGACAGGCACATTGTCCTCACCTATGGACTTGACAGGGCCACAATCACAGAGCTGTGCGCCCAATTGGAGCCTGACCTGATAACTGCTATCTGTTACCCCACTGGGATCCTCCCTCTTGTGCAAGTGCTATCTGTACTTCATTTCCTGGTAACTGAGTCTTTCCAAGTGATAGTGGGCTTGGCAGCAGGAATGTCACAGACAAAGTTCTCAATAGTGCTGACAAGAGTGTTGTCTGCCATGATAAAACATATGTGCAGCTACACTGTTTTCCCCCAGGTTGAAGATTTGACCACTGTGAAGGCCGAGTTTTATGTAATGTGACATATCCCCAACATAATTGGGGCAATTAATGGAACACATATTGCATTTGTCCCCACCCCTGCCATAATGAACAGGTTTTTAGGAATCGTAAGAGTTTCCACTCTATGAATGTTCAAATGGTGTGTTTGGTGGACCAGTACATCTCCCACGTCAATGCTAAGTATCCAGGGTCGGTGCATGATGCCTTTGTCCTGAGGAATAGCAGCTTCCCAAATGTGATGGCCCAACTACAGAGGCACAGGGTGTGACTAATAGGTGAGCCCTGGTTCCCACCTAGTATATGTTGGTGTATGGGTATAGTGTGGGCCATATATTGTCTAAATTTTGTATTGTGGCTAAATATTGTCCCTCAAAATTTGCAGGTGACTCAGGTTACCCAAACCTATCATGGCTGCTGACCCCTGTGAGGAATGCCAGGACAAGGGCAGAAGAATGTTATAATGAGGCACATGGGTGAACCTGAAGGATAATTGAAAGGACCTTTGGCCTCCTGAAGGCCAGGTTCTGGTGCCTCAATCTAACAGGTGGATACCTGCGCTACTCACCAAAGAAGGTCTACCAGATAATGGTGGCATGCTTCATGTTGCATAACCTGGCCGTTACACGCCATGTCCCATTCCTGCAGGAGGAGGAGGCTGGAGATGCCTGTGTGGCAGCAGTAGACACTGTGGACAGTTAGGATGAAGAGGCAGAGGATGAGGATGAGGACAACAGAAAATCTGTGATCCGACAATACTTCCAATGACACACAGGTAGGACAGTGTTACTTCACATTTCAATTACATTTGTTTTAATTTGTGTGGTAATGGCATGCTGATATTTTCGACTTCTATGCCCACTTACTATTCCCTCTGGCAATTCATTTTGCAGATATTGGTGACCTGACATATACTCCTGGGGTTATGACTACAGCCAGCTACAGGCCATTAATCTATGCTCATTCTATGTACAGTTGACCTGCAATTTTTGTACCTGTTACAATGAATTCATATTTAATACACATGACATAGTCCAATATTGTTTTTTTCAAAGGGCTTATTGAAGTGCTCATATATGGGAGGGGCAAGTGCAATCGGATGGGGTAATGATGGAGAAAGTCCAAGGTAAAGTTCCATTCTGTTTGTAGCACAGGTGCATTGTCCATAGGGGCATGGGAAGGGGAGGAATGGCAGTTCAAGGTGGACAGGGTGACAGAGTGGGACTCAAGGGTGACAATCAGGAGAGTCTCATTTCCTAGCGGGGATCTTGGCAAGTGTCTCTGGCTTCTGTCTTGATCTCGGGGAACGTTTGTGGGGTGGTTCACCTTCTGCAGGGGAGGTGTGGTGTTGGCCTGTGAGTCCTGTGGCGAGCTTCCTGGCCACTAGCTTCAGCAGAAGTGGAAAGCTGTTCAGATGTCTGGCTAGTGGCAGAGCCCACTGGTGTGAGACTGCTTCCCTCATACTGCTGACCATGTCTGCCAGCACCCCTGCAATGGAGATCAGGGTATTGTTAATGGCCTCCGAGTACTCCCTGATCCCCTGGTACTGTCCCTCCTGCAGCGGCCTGTTCTCCTGCACATTGTCCCGGATCTGGCCTATCGTGTCTTGGGAATTTTGATAACCACCAAGGATCTCTGTGAGAGCCTCCTGGAGAGTCGGTTCCCTGGGCCTGTCCTCCTGCTGGTTGCACAGCAGTCCTTCTAGTGTCCCTGTTGGCTTGCGCCTCTGTCCACTGAACCGTGTGCCTACTGCCACTGACCCCAGGTCCCTGATTGTGTTGTGGACGAGGTGTGCCTGGGGTCCCTGTATAGGTGGAAACACTGCTGATTGACATGTCCTTGGAACAGAGGTATGGTTACACTGGGTGGGTGCTGTGGTGGTGTTTCCTGATGGGGAGGCTCTGTGGTGGTGTGTGACTGGGCCTGGGTAACCAGCTGTCCAATGATCCCTGATGGGCCAGGTAGGTCATCCAGATCCTGAAGACCAGAGTTGCTGTCATCACTGTGGGCCTCTTCAGTTGGGGGACTGGATATTGCTGGCACCTCCTCTCCGCTGACATTGGCTGGGGTACCTGTGAGGTTGTAAATTATGTGTTATGGTTTCTGTGTCTGACATATTGTACAACCGTGGCTTCCCCTCTTTGGTTGGATTTTCCCTGGCAGCTTTCACTTGTGTATGTTAGTATATGGTGGGATTGTTAGTTCTCTATCGTTTGCATGCCTTAGTGATGAGTGTTCATGCAGGGCTGTGAGGGGTGTCCATGCATTGGTACAGCATGCAGGGCTTGGCATT
Organism: Pleurodeles waltl; assembly: GCF_031143425.1. Classification (NCBI taxonomy): domain Eukaryota; kingdom Metazoa; phylum Chordata; class Amphibia; order Caudata; family Salamandridae; genus Pleurodeles; species Pleurodeles waltl. The sequence goes on along the minus strand of NC_090438.1, from coordinate 329,594,663 downwards.
AGGACGAGTGAGATGTGATGGTGGGGTGAGTGAGAAGTAGTAGAGTGATGGAAGTGAGGGTGTGTGATGGCATGCAGGTGGGGGGGGGGTGATAGTAGTAGAGAGTTGATATACCAGAGTCCAGTCTGACTTCAACTAGACTCTGACTCCATCTCTGGCCTGGCCCTCATGATGAAGTATTGCCAAGACTTGCTCCTCCCATGCTGTGAGTTGTGGGGAAGGAGGTGGGGGTCCACCACCAGTCCTCTGGATGGCGAGCTGGTGTCTTGCTGCAATGGAATGTAAATTCCCCCGCAGCTCATTTCACCTCTTCTTGATGTCATCCCTAGTTCTTGGGTGCTGTCCGATGACGTTGAGTCTGTCCACGATTCTCCGCCGTAGCTCCATCTTCTTAGCTATAGATATCTGCTGCACCTATGCTCCAAACAGCTGTGGCTCTACCCTGACAATTTCCTCCACCATGACCCTTAGCTCCTCCTCTGTGAAACAGGGGTGTCTTTGTGGTGCCATGGGTAATCTGTGAGGTGTGTTGGTGAGGTTGTGCTGGGTAATGTGTTGGGATGTGTGATGTTTAGTGTTTGAGTGGTGTATAGGTGTGAATAGTGTGTGGCTCAAGTTGTGTCAGTTGTCTTGATGTCAATCTCTTAACAGTAATTGTTGTTTGGAAAGGATTGTGGGTAAATTGGGTGTGTGCTTTATAGTGGTGTGGGAGTGGTTTGTGTATTGGTGTCAGGTGAGTGTTGTTTGAATTGTCCAATGTGGTGTTGTTTTGTATATGGGTGTCCATTGTGAGCGCGGCGGTATGTACCGCCAATGGTTTACCACCGTTGCATGTCCGCCATGGTGATTCGTGGGTCATAATGTGGTGGGCGTAGTTCTGTTGGTGTAACTGTGTGAGTTTTGATACCGCCAGTTTATCACTGATCTTTGGTGTGGCGGATTTGTGTATGTGGCTGAATACTGACGGATTGGTGTGTATGTGACATAAGATGGTGAACGGATATCTGCCACGGTGGCTGTAAGTTGGCAGCCGTCAGCGTAGCTGTAAGTGGGATTTACCGCCAATTTCATTATGAGGGCCATAGTCACTATACTAAAAACATCACATTGTAAATAGAACAAATAAAATACTTTGCACCTGATTCCCCTTGGTCTACTGGTTCTCCACTACATATACCATTGGAATGTGACTCAAACCTCAGTGAGCAGGTAAGAAATAGAAAGGTGATAAATATCGTAGCAACACCATTTGTGAAGTAAGAGAGTCTACTGCCTCCATCTCACACAACGGTGACACGCAAATCACGGGCATGTGACTCCTGAAGGCCTAGATCCATGCACGCCTACATACATAATGCCATCAAGTGGTCAAGGTGCTAATACCAGCCCATTCACCACAACTACACCATGCCTAACAGGATGTATGCAAGGGGGGCACACATAAGGTTGGAGTTGTCAACAAATGGATGTTAAGTGATGTAGGAACAGAACACTGTCACAACTCATGGTGAGTGAAGCAGCTTTGTCTGCATGGTACTGTGTGACAAGGGTGGGACATCATTGATAACTATGGACCTTCAATAATTGTCCAGGGGTTGTGTCCATTGTCTGATGCCGAGACTGAACATTGTATCCATGGGATAATGTCCTGGCACTCCCATTGGGCACAACCCTGACACATGGTGACTGTAACTCACGTATGGCACACACACATTGGCTGTGGAGTGTGCAATGGGTTGCCAGACAAAATAAGCAGCTATGAGTGCAGAATCACTATCCAAACACATGACCCATTGTCAGGATCTAAGGATTTATTGGGACAATGCACCACCAAATATTTGTCTGGGTTGAATGTCTTACATTCACTATGTACATGAGGTGCATACTTGTCACAGAAATCTGCTGTTTTGACACACTCCTAGAGCAAATCAAGATATACATGTGAAGACTGTTTCACAGGTGTATGTCCTAGGTAGCAACGAGTTTGCCAGTATCAACAATGCATGACATGTTTCAGCATGTTTACCTAGTATGCTCTGTATAACAACATCATACAACACATAGCAAAGCACACCACTCATTGTGACAGAACAAGTGAATGGTAGCAACAGAACCAATTTATCTCATACATGTGATTGGCTCCAAAATATCAGGCAGTTGTGTGATGTGCTACTATGTCCAGCATTGTTAAATACTGTCTGATAACAACAGCAAACTGAGTGGGAGTAGACCTAGCCTTATATGTTGCATTTGGCTAATGAACAGTACAGCACGGAGATGATTTCACTCCTCAATATCATTCAGTCATGGTAAGAGTTACCTAGGATGTGGCATGCTGGAAGAAATGCATACCCATGTTCAATAAGGGATTTGGATGGACAGCTTTTAGACACCCACAGATGCTTACAAATACAACACAGAAGGTCACTTGGAGACAACACAAGCTCTGTGGCAAGTGTAATGTCATGTGTGGGTGGCACTCATTACATCTCACAAACACAGTCAATGGAACTGTAGCTATCAAGAAGCCAGTAGTAGAAGATGTGTACATCTACAAATTACACAAGTCATGTTACATCATGTCCATGTATGACCAGACAATGGTGCTGTAGAGGATGTGTACCAAGTGCAAGCAGCCTAAAGAATCGGTGCAATATAGGAGACAATACATACCTCACCAGTAATGCAGGCAAACATGGAGAAGGGACACACATAGATCAATACTGACTGTACAACACATCAATTTCTACATGTCAACATTTAGCATATGTACAGAGAAGGTGTCCAGGTAAATACATAACCTAGTCATGTTTGCCACTAGCATACCAGGGTATTTGCCCATCACAAGCCACCATGACACGAGGCAGTGGCAGACAACACCATCAGTAGCCTGCCATATTTCTAATATTAAAGTCAGACCAGATATACAAGCCCTAAACAAGCTGCCCAGGGAAACAACTAAGGACATCAAGTAATGAGACATGTCCTACATGTGCAATCCCCCGAGCTCTATACATGGGAGGGGAAGGCTGACATCAAGTACTGCAGAGGAAAATATGATATCCTGGTCCGTATGACCACACTTGGGCATGTGTCTTTCTGTTGGGGAATGTGCATAGTTCTGCTGAGTAGCAATCATGCAGAGTCTATATCTCTGCTCAATAAACCCACACATCACTGCTCTGGTCACATCAACATATGACATTGTCAGGGGCCTGATAAATGTGCACAGGGGCTGAGTAAACTGGAGCACCATTAACCTGCCCCTTCACATGCAGCCATGGGTTTGTGTTGCCATACAAACTCACACAGTGGTGATGATGAGTAGGCTGCACCAATGCCAGACTTCAACACTGCACAGTGGTATGCCATTGTATGTGACAGTCATAACAAACATGATATTGATAAATGTGAGTGCCCAGTTGGAGGCATGCATACATATACCACATATCTCAGCACACATGCAACACTATAATGGCTCAGGCATGATAATGTGTATGGATCCTGAACAAAAGGCAACATAGCACAAAAATAAGGGCATAGGTATCACAAAATCAGTAACTGAAAGAAATTACCATCACATGTGTTCCGACATACGGAAACATTGGTGGCACTGATGTGACAACACATGCATTTGTAGAATGCAACTTGTGTCTACGCAGGAAGATAGTAATGTGAGGTTTCACATCCCATGAACACACCACTGTCATCATATCTTACAGAAATTACACAACACATGTCTTTACACACACACAGCATATATCAACTTTCACTAGCACATGTGTACATATCACCTCCTGCAACTAAGATGCATGGGAAACCAAATGGCACACGTGTAGCAGAGCAACATGAAGTAAAATCCAACAACACCCCACAGAGTGGACACACATGCACATGCAAATTCCCCAGGGGTTACGTGATGTCAATGCAGTCCAAGTCCACTGAACATTCTGAGTACAAATTGTAATGGTTGTCACATGCCTTACCATGTGTGGGACATAGGCCATCATATATATTGTGTTGTAGGTATGTGTACACTTGTATCTCAGACATAACAATGTAATCCACCCAAAAATTAGTATTCATACACATATGTACACACATATCACACATGTGCAAACATGTATGTGGACAGAGTGTAGCTATACATGCACCTCTGCACAAGGTATGAGTAATCACATGCATCAGACTCATAAACAAACCTATAGGTTCAACATACCAATGTCATTGTGATGACATTACTGGATAGAAATGCACATGTAGCCATACCACATATACAACATTGTAGCACAGCCCATGGAACATGTTAAGTGAATCAGGATGCACTCAAGGGCTACAATGCAAAAATCCACACAATTCCATCATGCGTAAAAAAAAAATCACGCAAACACATCAACTCCTCACTGCAACATAAGTAAAATGACGCCTGGGCCCTGAGCAGCAATTACACTTCCAAACATCTCTTAATGCACCATGGTGAAAATCGATGCATGACCGTCATGCATAAACATTTTTCACAATTATGCATATACCATACAATTCCCCTAAGCAAAAAGACGCCTAGCCCCTGCACGTCTACTACATGTCCACAGGCAATTTCACATTAAGGGGGTCATTACAACATTGGCAGGCGGAAACTGCCGCCCGCCAAGTTGTAACTGCCGTGTGGCAGCCAATGCGGCCGCACTCCTGTGGTGCCCATTATGACATGCCCGCTGGGCCGGCGGGCAGACACAGAGTTTCCGCCCGCCGGCCCAGCAGGGATGTGGGACGCAACATGGGAGCCAGCTCCAAATGGAGCCAGCGGTGTTGCGGCCGTGCAATGGGTGCAGTTGAACCCGTCGCGCTTTTCACTGTCTGCTATGCAGACAGTGAAAAGCTGCACGGGGCCCTGTCAGGGGGCCCCTGCACTGCCCATGCCAGTGGCATGGGCTGTGCAGGGGCCCTCAGGGGCCCCGCGACTCAACGTACCGCCAGCCTTTTCCTGGCGGTTCAAACCACCAGGAAAAGGCTGGCGGTGCGGGGACTCGTAATCCCCTGGGCAGCGCTGCAAGCAGCGCTGCCCTGGCGGATTATCACCGCCAGGGCAAATGTGTCGGGAAACCGCCGGCCCAAGCGATGCGACCGCGCTGCGGTCGTAATCCCCTCTGAAGCACCGCCAGCCTGTTGGCGGTGCTTCAGCCAAAACAGCCCTGGCGGTCTTGGACCGCCAGGGTTTTAATGAGGGCCTAAATGTGAGAAAAATGCTGCACGACCGTCATGTATCCCAAAAAAATGAAGAATGACTGGAAATGTGACGCACATGCCCAGGAAGTGATGAAACAGGACATCCTGCCTGTAATCATGGTACAATGAATTCACTTTCACTTCACAGTCTTTTTGTCTGTCACTGTGTGAGGGTGTGGAGCTGGTGCTGTAGGAGTTTTGTATTGTTTGTAGTGTTTGTTGTACTGTACTGTGTCCTAGAGGTGTTGTGTTTCATTTGTCTTTAAACTTGTCTTTTGAATTATGAGTAAACAGTTTCTGTCTCTGTATTGGGGAGTGTTTATCGGGGGTATTTCAGTTGTTCTGGTAGTTTGGGTAGTTGGCCTAGGTGTTAGGTATATTTATTTTTTGTTTTGGTTGAACTGCATTTGCAGTCCAGTATGTCGGGTAAAGGGAGGATGGCACTGAAAGCGGTCGATGAGCTGAGGGGTTTATCTGGCTTCTTCAGCACTACCTCCACATGCTGCATCAAGTGGGTGGCCATGTCATTCTTGGCTACCCCGCAGCAGCAAGGCGGCTGAGGTGGGGCAAGGTGCTCCACCAACTAACACGGATCTTTGGGACAGGAAGGAACAACCATCAACTCAAGCATCTCTGGGCACATCTTGTTGCAGGGGAGCAGGATCTGCTGGATCACATGGACATAGAGATTGGTGGAGCAGTTGGAAAGTCTCCTATTTCCATACAAAGGTGGTCATTACAACATTGGTGGTAAATGCCGCTTACCACCGTGCAGAAGACCGCCAACACACGGCCGCGGCAGCGGAATTCCGCCACAGCCACTATGACCCACATTTCGGAATCCGCCAAAATTCTGACACCCACACAAGTCAGCCACACCAAATGTCAGTGATAAACTGGCGAAAACAAAACCTCCACCGTCACGCCAACAGAAATACGCCCACACTATCACGACACACGAATCCATGCAGCGGTCTTTCAACCGTGGTATTCCATTGGCGGTACACACCGCTGCGCTCAAAATACACATACATTTACAAAACACTACCACATTGGACAATTTGAAATACAGACACCTGATACACATACCAACACCACTCCCACACACCCAATACAATATAAAACACATACCCACATCACCCACAAACCCCTATGACCACAATTACGGAGAGAAGGCGAGAAAGAGAGCACCAGCAAGAACAACAGCATCCACAGGCACACAACACCATCACCCACAGAACTTCCACGCACCTCATACAACACACCACTACACATCAGCACACATATCACCACACACTCCACCCCACACATCACCTACACCACCCCATGGCATGGCAAAGACACCCCAGGTTCTCGGAGGAGGAGCTCAGGGTTATGGTGGAGGAAATCGTCCGGGTAGAGCCACAGTTATTCGGAGCACAGGTGCAGCACACCTCCATTGCAAGGAAGATGGAGCTATGGCGAAGAATAGTGGACAGGGTGAACGCAGTGGGACAGCACCCAAGAAATCGGGAACCCAGGATAACCCACCACCCCAACAACAACAGGGACCTGGGGCAGTGGTAGTGGGCACACGGTCCAGGGGACGGAGGCCCAGGAACACAGGGGAACTGGGAGGGCTGCTGTGCAACAGGGGACGGACAGGCCAAGGGAACCCACTCTCCACAAGGCCCTCTCCTCCATCATGGGAGCCTACCACCACTCCCAGGAGATGATGGCAACGGTACTGGACAAGTTTCAGGAGACCCAGCGCCTGCAGGAGGAACAGTATATGGGCTTCACGGAGGAACTCAGAACCATCAGCTCCACCCTGGGCACCATCGTAGGGGTGCTGAAAGAACTTGTGAACACCAGGAGGAGGCACCGCCACAGGACCACCACACCAGCACCCCACCCCCTGCAGAGGGAGAACGACCCCGCAAACGGTCCCTGAGATCCAGGACAAAGACAGAGCACGATGCCAAGACCCCCGCCAAGAAATGAGACCACCCTGATTGTCATCCTACTGTCCCACTTTGTCACCCTGTCTATACTGAAACTGCCCCAGCTCCACTTCCTATGTCCACATGGGCAATGCACCTGTGAGACTAATAGACTGGACTCTGCCATGGACATTCCTTCGCCATCATCCCTCACCATTTCACTACCCCCTCCAATATTGAGCACTTAAATAAACACACTTACAGCACAAAACAATCTGGAGTCTGTCTGTGATTTTGAAATAGTGTATTAGCAATTACAGTGACAAAATGCTCTTTCAAGTTGAATGTCAACATACCTATGTCACACAGCTCTAGTCCATGAGGAATCTAAGCAGATGTCACACAGTAGGACCCACAGCTTTGAAATCGTAAGGGAAAGTGACAACTCAGTGACCATACACTGGGTGAAAACGACACACAGTAGAGAGGTAGTAGTGTTAAAGTACATGTAGTAGGCAGCTCTGTATTCTTACCTGTGTCTCACTGGAAATATTGCTGGATCACTGAGTCCCTGTTGTGCATGTCTTCTTCCCTTGCTTCCTCGTCTTCACTGTCCACAGGCTCCACAGCTTCAACAACACCGCCATCTGGACCATCCTCCTGTTGAAAAGGCACCCGTTGTTGCAAAGCCAAGTTATGAAGCATACAGCAGGCCACGATGATCTGGCACACCTTCTTTAGTTAGTAGAATAGGGATCCACCTGTCATATGGAGGCACCTGAACCTGGCCTTCAGGAGGCCGAAGGTCCGCTCGATCACACTCCTAGTTCGTACATGGGCCTCATTGTATTGTTCCTCTGCCCTTGTCCTGGGATTCCTCACTGGGGTCAGTAGCCATGACAGGTTGGGGTAACCAGAGTCACCTGCAAATGGTGAGGGACAACTGTTAGACACGCACTAACCTGGAGGGATATCCCCAGACCCAGACAACCATTCCTACTGACTTGCTTCCAGGTGCTCACCTAATAGCCACACACGGTGCCTCTGGAGTTGACCCATCACATAAGGGATGCTGCTATTCCGCAGGATGTAGGTGTCATGCACTGAGCCAGGGAACTTGGCATTCACATGGGAGATGTACTGGTCTGCCAAACATACCACCTGTACATTCATAGAATGATAACTCTTCCGGTTACTGTACATCTGTTCACTCCTGTGGGGGGGGACCAAAGCCACATGTGTCCCATCACAGACCCCTATGATGTTGGGGATGTGTCCCAGGGCATAAAAATCGCCTTTCACTGTAGGCAAATCCTCCACCTGAGGGAAAACAATATAGTTCTGCATGTGTTTCAGCAGGGCAGACAACACTCTGGACAATACTTTGGAAAACATAGGCTGGGAAATCCCTGATGCCATGGCCACTGTTGTCTGAAAGGAACCACTTGCAAGAAAATGGAGCACTGACATCACCTGCACTTGAGGGGGGATTCCTGTGGAATGGCGGATTGCTGACATCAAGTCTGGCTCCAACTGGGTACACAGTTCCTGGATTGTGGCACGGTCAAGCCTGTAGGTGATAATCAAATGTCGCTCCTCCATTGTCGACAGGCCCACCAACGGTCGGTACACCGGAGGATGCCGCCATCTCCTCAAATGTCCCAGCGGACAGTGCCTATGAAGGACAACAGCGATCACAGAGTCAAACAACTCAGAGGTACGTACCCACAGTTTACACAGAACACCTATCATACACAAAAGGTGGCCTGTATGTGTGTTGAGTCTAGGCCTAGGTATGATTGACGCAGTTGGAAATGCAGCCATGTGGGCCCCTGAAATAGTGGCTGCCTGACCTGTAAAGTGGGACAATGGGAGGTGAGGTAACTGCGCTGGCGTTGTACACCGTTGCGGTAGGCGGTCGAAGACCGCGGCGCAATGGTGCATTGGTTAACATTGGACCGTATGGGTCCCAGGAGCCAATGGTGATGTACGCCGGCGGTGACGGTACGCACCTCCGCGGACGTGACCTCCATTTTCTATCACTTTAATCACTCGATACCTGATCTTCGACAGGAGAGGACCTACACTGCAAGTACTGCTGTGACCTCGGTCTGGAAGAGACAATGGCTCGACTGTCTGGGGAAAGGGCCCCTGCCTTCACCTCGGAGGAGTTACAGAAACTCGTGGGTGGGGTCCTCCCCCAGTACACGCTACTCTACAGTCCTCCAGACAAACAGGTAAGTACACTGGAAGCATGCCGTATGGGCTATGCCTGTGTGGAGAGGGCTGGATGTAAGAAGGGGGGAGAGTGCTGCGTGCATGAAAGACGGTGAATGCATGTTCCACATGGCAAGGGTAGGGATGGGGGCCAATCACTTCGACTGTGCAGTTGGTAATAACTTCTCTTTTTCCCCTGTATATTTCATGTAGGTCAGCACCCACCAGAAGAAAGATATTTGGCGTGCCATCGCCAAGGATGTCTGGACCCTGGGGGTCTACCACAGACGGAGCACCCACTGCCGGAAAAGATGGGAGGACATTCGCCGCTGGAGCAAGAAGACGGTGGAGGCTCAGCTGGGGATGGCCTCCCAACGTGGGAAGGGTGCCCATCGCACCATGACCCTCCTGATGTTCAGGATCCTGGCAGTGGCCTACCCAGAGTAGGATGGGTGCTTGAGGGCATCACAGCAGACACAAGGGGGTGAGTACACTCTCATTCTGCTGACTTTGCGCGCAGTGGAGGTGTCTGGGTGGGGGAGGAGGGCTGTGGGTTTCCCTAGGCCAGGGCGAGTTCCGTAGGCAAGGCCCCTCTGTATGTCAGGCCATGTGGCACCCCAACCCACCTCTGTAGCGTGCCAAGTACAAGTAGGCATGCCCTTGTGTCATCTATGTGTGCAGACGTCGTCCATAGCCTTGTAGGCCATTTCCCAGAAATTGAACAGTGGAGCCCAAGAGCGCGGCATAGTGCAGGGGGCTTCTGTGTCTGTCGTGTCCGCCAATGGTAGCGGTAATGCATGCACTCAACATGTCTTTCTTCTGTCTCCCCCCCCCTATTTTGTGGCCTCCCTGTTCTTGTGTGCATTAGCATCATCAGGTGGAGGAGCAGTGGCAACGGAGCACGAGGGAGCTGCATCCCACATGGCCCTGTAGGGCAACACTATGGAGTCTGAATTCACCAGTGGGACGGAGGGCGAGGGGAGCTCCACGGCTAGGACAGGAGCTGACACCAGCGACACGGACTCGTCCTCTGATGGAAGCTCCCTTGTGGTGGTGGCAACATCCGTGCCCCCCGCATCTACAGGTACAGCCGCCACCCCCCCTATCAGCACCGCCCTCCCAGCAGCCCCTCAGCATTTGCCCCGTGCCCACTCACCCAGGAGGGTGGGCATCACCTTCACCCCAGGCATCTCAGGCCCTGCCCCAGTCACCACTGCTGCCCTCGGTGAGGAGGCCATTGACCTCCTCAGGTCTCTCACTGTTGGGCAGTCTACCATTTTGAATGTTATCCAGGGTGTAGAGAGGTAGTTGCAACAAACCAATACATTCCTGGAAGGCATTCATTCTGGTCATGCGGCCCTTAACTGAGCTTTTCAGACTCTGGCCTCAGCACTGATGGCAGCCATTGTCCCTGTCTCTAGCCTCCCCCCTCTAACTTCCTCAACTCCGACCCAATCCCCTGTACCTCAGCCTATCCCAAGCGCACCTACAGACCAACATGCACACACCTCAACACAAAAGGGAAGCTCAGGCAAACATAAGCACCTCACATCCCACAGGCACTCACGCAAGCATCACACACATGCAGACATACCAACATCCACTGCCTCCACTGTGTCCCCCTCCTCCTCGTCTCCCTCCTCCCTCCCAGTCTCGTCTTCACTCACACCTGCATGCAGTACCTCTACAGCCACTACGTCCCTCTCCAGCACACCCACCACCACACCCCGCTCATGTGCAGTCACCACCCCCACTACCATTCACACGTCCCCTGTGTCCTCTCCCAGTGTGTCTGTGACGCCCCCTCCCAAGATACACAAACGCAGGCACACACCCATCCAACAGCCATCCACCTCACGACATCCTCCAGTGCATGCACCTTCACCCAAAGTCACCAAACTTACACCTCCTACAACCACCACCTCTTCCTCCACTCCCAAACCCCCTCCAGCTACCCGTCCCAGTGTCTCCAAAAAACTTTTCCTGTCCACCCTTGACCTCTTTCCCCCACCTCCCCCACCCCATCCGTCTCATAGGTCCCGAACTAGCACCTCAGCCACAACATCTCTGGGACCAGTGGTGCCTGTAGTCACCGGAATCTGGAGTGCACCGGCCACCAGGGGAGCCAGTGTGGCACGGAGCCATAGCACAGACAGTCCCCCACCTGTGAAGCATCAGAAGTTGGCCAGTGCCCGGCGGGAGAGGGGGAAGACTCCAGCGACCAAAGCCGCTCCCAGGGGTCCCGTTGAGAGTGCAGAGTCAGCTGTGACACCTACCAAGGTGGGGAAGGGCCACAAGAAACCCGGCAAGTCTGGGAAGAGCTGCACGGCGAAGAAGACCGCCTTCATCCCAGCTGTCCAGGAGGCCAGCACCAGCCCGACTGCCCAGGAGGCCACCGCCAGCACCAGCCCAGCTGCCCAGGAGGTCACCCCCAGCACCAGCCCAGCTGCCCAGGAGGCGACCGCCAGCACCAGCCCAGCTGCCCAGGACGCCACCACCAGCACAAGCCCAGCGGGGCCATGAAGGACTGCCGGCAAAAGGCCCGTTGGGCCATGAAGGACCGCCAGCGCCAGCCCCACTGGGCCATAAAGGACCGCCAGCAGCTGAGACCCTGCAATGGAGACCGCCATCTGAGGCACCGCTGAAGAGGGCACCGCCATCTCAAGCACCGCTGAACAGGGCACCACCATCTGAAGCACCGCTAAACAGGGCACCGCCATCTCAAGCACTGCTAAATAGGGCACCGCCATCCCGAACACCGCTGAACAGGGCACCGCCATCTCAAGCACCGCTAGCCCATGAGCGGCAGGGGCCCTGACGCAACTGAGTCCATCACGGGGTGAATGATGCACTCTGGGCACCATGCCCCCTCCAGAACCAGTGGAGACTGACATCCACTACCTCTGTCCTTAAGAGGATGAAGCACTCTGGGCACCATGCCCCCTCCAGAACCAGTGGAGACTGAGATCCACTATCTCTGTCCTTAACAGGATGAAGCACTCTGGGCACAAGGACCCCTCCAGAACTAGTGGAGAAAGGCATCCACTACCTCGGTCCTTGGCAGGATGAAGCACTCTGGGCACAAGGCCCCCTCCAGAACCAGTGGAGAGATACATCCACTACCTCTGTCCTTAACAGGATAAGCACTCTGGGCACCATGCCCCCTCCAGAGCCAGTGGAGACTGACATCCACTACCTCTGTCCTTAACAGGATGGAGCACCCTGGGCACCATGCCCCCTCCAGAACCAGTGGAGACTGACATCCACTACCTCTGTCCTTAACAGGATGAAGCACTCTGTGCACCATTCCCCCTCCAGAACCAGTGGAGACTGTCATCCACAGTGGCCCCCTCGTGGATTTGGCTTCATGCACTCAACCAGCTGAGGTGCCCCCCCTTTCCCTCCCCCTGAGGTGATGCCCCTGAAGTGTTCTCTCCATCATGGTCGGGGATCTTGTGTGGGCCTCGCCCATACCGTGTGGTCCCAGTGTTCCACGGACTATCTTAGTGCACTACCTGGACTACTATGCTTGGTATATATTTTGCACATGGTGCATATATATATTTCTGCCTACTTGTTTTTAATATATTATAATGTTTACACTAATTTTCTATTGACTTTGCATTCTTCCAGGGGGTTTGGGAGGGTGTTACTGTGATGTATAGATTTGCATTTGTGTGTGTTGTAGTGGTTGAGGGTGGAGGTGTTGCGTGTGTGTGTCCCTGTTTCTTCCCTCCCCCCTCCCCTGTGTCGTAGGTGCAGTACTCACTGTGGTCTTCGCCGCCGGCGTTCATGCTCCTGGTAGAGGAGCAGGAAGACTATTGCAGGGAGAATTTGGAGTTCTGGGTCCATGGTGTTCTCGTTCCTCGTGGGGTGTGTAGAGGTGAGCGTTTTCCCTTCAAAATTCCTATTTCCGCCGTGTTTTTATCCGCGGTGAATCCGCCCCGGAAAAGGTGGCGGATTGGTAGGTTGTAATACTGTGGGCGGTACATTGTCTCCCGCCTGTCTGTTGGCGGTGACTGCCGCGCTGTTTGTTTGTACCGCCGTGGCGGTCGGAGTGTTAAAGTGGCTGTCTTTGTTGGCGGTTTCCGCCACGGTCGTAATTGCAATTTTTTTACTGCTGGCCTGTTGGCGGTTTTACCGCCGCTTTAACACCGTCCGCCAGGATTGAAATGACCACCAAAGTATTTTCTTTTGCATGTGCATGACAGTTCCAGATATGGGTTGAGTGCTGCATTTAATGGTTGTGGATCTGGATAGGTCAAATGCTACCTGTAGGAAAAGTCCCGAAGCCACCTTAGGCCTGCAATTCTGAATGGCTGCTGAGAGCAGGTGTGATATGGGGGCACATAATTGTATAGAATGGGCCCCCATGTACTTAGCAGAAGTTGTGATGATCTGTTGCAACTCCTGCTGAGTACATAATTTACCTACACATAAATAGATGCAGTTGGGCCCTACCAGCACCATGCCAAGCCTTAATTCACATTAGGTCACACATGGCAGAGGTAAGGAGTGCACTGAGGGCCACAAGGATGGTATAGATGCAATTGGTTCTGCACCACTGTTGTTATATCGTCCCTTTGTGTCATTGGCCATGGCAATGTAAGGGAGATTGACCATGCACTGGGTCCAAACTACTAGCACTTCCCTGTTCCAGTTCATTGAGAATCACATACACCCTATACTATGTCTATTACCACACACATGTGCAGTGTTAGTTCCACAGGCCTGATGCTTCTCACTGACAGTATGTGGCTGCCCTGCATCTGCTCCATCACTGGCACACTACTCAGTAACCTGCACCAACAAATGCATCACAAATCAAATCAAATGGACCACTGAGCAAATGTGTCTGTGTGGAGGCATATTTCTATGACAATATTCTTATCTCTCCCTGGACAAATAATGGTATACCATGGCAACAATCTCTGGCCACACACTATTGGCAATACATCCATGATTTCAATCAGTCAGTGTGAATGCAGGTACAACTATCTTCACATGAGTAAACTCCCATAGTATTTTTGATTGCATGTGTGCCTTGTGATGGCACACATATATTACTTACTTCACTGAAGGATGTATCACGGCATTCCTCAACACCTTGACATACCCACAAACCCCTGGGCAGTAGTTTGTCAGTTTGTTATGACAATGGGGTAGATGTTTACAACATCTGAGGCAGGCCAAACGCTATGGTTATCACAATGGGATAGCCACTGCAACAACCATTGCATGCCCCTAGATGCAATATACAGTGTCAAGGAGTCCCATATGGTCATGGAGGTGTAGTGCTAACAGATACCTACATGATAATGCCATGTAAATGGTGCAGTGGGAAGCACCACAGGAGTGTCAGTGATGGTTTCTAGGTGCATGGGTATACATTATCAGAGAGTATGTGCGATTGACTGATCATAGATGTTTGTCAGTTGCTCTGATCTACCACTACGACAACATGCTCACTCAGCCTAACAGGTTTACCGTGAATAATGTCATCTATTAACTGATATGTACAAATTGCACTAAGCAATGTTTTCTATTCATGTCTTCCAGATGGACTTGCACCCTACACCGTAGGAGAGATTTTCTGATTTGAAGACCCCAATGCATCCAGTAAGTGTCATCTTGAGCGTCCTGTGTGCTAATCCAGGGTTTGGTGTGAGTCAGTCTGAAATGCGGAACGCTATGAAAGATGGTTTTACCTAACTGATGATCTGATATCATTGGAGAATAGATGGTGACATCATATATGTTGGAATGTTGTGCAAGGAGAATAGCTTGCTTGTAGTTCAAGGGCCAATGTGTGCTGCCATGGAACTGTGTGATATAGGAATTGTAATGGCTGGCCACTTCTTCATTGATGTCTACCATAATGGGTCTCAAGGCATCTGTATTTACATAGCATGCCTGTTGACAACCACTTTCTCATAGTACCATTGTCAGCACTGTGTGCCACACGTAGCTTACACTTACTGACAAGATGGTACAGATGTGGGTTATATCTGGAGAGGTCTCTAGGGGGCTTATGTGGGAAACAAATACAACACAGGTGCCTCAGTACCCTTCAGATATAATGAGTTGGTAGTACTGCAAGGAGCCACATTGTGCTGCAGTCAGTAGTGTACACAATTAGTCGACAACTGAGCTCCTGTTGATTGTGGGTTAGGAGAAGTGTGCGTTACTGAGGAGTTAAAAAAATTACCAATTGGTATGGAAAAGACAATGACAGCACATAACAGGCAATTCAACAGTGATTAGGTGAAGAGGGCACATTTCCTACTGTCGCAACACTGGCATGATCTTAAGCCCAGAGCTAAGGAGAAACAGTCCATTTGGTACAGACTGGTTCTACCGGGTGCTTTTCCTTGTGAATGTTATTCCTTCCACATCTTCATTCTCTGTTGTGTGTGGTGCCTCCTGTGCCATAGCTGATGCTGTTGCAGAGGTAGAGGGGTCACATACACTTCAGGGGATAGAGATATGGAGTCAAAGGTCCCAGCAGCTGCCATTTGTGGCAACACATAAGGCATCACTGCTGCAAGGAGGAACACTGCAACAACATAAAGGTGGTAGGCAACCTTGTTTTCCCTGAGGGAGGCCACTTCCTGCTGTATGGACTCCAGGGTATTCTGCATGCTGCTGGCAGTTTGGGAGAGCATTTGTTGTAGCCCCTGTTTCAGGACAGCAGCTATGTCCACCAGAGACTGCTGGAGTCCACGTAGTGGGGAGTGGGTGCCTCTTATGGCAGCTGAGTTGTTATTTTGTGGCATATGTAGGTGTCCCAAGGACCACCTGAGTGTAACATTTGGTGAGGCTCAGGTGGCACAATGCCCTGTCCTATATGTACCAATTTGCTGAAGCCACCTGTTTTGCCTTGATGCCACCTTGCATATATGGCCCCTACACACCCAGCACTTTGTGTGGAAGGTGTGTGCAATGGGTGTTGCTTTGGGTGTACCACGCCAACACTCATTGCATTATCACACTGCCTCAGAATGCGGACTATTTGTATACCAGACTCTGGGCCAATGCAGCAAGCATAGAAAAATCAAAAATCAAGAATGAATAAAAGTATTCCTCGTTGCACCTTGCTAACACCACCTCTGGGGTAATCTTGTAAATCTGATACAACATCAAAATGCAATGGGTGTTGGTGTGGCACACCTAAAGCAAGACCCATGGCACGCCCCTTCCATGCAAAGGGCTGCGTGTGAAGGTGTTGTACTTACAAGGTGAGGTTAAGCCACAAAAAGTGGCTTAACACCACCTCGTAAATACGGTGCAGGGCATAGCACCACTGGGAAGCGACGCTTCGGTGGCTCTGGGGGCTTTTAAGTATGCCCCTAACTTTGCTGTTGTGCAGGATGGTGTTCCTTCCTGCACATAAACATTCTCCCTCTCAAAGCAGCTAGGTGACTGCATTGGCACACATCTGATTTCCACTTGTGCAAGGGTACACACAGGGGTGCAGGGTATTGTAGTTTTAGATGTGGTGCAGTATACTGCAGCAGTTTAGATTCGTAGTGATGTGCCATATTTACTTGAATACAGTACAGCCCTGTAATTCTACATGCACCTGTACAGATTAGTGCTCCCTGAACCAACCAGGCATTGTTGGAGGATGATGACAGGGTGCCTGCCTTGAAGTGATGGTTTGTTCATATGCAGGGAGATGTCCGTTCCTGCACATGTACAAGCTATTGTTGCAGAGATGGCATTTCATTGTGTGCTACAAGATACAGCACACATGAGTAAAGGCAATGTGATTTTGAGAAAGGGAAGCATTTTGGCCAGAGACACCACCCTGACACCACCCCTGGGGTGGTATTGACTTCCGTCCTAGTCTCTGATGTCTACGTTGTGTTGGTACAGAGGCTTTGCCTATATGCAATGGGGGTTGTAATGGCACAGTCAGAGCCACACTACTTGCACATGCCTACCAGGCAAAGTTGTGCTTATTTACATGGTGAAGTATAGACATAGTGAGTGGCCTATGTTGATGTTTTGTATATGTTGGTGTGCATCGCACAACCAAAGCATTGGTACATGTGTCGCTTGGGTGATGATGGTGCATCTTGGTTCAGGGCCTATGTGTCCCTATGCAACCCTTTAGCATGTCTTATATGCCTCTCCCTTCTGCCATTAGTGGGGCTCCAGATATCCCCCCCTGCATTTGTGGTGATTCCTGGTAGTCTGTACTGTCCTGTCCTGCAATTCCAGTGACCAGCTACTCCGGGATGATCACTGCAACTTTCTCCTCCAGCTCATCCAGATCCTCCTGTGGTGTGGGACTTTCACCTCCAGTCTGTAGTGCTGTCTTATAGTTCCTGGGAAGATTCTTCTTAGTCCTGTATTGGCAATCGTTCCAGCATTCTTGACCTCAGTGACAGTCCTCTTCACCACAGTGACACTGTTGATTTTGTCCACTATTTGCTGCTATTTTGCATCTCTCCTACCAATTGGCAATTTAGAGGTGATGAAGAGCTTGTGTTGGTGCTCCGTCACCTCTCTGACCAGGATGTGATGCTGTTCCTCGCTAAAGCAACACTTGTACTTTCTCTTCTCCTTCTACAGTGACTTTTCTGGACCCTCCTGGTTGCTACACGTGTTTTTAGGGTCTCTGTGACATCTCTCCTGGCCTGATGATTCCATCTTTTCTTGCAATTGGACTCATTCCTTCTTTTATGTTTTGTTTAGACATTAATGCAGTGTAAAAATGGTGTTAACCCTTTTGCGACATGTTTACGTGCTGAAAAATGGTGCACTGCTACTTTTGCAACATTAACATAATTGTTCCTTCCATCAGTGCGCAGCTGTTAGCACTTTTTTTTTTACAGTAATCATTCCTTAACGCCATTCCACGTCATTCAATAAATATGGCGCAATGATGTCACTAAGGAATTTCGTAAGCTTGCGTTAATAAAAAATTACGCACAACTCCACTACTACAGCTGTACATAATTTTTTTTAAATATGCCCCTAAATACATTAATAAGTGCCCTATTTCTCACTGTATTTATACGCTCAATAGTTACTTTAATGTGCTAATTGTACAGCACAACAACTTCAGGCCCTTTAAAGTGAGAGCTTGCCCAGTGTCGTGCACTGCATGCAGCATCAGTTTTGGAAGAAAATGCTCTATTAAGGCTATGGGAAAAACACACAGCTGCTGGCTACAATCAATCACCCAGATATATGTGCTTTGATCTTAATATGATATGATATTTAAGTGGGATGAAAAAAGTGGGCGCTCTCTAAAAGGGAACATGTGAAATATATTTCTGTGATTCCCATAGCATGCCACCAAGCCAGTAATTTGGTTTCTTTCTGAAATGTTATTGCATCCAAAAATATAACACAACAATTGACAAACACCTAAAACCTGTCAGTACTATTGGCTTTGTCAGTGGTTGTTAGTTGTGTAAGAAAAATGAGTAACAACAATGATTAGTTAATTAATATTGGAAATGTTTCAATTCTGAGAGACAGTGAATTAAATATTATTGAGGCCTATGGAAGGAGTATGGCCTTCCGTTAAATGTGCTTTACATTAGATATGTATGCCCCCTTTCTCTTCTCATCCATCTGCCTATTTTTAACCGCCCCTCTTTCCTCTTCAGCACCCTTTTTTCCCTCTGCCCTTAAAGCACTCACTCGCATCTCGCTCATTTTACCACCTTAAACATATACTGCACTCATTCACAATTAAGCGCTTTATAATTCATTTTGCTTTTACCTTCAAAATATTTCGACCTATGCCCACTCCTTCACACACATTTACACTGAATTTAAATTGCAACTGGAATACATGACCATTGTTCTGTGTGCTCTGCAGAAAGACCAACCCACTGTCAGGCAGTTTGCTTTCCCTTCAGCCTCAGCATCAGTGCTCTCAATCAAAACACCTGGCACAAATTAAAGTATGCACTATGCAAGACTATTACAATGCACAGAAACACAGCATGATGAAACAGCTAATTCTCTTGGGGAATGCAACATTAAGTAAAACATGTGAAATAAGAGGAACTAAATGGCTGACACACATTACACTCATTTTAGCATTCATTGTTTGCATATTAATCCATGTTTGTGGCATTAAGGGCATGAAGATAGGGCCAGTTTTAACACCATGCAGCCGATAACTGCCTTTGCTGTAAGCACGTATGTCTCCCCTTGTGCTTGACTCGGATATGTGGGTCCATTTTGCAAAGGAGCAAGAACCCTGAGCGTCTTTTGGAACACTTTCGTAAGGAACTAATACGGCTTCTCTACTTCTAAAGGAGCCAGCGACTTGCAGCCAGGGCCTGGGTTGTCACATGGGGGATGTTAGCATGAGAAGGGGTCTCAGTACAATAAAAATAACACAAGATTAGAGTTATAACACTTACTGTTACAGAAGACGATGCACTAAATCACACATGCTTGCTTCCACTCCTACTGTGTGACAAATGTAGAAAGGGTGAAATCTATGCCTGTTAATGACAAATGGCTGCCGTCATGCACGAATGAAGACTCTGATACCAAAAATCTTGACGCTTAAAGCGTCACTGGCCTATAGTCGGTACTGCCATAGAATTAATGGAACTGAATGGCTTCATAGCAGTCAGCATTTTGCGTCGTGCGTCACAGTGTAGAAAGTTGATTTACTGTCTGGCTTCCGTCTCATGCTTTAAAGCGAGGCAGGGCAGGCAACCTCAGACAGACGGTCCAGACATAAATGCATTGAATTGTTTAGAGATACAATCGTATCTCTAAACAATTAATCCATTTGATATTTTGTATATGAATGTGTAGGAATTTCAGAGGGGATCAGCCCCTCAGCTCTAAAAGAGAAAACACTTCTGGACTGCATCCTGCCCTCGGGCTGTTCAGGGTCTACTGTAGTGTGGACGTTTATGTACTAAAAAGGAAGGTTTGGGCTTGGCAAAGGTTCATTATGCCAGATCGAAATGGCAGTTTAAAAAATACACATACAAGCTGCAATGGCAGACCTGAGACTTGTTTAAAAGGCTACTTGAGTGGGTGGCACAACCGGTGCTGCAGGCTACCTAGAATCATTTAATTTACAAGCATTGGGTACTAGTAGTGCTTCTTTACTAGGGACTTACATGTAAACTAAATATACCAATTGGGTATCAGTCAAATCTTTCATGTTTTAAATAAACAGCACAAGCAAATTAGCACTGGTTAGCAGTTGTTAAGTGCACAGAGTCCTTAAAGTCAATATAAAGGTGAAGGCATAAAGTTTGGAATGACCCCGTAGAAAGGGCAACGTCCAACACAACCTCCCTCCAGGCAAAAGCTAGGGTACACTAATTAATATCTACTTCAACTTCCTTATTTAGGCAGTAGAACATGGGTGAAGGCCCTGTTTAGCTGGGACTCTTGACAGCTCTATGCCTCTCTG
Source organism: Pleurodeles waltl (assembly GCF_031143425.1). Lineage (NCBI taxonomy): Eukaryota > Metazoa > Chordata > Amphibia > Caudata > Salamandridae > Pleurodeles > Pleurodeles waltl. The sequence goes on along the minus strand of NC_090438.1, from coordinate 329,573,885 downwards.
AACTCAATAGGATTCCTCTTTTTACACTCTCCTGAGCCTCTGGACTGATGAATGGAGAACCCTTCTCCTCACTTGTGGACCCCATCTGTACAGCACTAACCTTAATTTGCTCACAGATGCAACCCGGTAGGCAGACAGTACCATCATGGCCAACAAAGTGGTTTTATCCTTTCCACCCCTTGGATCAGACTCATGTCCCCAATCCAAGTAAAACTCTGCTCATAACGATAATCCCCACCAGAGGACACTGACAGCTATCAGTGTCAAAGTCCAGGGTCTTGGCGTCTCTATGTGGGGAGCAATAGCCCCCAGTGTTAGGCGCCCTGCATCCGCTTTACCTCCCACTTGTTCAGGGGTGATATCCTGACCCTGCTGACTTAGATCAGGTTCTGTACTCTGGGGTTGAACAGGTAACGGGGAGTGAGTCCTCCCTCACCCTGACCCTCCATCTGAGAGCTCCAGTTCCATCCCCTTAGAAGTGGTACACAAAGAAAACTGAACTGTTCAGTGCCCTGGGCGGCCACCCCTTTCAGTTCTTCTGACACGTAGGCCAACTCATTCCTCAGAATGAAGTCTATGGGCATCTGGGGACTAACCATGGCCTTTACTGCGAGTCACCTCCACATTCCACTCCAGGAATGCCAGGGCCATAGGGGAGGAAAAATTATCCATATCGCCAGAATAGGTACATTTGGAGGCCATGCTGGGTAAGAAAAAGTACTGGAATCAATGATAGACTTTCCTAGGTACCTTGTTTTCAAAACAATTTGGCCCTGGAAGGCTTCTCTGGGTGTCGACCGAGTCCTGACATAAATTCCACTGCTATTCATATCACCAGAATTGGTCAAGATGCAAGGCGGAATATTGATCTTTCCTTCTGTGTTAGAGGCATTTGGGAGTCTTTCAGTTCACAGGCGATACCGCCGACATACAAGTGGGGTACTATTGTTATTGGGACAAGTTGTGAATCTCCCTAAATTCCACACGCGCTATCCTTTCATTTATCCTTAGCTGTGTAATGTCAGTACACACAGAGTGGTGTGCAATTCAACAAAACAAAAATCAAACTTGGGACTCGCAGGAAGCATTTTCCTCATGTACCAACTTTGATTTTGGAAAATAACATTTTTCTGGTGTTACATGTAGACAAATAGTGAGTGGTGATTTTGAATGGAATTTATAACATCTTGTTTTGTCCAATACACCTGACCCAATGTGACTTCAAAGCACAATTTTACACTTTATTTTCTAAAAGGGATCTTAGTGTAAGATCCACAAATTGCCTTGCATAGTGGTCATTAGAATTCTAATGAGGTCAAACCATTGTTACTTGATCCACATTGCGTTTCACAAAGTGCTTAACAACGGCACCCTCTTGGTGTTTGTTGCTACATGCTATCTGTGATATGTACTGACACCGTCTCTATTAATCCATATCGGCTTTGTCTACTTTGCTTGTATAGTTGCTGAAAAGTACAACCTACTTGCTGAGAAGTTAAAGTTCTGTCAAGGAGATGAACTGGCTTTCTAGTGTATAGTTAAATATAGCAGTCTCTTAACTGTTTCATAGCATGAAGCTTGACTTTTATCTGCATCTATAGTAATAGCAAACAATGCCTCTGCAAGTAAATATTTTCCAATTCTAGTACACATAGCAGGTTTTCATGCTTTCTACATACACCACTCATAAATGTGCACTCTCGTCCAATCAATATTAGCCATATATTGGGTGCCACCTTGAGGGTCCTATAAAAGGAATCTACTGCATATGAAAGTGTAGAGAAGGTCCAAAATTTTGGAAGTGAAGTACTCAGTAGCACCCAAATGGGAGGTACCATACAAGCACCTTCAAAGTGACAAGTTATAACAGAGTAGGATTCTAGATGCAAACTGTGAAATCACTACTCAGAGCTTTAGAGGCAATGCTGCTGCTAGTGACGTCAGCCAGGTTAAAGGCCTCAAGTGTACCCATCAAGGGCTCACACAATCACTTATACTTTACCATGCTAGTCTTACCTGCCTTGCTAGTCGATGTCTAATGAAGGTCTGCTTGTGTACAACGCATTTTGCACAATCTGCCTATAGCTTTGAAGGGTATATGCCAATATCAGTTTTTACTGATGATTTTAATGAAATGGTATTCAACCATCCATCATTTATCACAAGCTTACAGTGAAAATAATTGTGGGACCTTCACGATCTTCACGACCTTCCCTGTAAAATGATATCTAAATTCTATTTAGTTTTCACCATTGTTGCAATTCAAAAATGTTTCAAATACACTGTTTGCAACTAATTTCCCAATATGTTCTTGATGGACATAGTCAGAGCTCTCTGTAAAGTATTTTATATTAGCAGACTTCACTTACAAAGTTGGTCGGAATTAGAAAACTCCACACTTTAGGAAGCAGATTAAGGGCCTGATTACAACTTTGGAGGAGGGTGTTAATCCGTCCCAAATGTGACGGATATACCACCCGCCGTATTACGAGTCCATTATATCCTATGGAACTCGTAATACGGCAGGCAATATATCCGTCACATTTGGGACAGATTAACACCCTCCTCCAAAGTTGTAATCAGGCCCTAAGTTTCCTAACTATACTTGAGGTGAGATTTGTGTCCTTTCGAGCCTTCCAGATGTGATGATTTCCTGATGCAGAACATCCCAGGTAAGACATCTTCCAACAAACAATGTTTGAGTGTTGAGGTTGTAGATCCAGTACCTCAGTTAAGAATTGTGGTTGAAGGGGGCTCTGATCTGGGGCTAACTTATTTTTTAAAAATAATTTGACAAGCTTTGCTTTACACAAATCTTGAACAGTTTAGGTAATACACAAAGCTGCCAGTCAGCCTAGTTTACAACTTTACATCATTCTACTTTACATCCACTCTAGCTGATAGAATTTAATGTTGGATTGTGAAAAGGTTATTGAGAGTGCTTTAATATGCACCTCTAAAATTCAGACATTCCTTCAAATAAAATCACACTATGTGCACCCTGAATATCAAAACTAGAATGTCTATGACAGAATATTGAATCCAAAATATCGACAGATAGGTACGAGTAGTTTTTTTATTCCCTTGCCACATATATGTACCTACGCAATATAAATATATTTATATATATTTTATATTTATATTTATGTATATATATATATATATATATATATACATATATATATATATATATATGTATATATATATATATATATATATATATAGACACTGGATGCGGTGTGCTCTTCTGTACCAAATCGCCGGAGGTGCAAGTATTGGACACGCGCCACGCATCAATTATACACATTCTCCTTCTACATTTCAATGAAGGATACAGCACTCCATAGTAGCTAAGAATCAGTTCACAGAGACAATAACTCAAGAATTGAAAAAGTTAAGAATAAAGAAACAAATAAATCAATGAACACCACAACAAGTTGTACTAAGACACTGCATAAATTGAAAAATAATTTGCAAATAGTAGTTAGAAAAATACAAGAGAGGTAATGTTGTGATTTGGTCACTAGAAGACTATATGGATGAGGCATATAAACAACTCAATGATAATATGTTTTACAAACGAGTTGATATGAAATATGTAAACAATATAAAAATAGAATGTGATAAAAATATGCTGTTATTGAAAGAGCAAGGATTGATCAAAAGTGAGGAATATAGTTTTCTAAAGGTGGACCATCCTAGACTCCCTGTTTTGTATTTGAATCCCAAGATACACAAAGGTAGACCCATCGTAGCTGTACAAGGAAGTTTATTTGAATTTGTATCCCAATATATTGAAGTATTTTTACAGCCGTTAGTAACAAGTCTGCCTTTATACTTAAAAGACACCACAGAGTTTTTACAATGGGTGTTTGATGTAAGTTGGGAACTGATATGCTCCTTATGACGTTGGATGGCACAGCCCTCTATACTAGCATTCCACACTGAGAGGGAATGTAATGTAATGTAATTCGTGATTTATAAGGCGTGTTCCTACTCAAAGAGCATTGAAGCGCTGGGAAGAAAGCACATAGTAAAAGATAGACAGAGGATAAGAAAAATAACAGAAATAATGAAGATAGAAAAACATCCAATAGAAGAAACTGAAGCAATCTAAATCAAAGACCCTGATCTTGATGTACCAAATAAATTAAAGAGGAAAGAGCCAAGTTTTCACCATTTTCCTAAATTTCATATAACCTGATTCTTGCCTAATAAACTGTGGGAGAGAATTCCATCCTCTGACTGCAGCTACTGTAAAAGCTTTGTCTCCCCATTTGGCTTTATGTGTGCGAGGGACCTGAATCAAGTGAGCTTGGGAAGACCTCAAGCTTCTTTTAGGTACATGCAGGAGGAGTCTGGAAGTCAGGTACTGTGGTCCTATTCCATGAACTGCCTTAAAAGTAAGACAGAGCAACTTAAACTAGATACGCTGCGCCACCGGTAACCAGTGTAATTTCCTGAGACTTTCTCTAACTGATATACATCGTGAGAGATTAAGAACCGCTCTGACAGTGTAATTCTGAACTAATTGGAGTCTTTTTATCAGCCCCTTATCTAGATTAAGGAACAGTGCATTACAGTAGTCTATCTTAGACATTACCAATGCCAGGATAGCAGATACTCTCCATTCATGTAACAGATAGGGGAAGATTTTTCTGAGCATTTTATTTGACCATAAATTGATGTTTACCACATGATTAATCTGTTTTTTAAAAGACAGATGTTCGTCAAACAAAATGCCTAGGTTTCTGGTAACAGTAGTGGGCACAGGGCAGTTACCACATTCAGAGGGCCACCATCGTGAGTTCCATAAATTCTTTCCAGATCCAAAACATAAAACTTCAGTTTTGGTGGCATTCATTTTTAGCCAATTGGTCTTCATCCATTAACTCACTTCCACCATACAATTACTGAACCGATCTGCAACCTCCTCCCATGGCTGATTAATAGGAATAATAAGCTGGGAGTCATCAGCATAGGAAGATGGAATGAAACCAAAAGTACGGATTATACTAGCCAAAGGCGCTACATACACATTAAACAATGTGGAGCTAAGGGAAGATCCCTGCGGAATCCCACATGGCAGAAGATAAGGTCTAGATTTAAAATAACCCCAGCTAACTGTGGTCCATCTATTTGTAAGGAAAGACTTCAAAAGTTTAAGCGCCTTGTCCCTCAAACCCACATGATGCAAACGGGACATTAATAGTGTGGGAGAGATTGTGTCGAAGGCAGCGGATAAATCTAAAAGAACCAAAACAGCTCCCTTGCCTTCATCAACCATCCTTCGAATAGAATCAGAGATTAGAGATTAGGGCAGTTTCAGTACTATGCCCTTTTCTAAACCCATATTGGGAGATATCAAGAGCATCCACCTTTGTTAAAAACTCGATCAATTCAGAGTTCAAAAGTTTTTCTAGAATCTTTGACAAAAACAGGATACGTGCTATTGGCTGCAAATTACTCATGTCCTGATTATCCCCCTCTGTTTTTTTCTTAAGGGGTACTACTATTGTTTCTTTCCAGATAGATGGGTACTCCCCAGACATAGTTACCTCTTGTTAAATGGGGATCAACATCCGTTCCAAAAATGGAAGGAGGACACGGATCCAGAGGGGAGCCCGATTTAATTTCAAGAATCTTCTTTTTAATAGTATCCATGGAAGGGGGTTGAAAATATGACATTAGTGACTGGCCATTTGCTGTAGCACTCTCTGTTATAATGGAGGGTATTACTTCGGGAATTATCTGGGTATCAAAGTTGCTATGTATTTGCAATATCTTATTTTCAAAATGAAAAGCAACTTTGTCACAGAAACCTTGAGAGTTTTCTAGACCAGCCGGCTTCATGGGCACAGTTAGGGCCTTAATAGTCTTAAAAAGTTCCCTGGGGGCATTAATAGCCTCCTTTACTTTGGTAGTATAAAATTTAGATTTGGCCATAAATTGTGCTGCTTTATAAGCCTTTAGAGTGGACTTAAGGGCCACCCTTTCCTCAGGTACTGGATTAAGTTTCCACCGTCTTTCCTGCTGTCAATACTTTCTTTGAAGGAGTTTGAGGTCTTTTGTAAACCAGGGATGACCTGGTTTCTTCTGACTATTGGGCCTTCTAATTACAGGGGGTACCATTTCTTCCATAGTCATTTCCACTCCTTTCAGAAAGCTGTCAATCAGGGGCAAGGCCATAGCTTTAGCCTTATCACAACCAGCTTCTAAAGCTGGGCCTAATTCCTCTACTTTAACCTGTTTCCATAACCTGACTACCTTGTTTGTTTCCACGTTAGCAGCCCCAACATTCTTTGAGGTGAGTTTAAATTTCAGCAGATGATGATCGGTCCAACTCAACTGTATCATGGTTACCTCCACCTGTTGAGAAGCTTGTGCAAACACCCCATCCAGAATATGCCCTGCAATATGGGTGGCCAACGAGACTCTGGAGGTCCAATCCAGGGCCTCCATAAAGTCAATGAATTCACGGATCTTAGGAGTTGACGTTTCATCAAAGTGCATGTTAAAATTGCCCAATATCACAGCTTTTGCAGACAGAACCATAGGTTCTATCAACTTAGGCCAAGACTGTAAAAATGTTTTAGTCGGTCCAGGTGGACGATATATCAACAGCCCCTCTAGTAGTACCCCACTGTTTCTATCAAGTCTGTGAAAGGTAAAACCTGCTGGAGAGGCAACAATGAAGTCTGGGTCCGATTCTACTTTACCCCAGGTTTCAGTAATAAATAGACATTCAATCTGCCAATTATCAATCATTTCGCAGATTTCCTGTTTATGTTTGGGAAGGGACCTAGCATTTATTAAGGCATACTGAAAGCTGTAATTATGAAATGCCTTCTGTTTCATTTTTTTCTCTCCCAACCCTGCCCACCTAATGTCTTGGTTTCTTACCTTTGTTGCCTGGAATGATAGCAGTAGAACATTTTTTGAGAGCAAGATCTGTAAAGTTCTACAAGCACAGTAGAATGCTGATGATGATGATTGATTGGTGTCTGAAACACAACATCTTTTTCTTTGACAATGATATTTTTTAAAAGAGATGCAGGAAAGCGATGGTGACCTGTTTCACCCCAAGTTATGCAAATTTATACATGGGATGGTGGGAGGAACAGGTACTCAATAATCCTCCGTTGGATATATGGAATGATCACACTGTTATGTGGTTGAGATACATTGATGATATTTTTGTTATATGGAAAGGTGACGTGGAAAGTACAAGCAAATTTATTCAAGAGATCAATGTTAATGATTTAAATCTGAAATTTATAGGTAAAATACATACATAAGAAATTGAATTTCTAGATGTTAAGATTATAATAGATGCAGGCAGATTGGAAACTACAGTATACTGAAAATCAACGGCAGGAAACAGCATATTAATTGCAATGAGCTTTCATCCCCACCCATTGAAGGAGAGTATTCCGTTAGGAGAGCTTTTGAGAGCTATTAGAATTTGTAGCACTGGAGAAGATTTTGAGTCAGTAGAAGGTGAGATATTTGAAAGATTAGAAATGAGAGGCTACTCTAACACAACATTGGAAGTGACAAAAAGGAAAGTTAAGTTAAGATCTAGAGATTCACTCTTATGTAATGCAGAAGAGAAAGGGGATAAAAAATAAAATAGGAACAGGTATCTTGAGATTCACAATGACATACAATAGGGCACACATGCAAATCAAAAGAATACTGCGAAAACATTGGCATGTATTGAAAAGTGATCCTGTGATAGGGACAGCAATACCTAATATACCTCAAGTAACAAATAGAAGAAGTAAATCTATGAGAGATATATTAGTCAAAATTGACATTAGGGAGCATGACAAGGATGATATGTAGTTGCAGCAACAGGATAGGTTCTACAACTGCTTTAAATGCAAAGCATGTAAAAATGGTGAGAGCATCAAATCTCTAATGGTAGGACAAAAAATAGTACAGAAAATCAAGGGGCGTTACACATGTTAGAGTGATTTTATAGTATATATCTTGAGATGTAGTTGCCCCAAAATATATGTTGGGAGCACTACATTACAGGTCCATAAACGAATTTTACAACATTTGAGAGCTATACAAAATAAGGACGATACGTAGAAGAAATGAAATATAGTGCCATTGATGGTACTGTTAAGGATGTGAGAGGTGGCAATAGGGAGTTGGAATTAAGAACATTAGAATCAAGATATATACTCAAGTTAAATACTAAAGGACCCTAATGGATTAAACAGTAGTGAAGAATTGTCCATACATCTACAACAATAAACCATGGTTACTAGTGCCAATAACAGACCTGTTGGGGAAAGATGAATGAATAAAAAGCAATAGGTTGATGGAAATTATGTACGAATTGATAATGATATGACAATCAAATTGATATTAGGCATTTTTATGTTATCGAGATCAGTGGGATTCAGTTAATTGTAAATTGATATTTATGTTAGCATTATTACTGATATCAGATGATAAATATTATGTATAAATTAATAGAGTAACAGATTCATCATTATCATGATGAAGCTGTTATCTTTGTGATCACTTAAATTATTGTGTAATTTTGGTTGAATAGATTACTGAACGAATTTAAAGTTCGAATTGAAGGTGATTTAATAGTATTGTGTCGTAATATCAATGATATGCTTATGTATTTTTATTTTATTGTATGACAATCAACATCGTATGTATTTGGTTTGTATAAATGTATGAGTGAAATCGCACACATTTCTAAATTCATAATGACATATTAGTATGCACTTAATGAAATAAGATAGAAATAAATGTGTAGGCTGGTTTGCATATTTAAAAAACTTTATGAGACTTAAAAATAAGTGTAATTGGAAAATTGATTATGTGGTATATAAGGTATATCCAAAATGGCAACCGCAAGGTTGACAAAGGCACAAACGCCAAAACGCGTTCCTTTGCGTGTCAATAAATTATTGATTCTTAGCTACTATCGAGTGCTGTATCCTTCATTGAAATGTAGAAGGAGAGTGTGTATATATATATATTTTTTTTGTTTTACCATGGAGTCAGAGAAAATAAACTGTCACAGAAAGGACACTCTCATTTCAGTGAGACAACTCATAGCCTTGTGGTCTGAAAACATAATGGCCTTGACCTATGGAAATTCTCAATTCTCTTTGAATTCTTAAAATAGCGGCTCCTCATTTACTCCATTCCAATCTCTTCCCTCATCTGTTTACTCTTCCAACTTTCCAAAAATTGTATAGCTTGTAAAATACAAGTGTTACTATAGCACATAATGTCACAATCAACAAAGGTCTCATGATCATTCTCACAATCTCTTTTTCCACATTTCCAAACCATGATCCAACGTCAGCATATCCTTTACCTATTGTCTCCTAGATGCTGATCTCCTATACATCTTTCAGGTAATTTTTCAGGTGTGTCAAATCTCCTTATCTCCTTACTGTTGTTCCGTATGAATGTGCAATTATGTTGTGCCTGTGAAACTTTGCAGGCTCTGCCTTCTTCCACTAAAAAGATGTCTAACGCAAGATGATTTTGTAGAACCATTGATCTCATAGCAACTATTTCCATATCCACAAGCAACATTACTCCAACATAATCAGTAGACATCTTATCTACAATTATTGACAATTTTCTAATCCTGATATCATTCAAGATCACACCAAAGAATAGAAGGAAGGCACCAAACATATCACCTGTAATCTCTACTGCACTAGCTCTTATTGTTCTGGATTTAGGTCTCTCCTTCCAAACTGGATTGTCAAAATGATCCAAATGGTAGATTTTCAGAAAAAAAACTACCCCTAAATAGCCTGTACCATACCAACCTTTATGAAATAAACACCTGGTATGGCACGGTCCTGTCCATTTAACATAAACTTCCAAACACTCTTGAACAAAACATATGTCTACATTCACTAGTCCCTACAAATTTAGTGTCCGTCTTTGGCTGAGGTCTATATATACATAACTTCCCTACATGTGGCCTATCTAAAATTAAGCATCCTTGTGTATTATCACCTTCATGATGGGTAACATCTTATGCAAATCCTGTAAATCTACTCTTTCTATTTTTCTATTTCGGTTTTCATTGCTTTTCTCCTGTAATCCACTTGGTTAATGAACACTTTCTCAACTTGTGTGAATATTCTTGTGCATATAAGCAGTTCCAAAAGTTAGGTTTAGTTCAAAGAAACCTCCCACTGTGTATATATTTTTAGCTTTAAAAATACTGCTCAAATACTGGTTAATAGGCACAAAGGAAAAGACTCAGGCCCTCATTATGACATTGGCGGTCATCTGACCACCACGCTGGCAATGGCGGTAGTACAGTCACCAGGCTGGTGGTGAAGACCGCCAAATTATGACCATGGCATTGATCCCTCCCATAGACAGCCAATGTACCACCTGAACCACCAGTGCGGTCCATCCACTGACCACGGCGGTAGGCATCTTCAGGCCGGCGGAAGACAACGACCCGCCAACCCTATTATTACACAGCAGACTCCCAGGATTTCTGGGGCCGGACCACCGCCACCCAAAGACTGGCAGAAACACATCATATAAAAGGAGACACTTACCTCCAGGGACACAGAGGACTCCACGGCTGCCATGGAACCCGAACTGGAAGCCCTGCCAATGCTGTACCATGCAACGACAGTCCAGGAGAAACAACGCTGACAAAGACAATGATGGTGAGTACAGCCACCTATCACACAAGGGAGAAAGGGGAGAGTGACACACCCACAATCACAACACACAACATACACATATACCACACACGAGAACCATCTGCAGAGTTAATCAACATCAACATAACCCAGGAGCAAAGGAATCCAGGACACAAACCTCTGGTCCAACCACTGTAATTATGTGGGAACATTGACCTCAATTTAAATTATATATATAAATTATATATATATAAGCCAGGACACAAACCTCTGGTCCAACTACTGTAATTATGTGGGAACATTGACCTCAATTTAAATGATATATATAGATGATATATATATATATCTATATATCTATATATATATATATATATATATATATATATAGATATATATATACACGTATATATATATCTATATATATATATATATATATATAATTCATACACAAGTCCCGGAATACAGGAGCTCCATACAGCGGTCCTGGATGGGCTCCGAGAGGCCCTAATAAATCCTCCAACACGCCCTTAAAATATCAGGAGAACCAGGACACCTCCAAAATGAAAAATATTTCTTGAATTAATTTATTCCAGCATAAACATCCAACGCGTTTCGGCAACCGCCTTACTCATGGATAGATTTCTGCCAAAGTGCTCACCTTAAAAAACCAAATTAATCACAAACATAAATGACAGACAATTCTTAAATACAACAACCATAAAACACATACCGCAGCGGCCATCTTAGAGTGTCCAAAAGAGTAAATTCACACAATAGTTTGTACCCCACTCTTACATAAGGTAAATCCAGTTTGTTCTAATATTAATTCACATTCTATCGTACAATTCATCATGGTGTCATTACCCAACACATAAAATCTAATTGAAAGAGAAATACAATATTATAAAATTGGTTAATCCCAACATTGAGGTATACAAAATATAAATATTTTCAAAATTTAAAATTTCAAATTTTAAAATTTCCATATATTTCTTATAAACCTTAAATAGTCTCAAATATTATAAATATATTATCTATTAGTACCCAAAATTGGAATTGCTACCATTAAATCCTATAACGCCCAAGTGGGCATACATAAATTAGGATAACACTGTATTTCTTATAAACCTTCAATATTTTGAATGTATTGAATGTATTGAATGTATTTGTACCCATGTTAAAATTATTAACATTGAGGGGGTGATTCTAACCCTGGCGGTCGGTGATAAAGCGGCGGCCAACCCGCCAACAGGCTGGAGGTCCAAAAAATGGAATTCTGACCCTGGCGGGAACCGCCAACAGAGACCGCCACTTTAACACTCCGACCGCCACGGCGGGGCAGACAAACAGCGCAGCGGTCACCGCCAACAGACAGGCGGCAGACAATGTACCGCCCACAGTATCATAACTCACCAATCCGCCACCTTTTCCGGGGCGGGAGCCCGCCGATAAAAACACGGCGGAAACAGACTACGAACGGGAAAACGCTCACCTCTACGCACTCCACGAGGAAGGAGGACAGCATGGAACCCGAATTAAACATCCTACCTGCTCTCGTCTACCTGCTCATCTACCACGAGTACGAACGCCGGCGCAAACGACAACGGTGAGTACTGCACCTACGACACACGGGAGGGGGGAGGAGGAAAGCTTACGGCACACACATATGCGACCCCCACACCCCCAAACTATGTACACACCAATGCAGAGCAACAAGTCACAGTGACACCACCCAAACCCCCCTGAAAAATGCAAAGACATAATTAAATTGTGAACAAAAATGTATGTACAAAATAGGCTCTGAAAAGTATTGGTCAACTAACCAAAAAATCAAAATCAAAATAATTCTATATACATTTCAATGGATAACCGAGGCAATTAGTCCTGCACATCAAAAGAAAATCGAAGTATCCGTGGGCCAAAGTGTAACAACACAAGGGCAAAGCCCACACAGGAGACTTGAGTCCTTTGGAGAGAACACTGCAGGGGCATCTGATGAAAAAACTACAGGCACCTCAGGGGGAAGGGAAGGGGGGGCACCACAGCCACATGAGTCCACGACGCCAGATCCACGAAGGGGCCACCATGCCTACTGTGCCATCCTGGGGAGTGCAAAGCCACAGTCTCTCAAGTCTCTACAGTAGGTGGGTTGCCCACTGTTCCATCCTGGGGAGTGCAAAGCCACAGTCTCTCAAGTCTCTACAGTAGGTGGGTTGCCCACTGTGCCATCCTGGGGAGTGCAAAGCCACAGTCTCTCAAGTCTCTACAGTAGGTGGGTTGCCCACTGTGCCATCCTGGGGAGTGCAAAGCCACAGTCTCTCAAGTCTCTACGGTGGGTGGGTTGCCCACTGTTCCATCCTGGGGAGTGCAAAGCCACAGTCTCTCAAGTCTCTACAGTTGGTGGGTTGCCCACTGTGCCATCCTGGGGAGTGCAAAGCCACAGTCTCTCAAGTCTCTACAGTTGGTGGGTTGCCCACTGTGCCATCCTGGGGAGTGCAAAGCCACAGTCTCTCAAGTCTCTACAGTAGGTGGGTTGCCCACTGTTCCATCCTGGGGAGTGCAAAGCCACAGTCCATCAGGTGGATTACAGTCTTCACTGGTCAAGGAGGAGGCATGGTGGGCACAGTGAACCGTTAACAGTGCATGCAGGAAGGGCCCAGGGGAGCGGTGCTTGACAGGAAGGGCCCAGCGGAGCTGTGCTTGAGACGGCGGTGCCCAGCGGAGCGGTGCTTGAGACGGCGGGGCCATGCGGAGCGGTGCTTGAGACGGCGGTGCCCAGCGGAGCGGTGCTTGACAGGAAGGGCCCAGCGGAGCGGTGCTTGAGACGGCGGTGCCCAGCGGAGCGGTGCTTGAGACAGCGGTGCCCAGCGGAGCGGTGCTTGAGACGGCGGGGCCCAGCGGAGCGGTGCTTGACAGGAAGGGCCCAGCGGAGCGGTGCTTGAGACGGCGGTGCCCAGCGGAGCGGTGCTTGAGACGACGGTGCCCAGCGGAGCAGTGCTTGAGACGGCGGTGCCCAGCGGAGCGGTGCTTGACAGGAAGGGCCCTGTTCAGCGGTGCTTGAGACGGCGGTGCCCAGTGGAGCGGTGCTTGAGACAGCGGGGCCCAGCGGAGCGGTGCTTGACAGGAAGGGCCCAGCGGAGCGGTGCTTGAGATGGCGGTGCCCAGCGGAGCGGTGCTTGAGACGGCGGTGCCCAGCGGAGCGGTGCTTGAGACGGCGGTGCCCAGCGGAGCAGTGCTTGAGACGGCGGTGCCCAGCGGAGCGGTGCTTGACAGGAAGGGCCCTGTTCAGCGGTGCTCTTCTGCACGGCGGGGCCCTGGTCAGCGGTGCTCTTCTGCACGGCGGGGCCCTGTTCAGCGGTGCTCTTCTGCACGGCGGGGCCCTCTTCAGCGGTGCTCTTCTGCACGGCGGGGCCCTCTTCAGCGGTGCTCTTCTGCACGGCGGGGCCCTGTTCAGCGGTGCTCTTCTGCACGGCGGGGCCCTGTTCAGCGGTGCTCTTCTGCACGGCGGGGCCCTGTTCAGCGGTGCTCGTCCAGTAAGTCAAGGGAGCCAGACCTGGCCTGAACTCCCTGCTCAGTCGCCCTCCGACCGTGCTGTTGCTGGACCCTTCGGTGACGGAGTCCTGGGCCCTTTGGTGTCCTCCCTAACACCCGGGATGGGGCTTGTGGGGCCCTCCTGCTCCGCGCTCCTGCTGGCTGACTTCTCCGCCCTGCTGCCCTTTCGCTCCTTAGATGGGGCTCTCGGGCCCTTGCCTCCCCTAGATGTTGTGGCTGGTGAAGTGGGCGAACTTTGCTCCTTGGGGGCAGCCATGTCAGTCCTCTCACGGCGGCCCTTTAGTTTCCTGGTCCTCTTGCCTGGGGGGGGGCTGGCTGTCCCCTGGCTGCTGATTGAAGTGTCACTGCTGGCAAAGGGTGGACTCCAGAACCCATGCATCACAGTGACACTCGAAGCTGGGCTGGTGGTGGCTGAGGAGCTCTTGGGACTCTTTGCAGATGGAGGGGGTGGGTCAGGGGAGGGAAAGAGGTTAAGATTAGCGAGGAAAAGTTTTTTAGGACCAAGGTAAAGGGTAGGAGTAGTGGTGATGGTAGTGGAGGAAGAGGATGTGGTTGTAGGAGAGTCAGGTGTGCTGTCTTTGGGTGCAGGTGCTTGTGCTGTCGTGAGGTGGATGGCTGTTGGGTGGGTGTCTGCCTGTGTTTGTGTGTCTTGGAAGAGGGGGTGACAGACACAGTGGGAGAGGACACAGGGGACGTGTAAATGGTAGTGGGGGTGGTGACTGCACGTGTGCGGACTGTACTGGAGGGTGTGCTGGTGATGGAAGCACTGGCTGTTGGTGGTGTGCATGCAGGTGTGAGTGTAGACGTCACAGGGAGGAAGGAGGGAGACGAGGAGGAGGGGGACACAGAGGTGGTAGTGACTGTTGGAATGTCTGCATCTGGGTGTTGCTTGGGTGAATGCTTGTGGGTTCTGTGGTGCTTGTGTCTGGATGAGCTGCCCTTGGGTGTTGAGGTGTGTGCAGGCTGGTCTGATGGTGTGGATGGGATAGGCTGAGGAACAGGAGACAGAGACAGGGTGGAGGCAGTCAGAAGAGGGAGGCTGGAAACAGGGACAATGGCTGCCGTCAGTGCTGAGGCCAGAGCATTGAACGATCGTTGATGACCCGAATGAATGCCCTCCAGGTAGGCATTGCTCCGATGCACCTCCCTTTCTACCCCCTGGATGGCATTCAAAAGGGTAGTCTGCCCAACAATTTTACTTCCTCCTTCATACTGCCACGACCGGGCTGAGTATTCAGTCCCTTATCCATCTGGGCAAGTCAGAGCTATTAGACACTTTCTTCGAGCTAGGTCATTGTCTTTCTTTTTCCATTCAGAGATGTTGTGCACTATGATAGAGTTCTGTCTTAAAAACAACCTGTTTATTTTTGACAACCATCTATACAAGCAGCTACAAGGGACAGCTATGGCCACCTGTTTCGCCCCCAGCTATGCTAATTTGTTTATGGGCTGGTGGGAGGAGCAGGTGTCAGAAGAACTAACCCAATTTGAGTCTAATGTGGTCTTATGGTGTCGTTTTATTGATGATATCTTTGTAATTTGGAGAGGTGATGAGGAAGCAGCCACACAATTTGTGCGGGATTTGAATATTAATGAATACAATCTGAGATTTACTGAGCATCTGGACCCGAGGTGTATTGAATTCCTTGATGTAGTAATCACTGTGAGAGACAATAAACTGGTATCCAAATTGTATAGGAAAGCAACAGCTGGTAATAACCTACTATGTGCTCATAGTGCCCATCCGGGGACTCTGATACGCAGCATTCCGTTTGGGGAGTTACTGAGAGCTCGGAGAAATTGTAGTGAGACAGCTGATTTTCAACAGGAATGTGAAGTCATGTGTGAGAGGTTTAGGAATAGAGGATATGGGGCTAAGGTTATTGACCAAGCCAGACGGAAAGTTGAATCTTTGAATAGAGCTGATGTCCTGTATGGGGCTAAAAGGGGTCGTGGAAAGGAGAATGACTCCATCAGATTTATTGCAACCTACAATAATCAGTCATACAAAATACGCACTATTTTAAGTAAGAGTTGGCATATTTTACAGACTGACCCCCTTCTGACAAATTGGATCGAAGATAATCCTCAAATAACTTTTAGGAGGAGTAGATCTCTCAAGGATAATTTATGGCGGAATGACGTGACATTGGGAGGTCGCCAACAGAACACCAAAGTGAATGGTTTTGTTTGCTGTATGAAATGCAAAGCTTGTAAGACTAGCAATAGCTGTAAGACATTGACTGTTCCAGGAAGATCAGACACTTTTGTAATTAGGGGAAGTTACAATTGCAATACGTCTTATTGTGTGTATTGTCTGATATGCCCGTGCAATAAGTTGTATGTGGGCAGTACAATTCACAATGCGAAAAAGAGAGTTCTGGAGCATAGACGAGCCATTAAAAACTATGATAAGAATTATCCAGTAGCTAGGCATTTCTATAACCAACACCTCGGCAATCAGAATCTGTTAAAGTTTGTAGTTATTGACCAAGTTAAGATCAGCAAAAGGGGTGGAGACAGAAAGAAGCTGCTGCGCATTTTAGAGTCTAGATATATAATAGACTTTGAGACACTGGAACCTATCGGGCTGAATTCAAGTGAAGAGTTGAGTATACATCTAGGGTAGATATTTTGTATATATTCTTTAACATGAGGTGAAGGGGCAAGGCGGACCTGTTTTTAGAATAACACTTTGAGTGATGGTGACATGCATGAGAAAAAATTTCTTTGTAAAATATTTTTTGTAAAATTGGTTTAAGTGATTATTTATTGTTTTTTTTTTATTAATTACCACAGTAGAAGAATGTGTACCTATAATTATGTGGGTTGAAAAGGTCCAGTACATGAATTAGATCTGCTGTATAACATCTAGAACAGCAAGATATTTTCTAAGGAAATTCTTTTGGAAGTATATATGCCCATTTGGGTGGTATGAGACTCAATGTTAATAATTTTAACATGGGTACAAATACATTCAATACATTCAATACATTCAAAATATTGAAGGTTTATAAGAAATACAGTGTTATCCTAATTTATGTATGCCCACTTGGGCGTTATAGGATTTAATGGTAGCAATTCCAATTTTGGGTACTAATAGATAATATATTTATAATATTTGAGACTATTTAAGGTTTATAAGAAATATATGGAAATTTTAAAATTTGAAATTTTTAATTTTGAAAATATTTATATTTTGTATACCTCAATGTTGGGATTAACCAATTTTATAATATTGTATTTCTCTTTCAATTACATTTTATGTGTTGGGTAATGACACCATGATGAATTGTACGATAGAATGTGAATTAACCCCTTCGCTGCCAGGCCTTTTCCCCCTCCTGTGCCAGGCCTTTTTTTGCCTATTCGGGGCAGTTCGCGCTTAGGCCCTCATAACTTTTTGTCCACATAAGCTAACCAAGCCAAATTTGCGTCCTTTTTTTCCAACATCCTAGGGATTCTAAAGGTACCCAGACTTTGTGGGTTCCCCTGAAGGAGGCCAAGAAATTGGCCAAAATACAGTGAAATTTTCGTTTTTTTCAAAAAAATTGGAAAAAGTGGCTGCAGAAGGAGGCTTGTGGTTTTTCCCCTGAAAATGGCATCAACAAAGGGTTTGTGGTGCTAAACTCAGCAGCTTCCCAGCTTTCAGGAACAGGCAGACTTGAATCAGAAAACCCAATTTTTCAACACAATTGTGACATTTTACTGGGGCATACCCCATTTGTGCAATTTTTTGTGCTTTCAGCCTCCTTCCAGTCAGTGACAGGAATGGTCATGAAACCAATGCTGGATCCCAGAAACCTAAACATTTCTGAAAAGTAGACAAAATTCTGAATTCAGCAAGGGGTCATTTGTGTAGATCCTACAAGGGTTTCCTACAGAAAATAACAGCTGAAAAAGAAAAATATTGAAATTGAGGTGAAAAAAACATAAATTTTTCTCTACGTTTTACTCTGTAACTTTTCCCTGCAATGTCAGATTATCGAAAGCAATATACCGTTACGTCTGCTGGACTCCTCTGGTTGCGGGGATATATAGGGTTTGTAGGTTCATCAAGAACCCGAGGAACCCAGAGCCAATAAATGAGCTGCACCCTGCAGTGCGTTTTCATTCTATACCGGGTATACAGCAATTCATTTGCTGAAATATAAGGAGTAAAAAATTGCTATCAAGAAAACCTTTGCATTTCCAAAAAGGGCACAAGATAAGGTGTTGAGGAGCAGTGGTTATTTGCACATCTCTGAATTCCGGGGTGACCATAGTAGCACGTGAATTACAGGGAATTTCTCAAATAGATGTCTTTTTTACACACACTCCTATATTTGGAAGGAAAAAATGTAGAGAAAGACAAGGGGCAATAGTACTTGTTTTGCTAATCTATGTTCCCCCAAGTCTCCCGATAAAAATGGTACCTCACTTGTGTGGGTAGACCTAGCGCCCGCGACAGGATATGCCCCAAAACACAACGTGGACACATCACAGAAAACAGAGCTGTTTTTAGCAAAGTGACTACCTGTAGATTTTGGCCTCTAGCTCAGCCGCCACCTAGGGAAACCTACCAAACCTGTGCATTTCTGAAAACTAGAGACCTAGGGGAATCCAAGGAGGGGTGACTTGTGTAGCTCGGACCAGGTTCTGTTACCCAGAATCCTTTGCAAACCTCAAAATTTAGCTAAAAAAACACATGTTCCACACATTTCTGTGGCAGAAAGTTCTGGAATCTGAGAGGAGCCACAAATTTCCTTCCACCCAGCGTTCCCCCACGTCTCCCGATAAAAACGATACCTCACTTGCGTGGGTAGGCCTAGCGCCCGCGACAGGATATGCCCCAAAACACAACGTGGACATATCACAGAAAACAGAGCTGTTTTTAGCAAAGTGACTACCTGTAGATTTTGGCCTCTAGCTCAGCCGCCACCTAGGGAAACCTACCAAACCTGTACATTTCTGAAAACTAGAGACCTAGGGGAATCCAAGGAGGGGTGACTGGCGGGGCTCGGACCTGGTTCTGTTACCCAGAATCCTTTGCAAACCTAAAAAATTGGCTAAAAAAACACATGTTCCTCACATTTCTGTGGCAGAAAGTTCTGGAATCTGAGAGGAGCCACAAATTTCCTTCCACCCAGCGTTCCCCCACGTCTCCCGATAAAAATGATACCTCACTTGCGTGGGTAGGCCTAGCGCCCGCGACAGGATATGCCCCAAAACACAACGTGGACATATCACAGAAAACAGAGCTGTTTTTAGCAAAGTGACTACCTGTAGATTTTGGCCTCTAGCTCAGCCGCCACCTAGGGAAACCTACCAAACCTGTACATTTCTGAAAACTAGAGACCTAGGGGAATCCAAGGTGGGGTGACTGGCGGGGCTCGGACCTGGTTCTGTTACCCAGAATCCTTTGCAAACCTAAAAAATTGGCTAAAAAAACACATGTTCCTCACATTTCTGTGGCAGAAAGTTCTGGAATCTGAGAGGAGCCACAAATTTCCTTCCACCCAGCGTTCCCCCACGTCTCCCGATAAAAATGATACCTCACTTGCGTGGGTAGGCCTAGCGCCCGCGACAGGATATGCCCCAAAACACAACGTGGACATATCACAGAAAACAGAGCTGTTTTTAGCAAAGTGACTACCTGTAGATTTTGGCCTCTAGCTCAGCCGCCACCTAGGGAAACCTACCAAACCTGTACATTTCTGAAAACTAGAGACCTAGGGGAATCCAAGGAGGGGTGACTGGCGGGGCTCGGACCTGGTTCTGTTACCCAGAATCCTTTGCAAACCTCAAAAATTGGCTAAAAAAACACATGTTCCTCACATTTCTGTGGCAGAAAGTTCTGGAATCTGAGAGGAGCCACAAATTTCCTTCCACCCAGCGTTCCCCCACGTCTCCCGATAAAAATGATACCTCACTTGCGTGGGTAGGCCTAGCGCCCGCGACAGGATATGCCCCAAAACACAACGTGGACATATCACAGAAAACAGAGCTGTTTTTAGCAAAGTGACTACCTGTAGATTTTGGCCTCTAGCTCAGCCGCCACCTAGGGAAACCTACCAAACCTGTACATTTCTGAAAACTAGAGACCTAGGGGAATCCAAGGTGGGGTGACTGGCGGGGCTCGGACCTGGTTCTGTTACCCAGAATCCTTTGCAAACCTCAAAAATTGGCTAAAAAAACACATGTTCCTCACATTTCTGTGGCAGAAAGTTCTGGAATCTGAGAGGAGCCACAAATTTCCTTCCACCCAGCGTTCCCCCACGTCTCCCGATAAAAATGATACCTCACTTGCGTGGGTAGGCCTAGCGCCCGCGACAGGATATGCCCCAAAACACAACGTGGACATATCACAGAAAACAGAGCTGTTTTTAGCAAAGTGACTACCTGTAGATTTTGGCCTCTAGCTCAGCCGCCACCTAGGGAAACCTACCAAACCTGTACATTTCTGAAAACTAGAGACCTAGGGGAATCCAAGGTGGGGTGACTGGCGGGGCTCGGACCTGGTTCTGTTACCCAGAATCCTTTGCAAACCTAAAAAATTGGCTAAAAAAACACATGTTCCTCACATTTCTGTTGCAGAAAGTTCTGGAATCTGAGAGGAGCCACAAATTTCCTTCCACCCAGCGTTCCCCCACGTCTCCCGATAAAAATGATACCTCACTTGCGTGGGTAGGCCTAGCGCCCGCGACAAGATATGCCCCAAAACACAACGTGGACATATCACAGAAAACAGAGCTGTTTTTAGCAAAGTGACTACCTGTAGATTTTGGCCTCTAACTCAGCCGCCACCTAGGGAAACCTACCAAACCTGTACATTTCTGAAAACTAGAGACCTAGGGGAATCCAAGGAGGGGTGACTGGCGGGGCTCGGACCTGGTTCTGTTACCCAGAATCCTTTGCAAACCTAAAAAATTGGCTAAAAAAACACATGTTCCTCACATTTCTGTTGCAGAAAGTTCTGGAATCTGAGAGGAGCCACAAATTTCCTTCCACCCAGCGTTCCCCCACGTCTCCCGATAAAAATGATACCTCACTTGCGTGGGTAGGCCTAGCGCCCGCGACAAGATATGCCCCAAAACATAACGTGGACATATCACAGAAAACAGAGCTGTTTTTAGCAAAGTGACTACCTGTAGATTTTGGCCTCTAGCTCAGCCGCCACCTAGGGAAACCTACCAAACCTGTACATTTCTGAAAACTAGAGACCTAGGGGAATCCAAGGAGGGGTGACTGGCGGGGCTCGGACCTGGTTCTGTTACCCAGAATCCTTTGCAAACCTAAAAAATTGGCTAAAAAAACACATGTTCCTCACATTTCTGTGGCAGAAAGTTCTGGAATCTGAGAGGAGCCACAAATTTCCTTCCACCCAGCGTTCCCCCACGTCTCCCGATAAAAATGATACCTCACTTGCGTGGGTAGGCCTAGCGCCCGCGACAGGATATGCCCCAAAACACAACGTGGACATATCACAGAAAACAGAGCTGTTTTTAGCAAAGTGACTACCTGTAGATTTTGGCCTCTAGCTCAGCCGCCACCTAGGGAAACCTACCAAACCTGTACATTTCTGAAAACTAGAGACCTAGGGGAATCCATGGAGGGGTGACTGGCGGGGCTCGGACCTGGTTCTGTTACCCAGAATCCTTTGCAAACCTCAAAAATTGGCTAAAAAAACACATGTTCCTCACATTTCTGTGGCAGAAAGTTCTGGAATCTGAGAGGAGCCACAAATTTCCTTCCACCCAGCGTTCCCCCACGTCTCCCGATAAAAATGATACCTCACTTGCGTGGGTAGGCCTAGCGCCCGCGACAGGAAACGCCCCAAAGCGCAACGTGGACACAACCAAAATTTTTGAAGAAAACAGTGCCTACCTGTGGATTTTGGCCTGTAGCTCAGCCGGCACCTAGGGAAACCTACCAAACCTGTGCATTTCTGAAAACCAGAGACCTAGGGGAATCCAAGGATGGGTGACTTGCGGGGCTCGGACCAGGTTTTGTTACCCAGAATCCTTTGCAAACCTCAAAATTTGGCCAAAAAAACACTTTTTCCTCTCATTTCTGTGGCAGAAAGTTCTGGAATCTGAGAGGAGCCACAAATTTCCTTCCACCCACCATTCCCCCAAGTCTCCCGATAAAAATGATACCTCACTTGTGTGGGTGGGCCAGGTGCCTGCAACAGAATAAGGCCCAAAACCTGAAGAGATAGAAGGGAGAGGTATTTTTGCAATATATCATTTTGATGTGTGCACATACGTCCGTGATGTGCCAAACACTAAAATAGTGAAAAGAAACACACTTAGGTTATGTGAAGAAGACCCCTCACCCACCAACCAAGTTGGTGGCATGCTTCATCATCGGGGTCCCACCCGAGGCACCTAGCGTGTCACAGGTGTGCTGCGACGCCTGATTACAGCGGAGCAGGTTTTGTCATTTTTTACAACACATACTGGTTGGATTTGGCACGAGGGTGAGTGATGGTTCAGTGGATCAAATTTTATTAACAAGAGATTTCACAAAAATGAAATGCACTGCTAATAACTGAAAGGCAAAAAAGTGAACCAATGACTCACAGCTCGTGAGCTGTAAAGCCGCGACAAGGCACCAACCGCTTTACAGTCCATTCACACACCTTTCATACATGACACGCACAAGACCATTCACACCGCCAGCCACGGGCCCAGCACATTACAACACTCACATCGACAGACCGCGCCACTCAAGGGCCCATCACTTACATACGCCCACATGCCTGATACAAGAATCACACCAGCTGATGGGAGAGTGGACTGCCGTTTGGCTGGCACCGCCAGCCAAGCGCCACCCCACGCACACCGCCAGCCAAGCGCCACCCCACGCACACCGCCAGCCAAGCGCCACCCCACGCACACCGCAATCACTTTTTTTAATTTATAAACAACAAATAAACTACTAATTATAAAATAGGCACTAAACTACAAACACAAAACCTCAAACTAAATACACGACAGATGCCAACCGTGAAACATATGAAAATATAAAACAGACAGCTTACGCTCACGGTATTTCCCAAAAGTTTTTCCTTGTGTGGTAACTTCTAAAACAGCTGGGCACACACAGCCCAGGCTTTGAAGGGCATTCGGGGCAGTACATCCGGCTCTCCCTCCGGATTGATCTCCGGGCACATACTCTACATTTCTTTGTGGGCATGTCTTTTTTGGGAGTGGGAGGAATGTGATCTGGAAAGTGCCGATCTTTCAATCTAGCCACATCCTCCACCACTTCTACTCTAGGAACTCTTGCCGGTTCCACCACAATAAGGCTTTCTATCACCGACTCCTGAAATTTAACAAAAGTCATCCTTGACTCAGGTGAACAATCCTTGTATACAATAAAGGCATTAAAAGTTGCCAAATGAAATAAATGTAGGGCCAACTTTTTATACCACACATACGACTTACGAAGAGCAGTGTAAGGTTCCAACCTCTGATCTACTCTATCAACACCACCCATGTGCCTATTGTAGTCCAAAATGCACGCAGGTTTGCGCACTTCCGCAACCTGACCCCAAACAGCCACAGGGGAAGTACTCTCATCGTGGATGGTCGATAGCATGTACACATCCCTCCTGTCTGAAAATTTCATAGCTAACAGCTCATTATTCCGCAAGGCACTGCACTGTCCCCTCTCAAGTTTTTTACAGACAAGCTCCCTTGGATAGCCTTTGCGGTTAGAACGGATTGTGCCACAAGCAACAGTGTCCACCCTAAACAACTCCTTGAACAACTGCACTCCAGTGTAGAAATTATCTACGTACAAATGGTGACCTTTGTTAAACAGCCGTCTAGCAAGTTCCCACACAATTTTTCCGCTAACTCCAAAAGTGGCCGGACAACCAGGAGGGTCAATACTGGAATCCCTACCAGTGTAGACCCGGAAATTATAAACATATCCTGTACTGCTTTCTGACAGCAGATACAATTTAATCCCATACCGTGCCCTCTTACTAGGGATGTACTGCTTAAAAACTAAACGCCCCTTGAAAAGGACCAAAGACTCGTCCACACTTATCTCTTTGCCTGGAACATAGACCTCTGAAAACCGATCCACAAAATGATCAAGGACAGGCCTAATCTTAAAAAGGCGGTCACAATCAGGGTGATCTCGTGGCAAGGCTAAAGCATTGTCTACAAAATGCAGCATACGAAGAAGAAGCAAATACCGATTACGTGTCATAGTTGCAGGAAATATAGCAGTTGCCATCAAGGGACTAGTAGACCAATAAGAAGCCAGTGACGGCTTCCTGATCAACCCCATCAAAAAAGTCAAACCTAAAAACCTTTTCATCTCTTCCAGATATGTGGGAACCCAATGAGTAGCTCTAGACTGAGGCTTAAGTCTGGCAGCGTTGTCCCGCAAATATTGCTCTGCATACACATTTGTCTGCTCCACAATCTCTTCCAAAAATACATCGTCCATAAACAAGTGAAAGAATTGGACAGGCAGAAAGTTTTCCGTATTAACTCTACACCCTGGGAGACCAGTAAATGCAGGTAACTGTGGCTGCTCCATGTTTGGGGCAATCCAGGTGTCAGGTCTTCCAATGGGAAACCCTGCAGCCCCAGGCTGCTGCACTCTTGGCACATCAATGTCCTCCTCTAACACAGGCCCTTCATCTGCACTGAGAGTAGCTTCCTCATCAGAAGAATGCTCTTGGACAGAAAACTCACTTCCAGAATCTCCTGCTTCCTCCTCTGCCTCAGATGCAGAGTCAGTGTCGTAATCATGGTCTGAAGACGACTCAAAGAGCATGCGAACAACCTGCTGAGCGGTCACTTTGCGGCTAGCCATGATCCTAACAACAAATGGATTGCCAACAACAACTAGCACTAAAATAAGTAATGAACAAAGTGTAGCTTTATCACAAAGAGTTATGTACTACAAAAAACTATACCACACAGTTGCCTGAAATAGCTACTCACCAAGCAACTACTCTGCAATCACCAATGATATCCCACTAAAAAGAAAAAAGAAAAAAGCAATTTAGACATATGACAACACAAACACCACTGTGCTCAAATCTAAGGACAATGTCAAACACACAATACTGCATTTAGTACACCACCTACAAACATGTCAACAATACTCCTTTGGAGTAAATTGCGTTCACTTACCTAAAACATGCAACTATGCAAACCACTGGACAACTACTGCCAAAACCTCAAAGATCCACAGCAAAGGAAGCAAAAGCGTTGAACTAGAAGAAAAAGAAGAAATAAATTGTTATAATCACAAATACAAATACTTTGCCAGTTGACAAACACCCCACCACCAAGAACTTAGAAGTTGTCCCTGGTACCTAAGTGGATCCTGCCCCCCTCGGGGTAGATGGGCGTAAAAGAATTGGCCAATCGGACCCCAAGGGGGGCAGAAATGGGCAACACCTCTGTGCCCCCTTTCAGGGGGCGACCCTTCCCCAAGGGGTCGCCCCCAAAAACACACACAAAAAACGATATCCCTGGTGTCTAGTGGTTTTCGCCCCCCCCTGGGGGCAGATCCGCCGAAAAAACGGCCGATCTGCCCCCAGGGGGGGGCGAAATACAAATAAAAATTGCCCCGGGGGGGGGGGGTGACCCTTGCCCAAGGGGTCGCCCCCAAAAACAAACATAAAAAAATATATCCCTGGTGTCTAGTGGTTTTCGCCCCCCCCTGGGGGCAGATCCGCCGAAAAATCGGCGAATCTGCCCCCAGGGGGGGGCGAAATACAAATAAAAATTGCCCCCGGGGGGGGGGCGACCCTTGCCCAAGGGGTCGCCCCCAAAAACACACACAAAAAACGATATCCCTGGTGTCTAGTGGTTTTCGCCCCCCCCTGGGGGCAGATCCGCCGAAAAAACGGCCGATCTGCCCCCAGGGGGGGGCGAAATACAAATAAAAATTGCCCCCGGGGGGGGCGACCCTTGCCCAAGGGGTCGCCCCCAAAAACAAACATAAAACAATACATCCCTGGTGTCTAGTGGTTTTCGCCCCCCCCCTGGGAGCAGATCCGCCGAAAAAACGGCCGATCTGCCCCCAGGGGGGGGGCGAAATCCAAATAAAAATTGCCCCCGGGGGGGGCGACCCTTGCCCAAGGGGTCGCCCCCAAATTTAGTAAAACAGAAAATCCCTGGTGGCTAGTGGAGATTCCTGCTCCACGATCGCGGGCCCTGCCCGCGATCGTGGAGCAGGAATCTTGAGAAAACAGACACAGGGGGAAAGGAAAAACCCTTTCCTTTCCCCCCATGTCTGTTTTCTCAAACCCCCCGCCCCCCAAAAACGGAGAGGACTCACCTTAGAGCTCCTGCTCCGAAGACGCGCTGGAAGCAAATGGCTTCCAGCGCGCCGGCAACACTCGATGACGTCAGCGCGCTGAGCGCGCGCTGACGTCATCGGATTGCCGTGGGGGGGGCGGGGTGGAAGGGGAAGGTCTTCCCCTTCCATCCCCGCCTGGGGGGGGAAGGGGGGTGCACGGGGGGCGCGCTAGCGCGCCCCCAAGTTCCCCTGTGCCATGGACGAGATGATCTCGTCCAAGGCACAGGGGAACTGTAGCCTTGGACGAGATCATCTCGTCCAAGGCACAGAACAGGTTAATATTAGAACAAACTGGATTTACCTTATGTAAGAGTGGGGTACAAACTACTGTGTGAATTTACTCTTTTGGACACTCTAAGATGGCCGCCGCGCTATGTGTTTTATGGTTGTTGTATTTAAGAATTGTCTGTCATTTATGTTTGTGATTAATTTGGTTTTTTAAGGTGAGCACTTTAGCAGAAATCTATCCATGAGTAAGGCGGTTGCTGAAACGCGTTGGATGTTTATGCTGGAATAAATTAATTCAAGAAATATTTTTCATTTTGGAGGTGTCCTGGTTCTCCTGATATTTTAAGGGAGTGTTGGAGGATATATATATATATATATATATATACAGAAAGGGCCATGGGCCAGTCCATTGTCAATGAATAGCCAGCCACAGGGCAACGTCCAAGGTCCAACCTGACTCCTGACAGCCCAAGTCACTCCACGGGGCAGGGGCATCATGATGATGTTAGGCAGGCACCTCAGAAGGCTGGAGGGGGTGGGGGATGAGGGGGGGTCTCTTGGGAGGGGGGGTCGTTGGACTTGGGTTTGGGAGAGGGTGAGTCCTTACTCTTTTGTTTAGGGGCGGCGTAGTGGGTTTGGAGTGGGGGAGGAGTGGTAGTCTTGTGTTCCTTACTGTTTGCTGCAGGGGGAGGGACATGAGAGGACTGGGAGCTGGAGGGACTGTGCTGGGGGAGAGGGGTCTTTCTCTTACGGCCAGCAATGGGGAGAGGAGGGAAGAGGTCTGGGTGGGAAACGAAAAGTTTCTTAGATCCCATGGGGTGGGTTGTGGGAGGAAGTTTGGGTGTGGAGGTCAAGGCAGTTGTTGTAGGAGGAATAGGTGTGCTGGACTTGGGTGCAGGTGCATGGACAGTGTGCATGTGTGAGATGGATGGCTTTTGATTTTCTGAGTGGGAGTGTTTATGTGTTATTTGAAGGGGGCAGACAGGGTGGGAGAGGACAAACAGGATGTGTCTATGTATGTTGTTGTGGTGTCTGCAAGTGAGGTGGGTGTGCTGCATGAGGTTGTGCTGGTGGTGGTGGTGACTGCGCATGTGGTTTATGGGGTGCTAGTCTGCGTGTCTGCTGTTGTGGTGGCTGTGGCCAAGGCTGTACAAGTGGCATGATCTTGGATGGATGATGCAGTGAATGCAGGTGTGAGTGTTGATGTGACTGTGAGGGAGGAGGAGGAATGCTAGACAGTGGAGGCAATGGCTATTATTGTATGTGTTTCTGTGTGTTAGCTGTGTGTGTGCTTGTGGAGTGAAGTGTGGTGCCTGTGTTTTGCCCTGTCTGTTGTTTTGGGTGCATGCTTGTTAGATTGTGTGTGTGGGATGGATTGGGGGAGAGGGCTTTGGGACTGGGAACAGGTAGTTGGAGGGGGGACAGAATAACCAATGACACTGGCTGCCATCAAAGAGGAGGCCAGAGCCTGAAACGATTTCTGTATGGCAGCCAAGCCACTGCGAATGCCCTCCAGGCAGGCATTGCATTGCTGCATCTGGGATCCAAGCCCCTGGATGGCATTCACTATGGTTGACTGCCCTACAGAGATGGATCTCAGGAGGTCAATAGCCTCCTCAGAGAGGGTAGCAGGGTTGACTGAGGCAGGGCCTGAGATGCCTGGGATGAACGAGACACCCAGCCTCTGGGTGAGTGGGCCTGGGCAACTGGGTGGGGAGCTAATGGGACGGGGTGCTGGTATGGAGGTGGCAGAAGATCTTGTAGCTGGGGTGGTGCCAGAGGGGTCCTCTACCACCAAGGAGCTTCCATCTGAGGAAGAATCAGAGTAAGATGTCATTGCTCATGTCTCCCCCGTGGTGCTCCCCTCGCCCTCCAACCCACTGGTCCTCTCTGCATCGGTGGACTCTGCCTCCTGGGTCCCATGGGCTGCAGCTCCCCCACTCGCCAGTACCCCTGCTCCTTCGCCAGATGATGCTAATGCACACAAGGATAGGATGAGAAAAGGAGAGGGGGTGGGGGAGAAAGAAAGGGAGCACAGGGTCAATCACAGCAACAACAGCACCTATGTATAGCATACACATCATAATCGCTCACTGGGACTGACACTGTGCAGTATGGACCACAATACCAATTAATTACCTGGGTACAACAGCAGTTACGAACCCAAACACTACCATCTGCACACCTACTGGGACTCACTAAGCCATGTTTGCCATGTTATGCTAGCTATTTACCAATACCAAATATACATACCTCCCTCCATTGCTAAGCAGGACCACACAAGAATAGCTAAACCGGCATATTGGGGCATCCACTGACTAGAAGCTTGCACCCAAACCGTATGGCAGGCATCAAACACAAAATATTGCACAGTCTGTACTCACCCCCCTGTGGCTGCTGTGCTGCCCTCAAACTCCCATCCAACTCGGGATTGGCCACCACCATTATAAGGGCCATTAGGGGGGTCAGGATTCAACGGACACCCCTCCCTTGTTGGGAGGTTATCCCCAGATGGGCCTCAGCGGTCTTCCAGGCCCAGTGTCTCAGGTCCTCCTACCATTTCCAGCAGTGGTTGCTCCATTGGCTATTGACCCCCTGAGTCTGCATGTCCTTGGCAATGGCACGCCAAAACCCTTTCTTCTGATGGGCACTGACCTGCAGAGGAGACACAGACAGAAGGACACCATTAACTCAACACTCCATTATGTAGCAGAAATGGCTTACATACTGCATAGAACCCATTTAAGGCACACACATGACCTGTACCTCTGCATACACTTTGCATGCAGCCAAACCCCCCCAAAAGACACACTGGCAGAAAACAATTACATCTTCATGTAGCCATGTTGCATCCCAGGTACCCATGATGCACTCACCTGTTGGTTTGGAGGCCCATTCAACTGCCCATACATGGGTAGGACCCCATCCACAAGCTTCTCCAACTCCTCGGATGTGAAGGCTGGGGCCCTCTCTCCTGTAGCATGGGTCATCGCAGGTTCCAGACACAGGACACAGCAGCACAAGCAGTGGAGATGTTGAACCGTAAAGAGTCATGAATCAAGTGAAATGGTACAGAGAAAATGGCAGTCACGTCTGCGGCGGTGAACACCGTCACTGCCGGCATTGATCATCGTTGGTTCCTGCACTCCATTGAGCTCCATGTTAGCCAATGAGGAGTTGCACGGAGGTGCAGACTGCCTTCCACCATGATGCCAAATGCCGGTGGGGTGAAGTCACTTATGCCTGTCCCTGCATGCAGGTCAGGCGGTTCTCATTTCCTTATGCTGGTAGTTATATTGGGCAAATTTATGTATGTCATAGGTATCGATTGTACAAACCAAGACAATTCCATTCTTCTACATACATTCATGATCTGTATACTGTGATATTGTGGTCCATACTTCCTGTAATCACACACATCCAATGTTTGGTGTATGTAGATACCTACCACTGCGGAGGAGGAGGCAAGCACCTGTGTACAGACCCCTAGTGGACTTGGCTACACTGGAGGACTGGCACATCATACTCACCTATCGTCTAGACAGGGCCACAATTACTGAGCTGTGTCAACAATTGGAGCCAGATCTGATTCCTGTTATCCGTAGCACTAGAGCAATACCCCTTGTAGTACAGGGGCAGTCAGTGCTCCACTTGCTGGCAAGTGGTTCATTCCAGGTGACAGTGGTCTTGGCTGCAGGAATGTCACAGATAATGTTTTCTATTGTGCTTGGAAGGGTTTTAGCTGCCTTTGCTCCAACACATGAGCAGCTACATCTCATTCCTCCAGAGTGAAGATTTGCCCACTGTGAAGGCTGGATCCCACACCAGGGGACACACACCATAGGTGATTGGGCCAATGACGGGACCCATATTGCCTTGGTCCCTCACAGGGCAAATGAGCAGGTCTACATGAATAGGAAGAATTACCACTCTCTAAATATCTAGATGGTGTACCTTGATGACCAATACATCTCCCACGTCACTGCCACATTTCCTGGATTGGTGCACGCTGCCTATGTATTGAGGAATAGCAGAGTCCCACAGTTAATAGCATGACTACAGAGGCACAGAGTGTGGCTCATAGGTGAGCTTGAGTCTTCACACAGTGCATGTCAGTGTATGCCAACTGGGGTTGTACTCCATGCCATTGTACAAGAGTAATGTGTGTCCCTCACTACTGCCAGGTGATTCTGAATACCCAAACCTGTCCAGGTTGTTGACCCCAGTAAAAAATCCGAGAACAGGGGCAAAAAATCAGTACAATGAAGCACATGGGTGTACCAGGAGTGTTGTTGAACTCACATTTGGTCTACTGAAAACCAGTTTCCGGTGCCTCCATTTAACAGGTGGATAACTATGCTACGCCCCTAAAAAGGTCTGCCAGATAGTGGTGGCTTGCTGCATGCTTCACAATTTGGCCCTCAGATGCCATGTGCCCTACCTGCAGGAGGAGTGGGGAGACAGTGCACCTGTGGCAGCAGAGGACACTGAAGACCGTGATGATGAGGAAGAGGAGGAGGATGTGGACAACAGGACACATATTATACAGCAGTACTTCCAATGATACTCAGATAATACTGTAATTCTGTTCATATCTCCATTTCAGTTAAGTGCCATGTACCAGCTGTGTTGTGCCAATCACTACCTTTACATTTCAATCGACTGTCACTTATGCCTTCAGTTGTTGCAGATGCTGGTGTGGTCACAACTGTGTACTGATGTGAAGACTGCTTAAATACATTTGTTGGATGGATTCATGCATTATAGGACATTTGCACAGGATAATACAGTTCAGTACATGGCATATTTCTGTCTGATAAAGCACAAATACTCCAGTTGTGCTCAAGGGTGTTTATTTAAGTGACAAAAAGGAAGGGACAGTGCAATAGAGTGGGCTGATGGTGGACGAAAACTTCAGTGTAGTGGCCCACTTGGTTTGTAGCACAGGTCCTGTGTCCATGGGGCCATAGGAAAATGAGCAATGGCAGTCCAAAGTGAACAAGGTGACTCAGTGGCACATAAGGGGGACATTCTGGAGGAGCTTGTTTCCTGTCAGTGATCCGGTCTTGGCAACAGTCTCTGGTGTCTGTCTAAGTCGCAGGGAAAGTTTGCAGGGCGGTTCACTTTCTGCAGGGGGAGTGGTGCTATAGGCCTCTGGGTGGTGTTGCAAGTACTCCTGTCCACTAGCTGCAGCAGAGGTTGATGGCTGCGGAATGGACTGTCTAGTAGAAGTGGGCTGCTGGTGTGCTCTGTTCTCCCACATGGTGTTGGCCATGTCACCCAGGACCCCTATAATGGAGGCCATGTTGACATTTAGGCCCTGTAACTGCTGCATGACCTCCCAGTGGTTTTCCCCTCTGCACCCGCTGGTTCTCCTGCATGATGATGATCACCTGGCCCATCCTGCCTTTCCACTGTCCCTGGCCCCCTGTGCCTCTGCCCCCTGAATGGTATGCCCACTTACACACATGACTTGCACCGTCTTTCCTGTGTGGTGTCCACTCGGGTCCCTGTACAGGGGGGCACACTATTCGATGTGTCCTGGGGACAGGGGTTTGGGAACGTTGGCTGGCTGATGTGGTATTGGAGTCGGAGGCGGGCCCTGTGGTGGACTGGCTGTGCGATGTGGAAGCCGACTGACCAGTGGTCCCAGGTGTGCTAGGGACATCCACAGTTCCTGTCATCACCGAGGGCATCTTCTGGTGGCGTATTTGGTTGTCGTGGCACCTGCTGGTCAATGACATTGGCTGGAATACCTGTGGAGATGAAAGTGATTTGTTAGGGTGATTGTCGGTCACATATTCCGCATTTCTGGCT
The DNA here is from genome assembly GCF_031143425.1 of Pleurodeles waltl. Taxonomy (NCBI): domain Eukaryota; kingdom Metazoa; phylum Chordata; class Amphibia; order Caudata; family Salamandridae; genus Pleurodeles; species Pleurodeles waltl. Next base: position 329,541,300 of record NC_090438.1, on the reverse strand, counting down.
TCCCCTATGGGTTTAATGTTGTTCTCCCACCTTTGGTTAGTGTATGGTGATGGATTGTGGGATTGGTAGTGCCACATGCTAGCCATGCATTGCTGTTGTGTGTGCATGCAGAGCTGGGAGGAGTGTGCTTGCAGTGGGTAGAGTATTCAGGGGTACACAATTGAGGGTGGCTTTTGGCATGGTACACTGAATTGGAGGGAGAGGGATGTAGGGAGTCAGGGTGAGGGGGTGACATGCCATGCAGGTATCGGTGGAGGTAGGCTAGTAATGATGACTTACCAGTGTCCAGCCCTCCAGTGACTCCAGTGAGGCTCTCAGGATGCAGGATTGCCAAGACTTGTCCTCTCATGTTGTCAACTGTGCAGGAGGAGGTGGGGGTCCACCGCCAGTCCTCATGGTGGCAACCTAGTGCCTTGATGCAATGGAGCCCACCTTCCCCTGTAGGTCTTCCTACCTCTTTTGAATGTCATCCATTGTGCATTGATATTGTACCACGGAGTTCACCCTGTTCATGATCCTCGGCCATAACTCCATCCTCCTGGCAATGTAGATCTTCTGGACCTGTGCACCAAACAGCTGTGACTCTCCCCTCACGATTCCTTCCACCATCACCCGCAACTCATCACCAGTGAAACGGGGTTGTTTTTGTGGGGACATGTCTATTGTGTAGTGTATGTGTTATGCGGAGGGTGTTCGGTGTTGAGGTAGGATGTGTGGTGTGTGGTGTGTGACAGGTGTATGGGTAGCTGTGATCTGTGTGAACAGGTCTAAAAGGGTTTGGCCTAACAAGGTGTAGCAGTCTTTTTGTGTTTGCAAAGGATTGTGGGGTTTGTGGGTGTGTGTTTTATAGTGCATTTGGTGGGTGTGTACAGTGTTTGTATATGTGTCAGGTGTGGGTTTTTTAATCTGGCCAGTGTTGGCTTCTAGTGCTATTGGGTGCCCAATGACACCGCAGCGGTGTGCATCGCCAATGGCTGACCGCCGTTGAATGTCCACTGTGGTGATTCATGGGTCATAATTTTGAGGGCAGTATGTTGCTGGAGTAGCGGGAGGGTGGTGGGTCTGACAATTTTTCACGTTTGTTGGTCTGGAGGAATTGTGGTTGCAGCTGGTTTCTGTCAGTTTTGTGTTTGTGTGTCATTATCTGGCAAGTGGGTTACGGCCTCCTCGGTGGTATGTTGGTGGCCGTCACCATGGCAGTCTTTGGAAAAGACCACCAATCTCATAATGACCACCTAAATCTACATTGCAATATAAATAATGTATATACTCTTCGTTATAAAAATGGGTTCATAAAAGACTGCAAACATTTCTGTGTGTCAAAGGTAAACTATGATGTGTGATTCCTTTCTGAACTGATGAAGGGATCTGTATACACACATGACAATCGCACACATCCATAGTTTCAATGTATTCATACAATAACCTGTAGTATAAATTTGAAAACAAATTTCCCTTTGAGTCCTTCAGATGAAGCAATCTATCATCAGCATACAGGCAATCTCATTTTGTATGCGACTCCTCATGCACTGGTGTCATTGTTCTCTTAACTTTGTGTTTCACAGACACACCCAGGCCAGCAGTCAATAAATAGCTCACAATCACACAGATTTATCGCTAAGCCTACACACACATACTTACATTTACTCTGTCTACCTTGAACCAGACTCATGGCTTGTGTACAGGCAGACCAAGATATCAAATTAAAAATTAAAAAAGCAAAAGCAAAAATTTAAATATCAAATTAAAAATGTAAAGCAGATTTTAAATGTTTTTTTTTTCTTTTTAACAGGAGCAAAATGAAAACAGAATTAAAAATATCTCTTTCACAGAGTCTTTTTGCACTTATTTAAAAAGGTTTTTGATTTTCTAGAAAGTTTAACAGGTTTTCTCTACTTGCAAATGTTCAACAACCACAACTAAAAGTTCAAATGTCTCTAGTAATACAACACCTGTTAATCACTGATTAGAAATTCCAACATCTAATGCCTCTGCTCATCAAGAAACAATTACATTTCAAAGTTGAGTTCCAGTGAAATTTTAAGCTCCAGAATATTCAGCTGAATCCGAACTGTCAACACAAAAGGCAATTAATTCCCCTCCCCCTTCATTAGCAGCAAAGTTTGCTCATTCAGCTGCTGAGTACCTGCCACTTGGCACTCTTTTTCTTTCTGATCTCCTTGCTGCACAATTTTCACTGTCACTTTGATCAGATTCTTCAGCTATTTCAGCTATAGTTGGATGCATAGCTACTATTGGATTTGGACTTTTTGCAGGCCACTGGTCTCTTCTCAGAGTTCTCGCTTCAGGCACAACTGGATTTTCAATCTTCACTGAGCTAGCAGGAGTCAACTGATTCTGTCTTGACCATCCTCCACCTTCGATTGCTTTTTCACCAGCATGTACAGGCTCTGTGACAACCACTTGTCCAGTTCCCACTGTTTGGCTAACCTGGAGCCCTTCACTCACTGATTCCAACCCTAGAGGAACAGGTACTGTATCTTCAAGCAGATTTGGAACTTTGCATGTATGGCTTGCGTGAACCCAATGCGGAAGACAAGCACACTTCACAGCTGTTGTAATCACCAAGATAACCTGGAATGGCCCTTTCCAGTGCAACTCTAAGCATGACTTTCTTAGCATCTTTTTCACCAGAACCCAATTTCCTAGACACAAGTCGTGACACTGCTCTTGTGCTACCTAAAAAGTTGCTTCTTTAACCTGGTGAGACAAATTGCGAACCACATAGGCTAGTCCTAAGCAGTAATCCAGCACTAAGTCATCTGAAATGTTCACAAGTGCTTTTGCAGGCACAGCTGGCAACCTCATAGGATGACCCATGAGTTTATTTTGAGGGGTGGGGTAGTCCTGTCTTCATGTTGGGTGTCAAATCGAGACAGTCATGTTCCACTTCATCTTAATCATTAAAATTTTCAACGTTACTGGGCATAAACACTGCAGGACTCAACACTATGCATCACTAAATGGTAACATTAGCCGATCCAAGCATCAGCGTCAGAAGTGCATTAGTTAGGTGCTGCGTCTTGGTTCGGGTCACTCGACTGAGTAAGGGACATGTACATTCAGGAGGTGACCAATAACAATGCTTTTACAATAGGCTATACTGACACCAGTGGATGCCACAGCTTTTACATAGATGGACAAAGCAGCAGCTACTGGGTCCAGTTTGGCAGAAAAAAAATCCACTGGTCTTTGGCCCCTCCTTTTAACTGGGTCAAAACAGAAAGTACACAGCCATGTTTTTCACAACAAAACAAAGAAAAACATTTATTGTAATCTGGCATTCTCAGAGCTGGGGCTTGGCAAAACACCTTCTCTCAGCTCAGAGGTTTTCATGCATGCGTCATCAAATGGTACAGTGTTAGACACCTCTTTATGTGTCAGTTTCAACAGTGGCTTTAACAATGAAAAATGTGTGATTCACTGGCAGCAGTAACAGACTATTCCCAGAAACACTCTGACTTCTCTTTGAATTACAGGGGGATTCATTTTCATGATTTTTTTGTCTCTCTTGGGACACCTTCCTTCCTTTGACCCTTCTCCATGTGGTGTTCTAAGTACTTTACTTTTCTCTGACAATACTGTACTTTTACAGGGTGCACTTTATGGCCATTCTCACGACGATGCTTCAACTGGACAGTGGTATCTCTTTTTTAGGCTTCATGTGTGTTTGATGCAACTATAAAATCATCAATATACTGAACGAGGACTGAATGAAATGGCATGTTTAGGGAGTCTAAAAAAAAATCAAAATCTGAATAAAAAAAGATGGTGACTCAATATAACCCTGTGGAGTGCAACACGAGGAACATACACAGCTTCTGAATTCATATGCAAATAAATATTGGCTGCCCTAAAGGAGTGGAATAGAAAAGAATGCCTGACACAGGTCAATGACAGATAACCATTCCGTTTCCTAAGGAAACTGGAACAAAATAACTGTAGTATTTGGTACCACTGGACAACATCTAACAACAATCTCATTAATCTTTCTTAAATCCTGTACTATGAGGTATTTTCATTGGGCTTCTGCAATCTCAAAATGGGGGAATTACAAGGACTTCCCATGATCCCTTTTAGGACACCCTGCTGAACATAAGTCTTGATTATGAGGGTAATTCCAGAAATTACTACTGGAGCCATGTTATAGGGTGGAATCATGGGGATCACTGCATTTGGCTTCACTGTGATTTTAACTGGCTCAACTCCTCTAATGAGTACAGTATCCTATCTGGAAAAATCCCAATCTCTCACCATAACTGTGTCTTGCAACTCATTGGGCAAATATTTAGTTGTTATTATTGGGAACAATGAAACAAGAGGGTACATTTCATCAATTGTGCTGGAAGTTTCATCATCACTTCTTGTGTGGATCATTATTCCCTTGTGGGAGCAGCTAAATGAACAATTTACTTTACACAATAAGTCACATCCGAATAAACTCACAGGACTTGAGTTGCAAACCACAAATTGGTGCAAATCCTCACATGACCCTATTTTCATTGAATATGCTCTGTAATCATGTTGGATAGCTGCTAATTTGCTTCTCTTACCGCCTGAACTCTTGATTCTGACACTGGCACATTTGGGACTTCTGCAATTCTGACAGTGGAATGTGTCTTTCCTGTGTCAACGAGGAAAGTAACATTGTGCCCCATAACATTAGCATTCACATGGTGACCACGTTGATCCATCTCCAAGGATGCTGCTAACATGCATTCTTCCACTTTAGAACATTCACTGTTTATTTTTCTGAAACTTCATCATTACTGAAATCAGTCAATGGGTATTGTGAGATCAACTGATTCACAATCACCCCCAACTTTTTACCTGCCTCCCTCCATCGTTGGACACTGTTTTTGCTGGTTTTAGGACTCTGCAAACTTTACCACTGCTAACCAGTGCTAAAGTGCATATGCGATCACCTTTAAAACATGGTAACATTGACTAATATCCAATTGGCATATTTAATGTACTTGCAAGTCCCTAGTAAAGTGAACTGCATGTGCCCAGGACCTGTGAGTTAAATGCTACTAGTGGACATGTAGCACTGATTGTGCCACCCACATAAGTAGAAAGGCCTTTGTGTGCAGTTTCACTGCCACTTGACTTGGCAGTTAAAAGTACTTGCCAAACCTTAAACTCCACTATTTCCACATATGTCACCCCTAAGGTAGGCCCTAGGTAACCCAGAGGGAAGGGTGCTGTGCAGGTTAACGGCAGGACATATAGCTGTGTGTTTTGTATGTCCTGGTAGTGGAAAACTCTTAAATTCATTATCCACTGCTGTGAGGCCTGCTCCATTCATAGGATAACATTAGGGCTACCCCCATATATTGTTTGAGATGTAGATTCTGATCAGAATGGGGTAAATAGGTCATATTTAGTATGGCCAGAGCTGTAATACAGAATCCTGCTTAGTGGTGAAGCTGGATGTTATATTACTATTTTAGAAACTGTACTTTTAGAAAGTGATAATTTTTCCACACTGAGAATCCTTCTGTGCCTTACAGCCTGTTTCCAATCCACGCCTGGGCACGGTGGTTGACATCTCCCTTGTGCATTTCACCCAGACAACCACAAACACAGGATGGTCAGTCACACCTGCATACATCTGCATACTGAATATGTCTTCCTGGGCTGGAAGGGTGGAGGGCCTGCCACTTACATTTCAAATTACAATGGCCTTCCATCACACAACGGACTGCCAAACCCCCTACTGGGACCCTGGCAGACTGGGTTGTACTGGAAGGGGACCTTGTGCACTACAAAACCACTCTTTGAAGTCTCCTCCACTTCAAAGGCACTTTTGGTTATAGAAATTGGGACCCTGACCCTATCAACTCAGACACTTCCTGGGACAGACACTCTGAACCAGATCCTGCAACCTGCCAAGAAGAGCTGTCTGGCTGCTAAAAGGACTCACCTGGAATGATTTGTTGTGAAGGGCTGCTGCCTTGCTGTTGCCCTGCTGCCTTGCTGGACTCTGTTTCTGCTGAGAAGTGCTCTCCAAGAGCTTGGAATGAGCTTGCCTCCTGTTCCTGAAGTCTGAGGGCCAAAAAGACTTCTCTGCAAGGAAACTCCATGTGTGGTGAAAATTTACGCACAGCCTGCCAGAATCGACGTACGGCCTTCCCAGTGGTGAAAGAATCACTGCATCGCCAGAACGACACAGCCCAGCTCCCCGAGTGGGGATCGATGCAGCACCATCGCTCCAACCGGAACTTCGATGCACAGCCCACTGGATTGATGCAAAGGTGAGCCGAACGACGCAGCCAACTTCCTGCGGGATGGATCAACGCAGCACCTACCGAGCAACAGAAACTCTTACACATCGCCCACCAGAATGATGCAGCACATGTGACTCGTCCCTGGGAGTGAAAAGACCCCGCATCACAAAGAGGATTTAAGCCTGCACGCCGGAAATAAACGCGAAGCCCTTGCCGCGTGGAAAATAATCGTCTCATCGTCTGTGCGCATCCAGCAATCTGAGGCACACCCTACTTTTTTCACGCATCTCCTCCTCTGCGGTCTTCGTACATGTAATTTTGACTCATACTAGGTACTCTATTCTTGCAAGAGACATTTGTTGATTTCTAAAGACAAAAGACTCTTCTTATCATTGCAACGTGAATTTTTTACTTGTTATTATCAAATCTTTATCATTTTGACATTAATTAAATGAGATAAATATCTTATATTTTTCTAAACATATATGGTGTCTTTTTCTAGTGTTCTCACTGTGTTATTGCATGATTTAATGCACAAATGCTTTACACATTGCCTTCTAAGTTAAGCCTGACTGCTCAGTGCCAAGCTACCAGAGGGTGGCCACAGGATAATTTGGATTGCGTGTGACTTACCCTGATAAGGATTGTGGTCCCTACTTGGACAAGGGTGTATACCTCTGCCAACTAAAGACCCCATTTCCAACACATTTGTTCTCTGATTCATGTTTTGTTCCCTGCAAACTGATGTTGTTTCCCTGTGTGATGTTTTGTGGGGTATTGCATGTTACTCTCATAATCTATTCTGGTGAGGTCATGGGTGTAACTGGATTACCTGGAGGACATCTCACATCTATTATTGGTCCTGCCTGATTTAACATCTGGGAATGTCTGAGGAACCATCACTTGCTGCTGTTGCTTTGGGCTTTTAGGGACCTGCATGTGCTGAGGGACTTGAACTTATTGGGGGGCCTCCATCTGTTGTGATCATGTAGGAACAGTCACTTTTTGAATTTGGGGTGTTTGAACTCTCTGCATTTGAGCTTGACTATTATCCACAGTCTGAACAACACACCATTTTGCACCAAATTATTTACATTACTGTACGGACACACCTGCTTCCAGTGCCCGAAACTACCACAAGCATGATATGGACTCAGCTTCTTCATTGACTGAACAACAATCACATTACCACTCTGATTAATGCGAACACTCTCCCAACTGAGGCACATTGTTAACCTGTTGTTGCACACATTGGATTCCACTAGTGTTCATAATCATGTGCAGGCTCTGTGTTCCTGTCTGGAAAGTTTTAATTTGCATCACCATCACTTTCTCCTTCTGCTTCAATTTATTTTCATCACTACAGTACCTGGCACACTGCAGCGCTCCAGCAATCGTTTTATTCTGTCAGCAAATAAAATGTTTCTGAATCATGTTGCTCATCTCAGGTTTCAATCCTTGCATGAATTTAAACACAAACTGACTCATGTCTTTTGGCTCAATAACTTCTGACCCACTGCGCTGTTTGAATGCTGGCAGCAATCTCTTTTAATAAGCATGAATCAACTCCTTCATTTCCTGTTAAGTCCTTTCAAATGTTTGCCAATCAACATCTTTTGGGGAAACTTTGCTCTTCAGAAAAGCAATCACTTTGTAATACCCTTTCACCTCTTTATATGGTGCAGTTGTAACTGGATTCCTCAGTGGTTCACGAGTTAGCCAATCCACACTCCACACTTAATTCACAAATCAACTGGAACCACAATGTCAAATAAGGTATTCAAATATTCCCACAGGCATTTTGAAAGTTTAATAAACCTCTCTTTGCTTGAAGTACTCTACAGGTTTCTCCCTCAGTCTCAGGTAATCATTTGTGAATAGCAAGATGTAATTTCTGCACCACAGAACATGTGCATAACCCCCACCTGGAATGTCTCTCATTGGTAGCATCGTTACACTCTCATGAGCTTGATCTGCTCCAGCAGGAGGCAAATTCTGCTTTGCTTTCTTCTGATCACTTTTCTTCGCTCATTTGCCTTCCCAATTATCTAAAGCTCCCCATGTCTGAGTGATTAACATCAATTCTTTAATGTGCATTCTTCTGCCATGTGATCTCATGTTTGCAAGGTCTTTGGAATTAAATTCTAATCTGTAACTCCTTCTTAGGGGCTTTGATTTCCCTAGATCCACTTCATATTCTTCAGCCAATTCAACCAATTTATCATAAGTCTATTGTACATGGTTTGTGATATAGTTGCACATCAAGAGAAATTCTTCTTCTCTGTACATATCCAATCTTTCCAGCTCAAGGGTTCCCTCAATTAACTCACTTAATTCTAATTTTAATCTCTACATATTCACTTTCCTGTCTTTCTCTGGGGTCTCTTCTGCTCCAACACTGCTGTTTACTGACTTAAATTATGTGACCACTCATTTAACTGTTGTAATGACAATCCCTGCAAACTAATGTTGTTTACCTCTGTCATGTTTTGCGGGGTATTGCATGTTACTCTCATAATCTATTCTGCTGAGGACATGTCTGTAACTGGATTTCCTGGAGGACAACTCACATCTATTATTGAGCCTGCCTGATTTAACATCTGGTTGGGATCTGCAATTCGCAGATGTCATAGCTGGGACAGACATAGCTCACCTTTTTAACAAATTAGTTGAATACACTGATCTCTGCATATTGCAGTAGGTTTGAAGTCTGTAGGCTACTTCTAGTACTACCTCTAGCATACAGTGGGACAGCTGGACCTATGGTTACAGGGGCTGTCAATGCTTCAGGTCCTGTCAGATTGGCTGATTTTGTGCAGTTATTATCTCTGCACTTTGACCTGTTAAAACTGTACTGAAGGTCTGTCCGGATTGATCTGAGGCAATATTTGTGGTTGTCATACTGGAGAATACATGGGCATTGTTGTAGGAGATTGACCCTCTATGTAGAGTGCAAATTTAGGCACACTATGCAGTGGGTCCAGGTAACCACACATTGGTTTCCAGAGGTAAAAATTAAACCACCTAATGCTCCAATTTTGAAGGTAGCTGGTCAAGCAGTTAGGCTAATCCAGGAGATGTGCTAAGCATTTGTTGTGCTCAGAAATCCAATCAAGCAGCACACACACTCAAAGAATAACTCAAGCCCAGAATTTATAAAAAATACTTCAGACTTTTATATACATTTTAAGACCAATACCTCTAGGATACGCTAAGTACTTTTTCAGATATTACTTTTGAAAGTTTTAATAAAGTTAGTATTTCTGTGCGTAGTTACGCACCATAGAATTCAATAGACATTCACTTTTAAAAATGAATTAAAACCATACAGTTTGGTTACCAGTCTCTTCATTTGCAGGATGGTCGAAGTAGTTGGTGGGCACATTGAGCCAGCTGGAGATCCTTGGGTGGCTCCTGGTTCGAGTGGGAACAGAGCTGGAAAGTCTCTTGGCACAGGCACAGGACTACTTGGAGGGACCACCTGGAAAAGGAGCTTGTCTGCAGATTTAAAGATGGTGCCTTGGGGTCCCCTTGGGCTGTCAAGTTTGCAAGGGGTCAGGGACCCGGGGCACACAGATATTTTCATGATGCTGGGCTCAAGGCTGCCAGATGCAGGATGAATTGGAGGTTTTGGATACTGTGCACAATGGAATCGCTGAAATCCCTTGACTGGGGCTTCCTACTTGTCCTTTTGCAGCTCTGGGTGAGCACTGACTTGTACCTGGGGTATTGCCACAACTCGGCCATGGAGGGCTCTTTGCCACCAAATTTGGCACACTTGAAGGTCTCATCTGGGTTGTCGTTGGTGTGTTGTCAGATCCGGCTGCAACTTCCGGTTGCGGAGATATCATACAGTCGGTGTAGTGACCGGTTGACTAGTTCCTTGTAGGTTTCTTTGGTTTCTGAGTGGTGCCTCCAATCAGGAGGGAGATCTCGGGCTATATGCAAAGCCTGGAGGTTCTTAGGGTGGTCCAGTGGTCAGCTCCTCCACAGCAGCGTTTGTCGGGACTCTGGTGCAGCAAGCAGGGGTCTTGAAGCCTCTTTTGGGGTAGCAGGTCTTCTGTTCTCGTCCTGTCGGGTTCTGTGGTGCTGTCTTCTTTTCTTCCAGATGAATCTGATTTCTTGATCTCAGCCCACTAAATACTGAATTTTGTGGGCATTTTAGGGGGAACCTGGTAGTGTCCAATGGGGCATCACCCTTGGGCGGCTACACTCACTACAGTGACCACTTCCTGTGGGAAAGGTCACTTCCCTAAATCTCACTGGCTATTTTTCTGCCATCCAACATGGAGGAAAATGAATTGAAGGGTTCACTTCACCTGCAAGCCTCTACGGGTGGTGCATGCTCAGTGGGACCCCTCCTCTTACCCTTTGTGTGGTTTCCCACCCTTGCTCCCACCAAAAATGGGGTATGACAAAGGGGGAAGATATCTGCTGTTAGCAGCAGGCCTGGGGGCTTGAGTTTCAAGGGCAGTAACCCTTTGAAGCACACCGTCAGGAGAGTGCACATTCCTGAGGGAGGGTGTGCTACTCTCTGGAAGGCGCATCGTTTTACAAACCAGAGAGGCAGGGCTCTCCCCCTGGTCAGTATTTTGGCTGTCTGGAAGTGGCGTGCTGAATAGAACTAGTCAGCAACTATGCCAGTTAGGTTACACAGTGGGGGCATATTGCTCATGCAATCATATCCTCACATACAGTATGGCGCACCCTGCCGTAGTGTTGAAAGGCCTACTAGAGGGGTGACTTACCCATAGCATATGCAGTGTAGGGTGGACAGGGCACACAGGGAGTTTGCCTTTTTAGGTTTGCCCCAGTACACTCAGCCTACAATGTGCTGAGTGTATCTGGGTGCAGGGCCCTAGAGGGTGGCATGATCAGTGCTGCTGCGCTCAGGGGGCCTACTCCTAATATCCCATGTCCTGGGTACTGGGATACCGATTTACTAGGGACTTATAGTGATATATAAGAGTGTATCCAATGGAGCCAAGCATCATAACAGATTTCTGGAAAGAGCTCTACCCCCGGGAACCTGGTTAGCAGGGACCCTGGGCACTTCAACTTCTAGGACACATCAACATCAGGCAAAAGGTGGGGGCTAACCATGCAAAAAGAGACCTCCTTTCACAATTGTCTGTCTCTGATTCAAGTTTTTCACAACTGCTGTCACATTTGGTGTTGATTCCATCAGACTAATTTTTCTACTTGGCATTACCTGATTCTCAATTGGGATCATAATATGCTGTGGTGTACTAACAACAGGAACTGGTGGATAAATTGCATCTACCTGCATCACAGAACTGGCGGGTGCACCTGGGACTACCTGAATTGGGCTTTGTGAAACTAGAGCTGTTGGTACACTTCGGGCTACTTTTTGAACTACTCTCTCAACTGCATGATGTGGCAGGGGATGATTCATCAAAACTGATTTATAAACTTGTCTTCTGAGTCACTCTCATGTGCAGCTGTCTTGGTACCCTCATCTGATGTCTGCTCCATCTTTTCTGTCTGCTTCCTTTTCATTTTAGGTCTGGTACTGCCATTCCCTTCCTCTGTGATAGCTGGAAACATTCTTACCCTATCTAACGTCTCTTTTCTCCACAGTTTCTGTTCCTGATCCCATCTAGCTTTCGGTAGTGTCTTCCCTGTCTTGCAGCAAGTTTCCAAATGACTAGAGCTTCAAATTGTGTGGATCTTGGTTGAGGCTTTAATTTGCACAATACTGTCCCCCAAGTTTCTAAAATTCTCACGTTAAAGTTTCTGTAACATGAGGAAGCCAATGAACCCCCTTTCTCTGTGACCCAAATGCATGCTGAAACTGCTACCTCAAAAGCTGGTTTTCCTTCAGGTGCTGTATGTTTACTCTCTCTAACTGGAATAAACAAATCTTCTCCCAGCACACTTGTTAAAGCTTCGAAAAAATTTGGCACTAAATTTTAATCAATACTTCGAATTCCAACAAAAACCAGTAAGTAAAATCAATCCCCCAAATCTTTTCTCAAGATTTTCTCAACTAATGGCAATGCAGTACTGTCCACAAATTTGTGCGCGGCTTTCTCATTAACCAACCCATCTAAGCATGGCACAACTGACAATCACACTCACTTCATTCAGAAGCTGCAAGTCACTTCACAACTGTCTCTGACACAACTCACACATACACTAAATGCAAAATATTGTGAGCAGTAAAAAAACAAAAACCTGCCTGCTCACTACACATAGGAACTCAAACCCTTTGAAAGCTGTGCGGCTTACACAGCAGACTGTGGCTTTCGCAATTATACAAGTAAGACTTGACCTGCAAATCTTACCCTTGTTGATACAGATCCTCCACATGCACTCAGAATTCACCTAATACCAACCAGCAGCTCACATTCACTCAAGGAAAACTACTGGTATTGTCAATGGTGCCTCTTGACCAATACCTCAGTGCAGACAATACATAAACCATGTGTCTCCATACACTTGTGTGTTGCTCCAGAGTCTTAGGATTCTACAGACCCGTCAACAACACCAGCACACATTTTTTAGCATTAAGGCCATCATTACAACCCTGGTGGTTGGTGTTAAAGTGGCGGTAATACAGCCAACAGGCTGGCGGTAATTACCACCAAATTATGACCATGGCAGTATTATCTCCAATAGACAGTCAATGTACCGCACCGACCGCCAGAGCGGAAACAACAGCCACCACAGCGGTAGCCGCCTACAGCCCGGCAGAATTCAATGTTCTGCCCACCATATTAGGACACACGATTCCGCCACCTTTTCCGGGGTGGTACCAACAACATCAAAAGCCTGGCAGAAACACTGCACAGAAGTGAAAGGACTCACCATTTGAGACACATGGAACAACCACGCCGCCATGGAGCCCGAGCTGCATGTCTTTCCCATGATTTTTTACCTGCTGCTCCACATGCTGCTCCACTGATGCCCCCCCAACACCATACACACATTCAGCTGCATTACCAAAAAATGTGTACCCCCTACCTCGGATGAATAATGGAAGGACAAAATGATTTTGAGAAAGTGAATGTAATGAGAGAAACACATCAAGATAAATAAGTGAGGCAAGACAAGAGATATATACAAATGTACACAAAAGGGGACACAGCCCAGTCCACAGTGTATGTAGTCCTTATGGCCACAGGCCAAATTCCAAGGCCAAACATGGCACCTGCCTCAACATGGAGAGAACACTGCAGGCAGGGGCATCTGTTGGTAAATAGGCAGGAACCTCAGGGAGATGGGGGGGCACCTCAGCCAGAACAGGTGGAACAACACCACTGGTTCTGGAGGGGGCAACATGCCCTGTGCTTGGTCCTGGGGAGTGCAAGGCCACAGTCTCTCAAGTGGGTGACTTGCCCACTTGCTCTGGAGGGGGCAACATGCCCTATGCTTGGTCCTGGGAAGTGCAAGGCCACAGTCTCTCGAGTTGGTGACTTGCCCACTGGTTCAGGAAGGGGCATCCTGCCCTGTGCTCTTGATCCTAGCGAGTCTCGGGTACGTGGGTGTCTTACCAACTGGTTCTGGAGGGGGCATCGTGCCCTGTGCTCTTGATCCTGGTGAGTCTGGGGTAGGTGGGAGTCTTACCCAATCATTCTGGAGGGGGCATTGTGCCCTGTGCTTCTGATCCTGGGGAGCGCAAGGTCACAGCCTCTCAGGTGGGTGTCATACCCACTGGATTTGCAGGGAGCAGGTCGCACAGCAGCCCAATGAGGCAGGATTACATACCGTCCACCAGTGGTGACGGCAGCTCACTGGAAGTGGTGGTGGTGCTGCTGGTGGGGGGAGGCTCCTGCCCATCCCCTGAAACCTCAGACGGATGCTCACTGGAGGTGGTGGTGCTGCTCGTGGGGGGAGGCTCCTGCTCATCCCCTGCAACCTTGGATGGCTGCACAGCCATGGTTGGTGGTGGGTGCGCCATCACAGTTCCTGCCCCTAGACCCCTTGCTCTTCCTGCCTGCTGGTCCAGGCTCCTTTCCCTTCTTGGCAGCAGCTTGGGCAGGCTACTTTCCCTTCTTGGCAGCAGCTTGGACAGGCTCCTTGACCATTAGGACATGTGCCCTGGATCCTTTTCCACCATGAGTGGGTGAGGTGACAACTGGGCCCGTGGACTGGGTGGCTGAGGTGCTTGGCTGGGTTCTTCCCACTCTGGCCAGACATGTAGAATGGGGTGGGAAGGGTAGGGAAGAGGTCAATGGTGGATAGGAACAGTTTTTTAGGGACAGTGGGGCAGAAAGAGGGAGAAGGTTTGGGAGTGGAGGAAGAGGGAGTCGTTGTTGGAGGTGTCTGCTGATTTTGGGTGCAGGTGCATAGGCCGGATGCTGTTCTGAGCTGGAAGGCTCTTGAGTGTCTGAGTGCTTTTCTTTGTGTACCTTCGGAAGGGGGGCAGACACAGTGGGAGAGGACACAGGGGACGTGTGCATGGCTGTTGTGGAGGTGTCTGCCATTGAGGTGTGTGTTGTGCTTGGTGTGGTGGTGATGCTGGTAGTGGATGATGATGTAGTGCATGCAGGTGGGAATGTGGACGGTACTGGGAGGGAGGTGGAGGAGCAGGCGCAGGGGGAGACAGTGGAAATAGTGGATGTTGGTATGTCTGCATGTGGACGGTGCTTGTGTGAGTGCATGTGGGGTGAAGTGTGGTGCTTGTGTGCATACTTGTCTGCTGGTGTGCTTGGGATGGGTTGGGGTTGAGGAGAATGGAATTGGGAAGTGGAATCTGGAGGGGGAGGGTAGAAACAGGGACAATAGGAGGCCACAGCCTGGATCAATGTCTGTTGGGCGCCCAATCCAGTGTGAATGCCCTCCAGGAATGCATTAGTCTGATGCATCTGGGCTGCCTGGGGTGAAGGAGATGCCCACCCTCCTGGGTGAGCGGGCACAAGAAACTTGATGAGGGACTGCTGGTAGGGCGGTGCTGGTACGGGGTGGCAGCTGTACCTGCAGCCTAGGTGGTCACAGAGGTGTCCGCCACCACCAGGGAGCTTCTTTCGGAGGAGGTGTCTGTGTCTGAACTGTCCCCTCCAGTCTCTGCTGTGGTGCTCCCCTCGACCTCCGTCACACTGGTGTCCTCAGCGTTGGTGGACTCTGCTTTCTGGGTTCTGTAGGATGCTGCTCCCTCCGTTGCTGGTGCCTCTGCTCAACTGCCAGATTATGTTAATGCACATCAGGACAGGATGACAAAACAATAAGGTGGGGAGGAGACAAAGGATACACTTGGTCAATGGCTGCACCAACACCACCGTTGGTGTTCACAGCACCCTCAAACACAGGGAACAGGCCTACGCAATATGCCATAGCACTACCAGAGAAAAAGTTAGCATCTAAGGCATGGGGAAAGGCAAACACCACCAAATGCAGCACACCTGGGACCCACTCAGCCCTGACCAGTAGTGGATGCTTACAAGGTAGGTAGCAGGATTATCCCCTCAGAAACCTAGCCACCAGGGGACCTATGCTGCGAGGTCAGGCCTGGCTTAGGGGCACCCACTGACACACATCCCCTACCCGGATACCACCCTACCATGCGTAAGTTGTAATGATGGGCACTGTCCTCACCCCCTTGTGGCTGCTGTGAGGCCTTCAAGTGCCCATTCAGCTCAGGATAGGCCACCGCCAGTATGCGGGCCATCAGGGGGGTCAAGGTTCGATGTACACACCTTCCTCGTTGGGAGGCCATCCCCAGCTGAGCCTCCGCCGTCTTCCATGCCCAGCGTCTCAGGTCCTCCCATAGTTTCTGACAGTGGGTACTCCCCCTGTCATAGACCCCCATGGTCCTCACATCCTTGGCAATGGCACGCCATATACCCTTCTTTTGATGGGCGCTGACCTGCAGAGGAAATATACACAGAAAAATAGTATTAGTCAAACAGTCATGCCTGTTGCACTTATGGGCCACCATATCCCTTCACATCAACATTTGCACACACATGGCCCATCACACAACCAATACGCCACTCAGAGGACTTCCAACCACCCCCCTTACCCAAGACCTTCACACACAACTCCTTGCATTCATGCCACATGCATTGTGTCGAATGTGTACTCACCTGTTGGTCTGGAGGCCCATACAGAAGTCCGTACTGGAGTAGGACCCCATCCACCAGTCTCTCCAACTCCACCGAAGTGAAAGCAGGGCCCATTCCACCGTAACACGGGCCATGGTCGGTTGCAGACACAGGTCACAGCAGCACATGCAGTGTAGGTCCTCTCCTGTAGATGATCAGGTAGCAAGAGAGGAATCAGATAGAAAATAGCGGTCACGTCCCAGGCGGTGCATACCTTCACTGCTGGAGTAGATCACCATTGGCTACTGTACCCCATAGGGCCCAGTGTTCCCAATGAGAAGTTGCACAGTGGTTCCCGATCACCTCCCACAATGGCACACAATGTCAGCAGAATTACCTCACTTCCACCTTTCCCTCCACACAGGACAGGCGGACGCCATTTCAGGGGTGGTGGGGGGCAGCCCCTGGATATATGCTGTGTCACTGTTGAAAATTGAACATACTATCCAAATCACACTTACAAATTACAAGTTAACAACATGCACATTTCTGTTGCAGCCCCATTGTTCAGTTTCTGACCAGCTCCTCACTCTTTTGCCCCCTAGATTGCTACCGCTGTGGATGAAAAGGAGATGGAGACATACCCTGTGTACAGACCCCTGGTGAACTTGGCAACAATGCAGGACAGGCACATCATCCTCACCTATAGACTTGACAGGGCCACAATCACCAAGTTGTGTGCACAATTGGAGCCTGATCTGATATCTGCTATCTTTCACCCCACTGAGATCCCCCCTCTTGTGCAAGTTCTATCCGTGCTCTATTTCCAGGCAACTGGTTCTTTCCAAGTGACAGTGGGCTTGGCAGCAGGAATGTCACAGCCAATGTTCTCAACGGCGCTGGCCAGAGTGTTGTCTGCCCTGATTAAACACATGTGCAGCTACATTGTTTTCCCCCAAGTTGAAGATTTGGCCACAGTGAAGGCCGAGTTCTATGCAAAGGGACATATCCCCAACATTATTGGGGTGATTGACGGAACACATCTTGGATTTGTCCCCCCCTTTCAAATTGAAGAGATGTTAAAAAATCGTAAGGAGTTTCCAGTCTATGAATGTACAGATGGTGTGCTTGGTGGACCAGGACATCTCCCACGTCAATGCTAAGTACATGGGCGAACCAAAAGGATAATAGAAAGGACATTTGGCCTCCTGAAGGCCAGGTTTAGGTGCCTCCATCTACCAGGTTGAGCCCTGTGCTACTCACCCAAGAAGGTCTGCCAGATAATAGTGACATGCTGCATGTTGCACAAACCTTGCCCTGAGGCGCCATGTGCCTTTTCTGCATGAGAAGGAGGCTGGAGATGCCTGTGTGGTAGCAGTGGACCCTGTGGACATTGAGGATGAAGAGGCAGAGGATGAGGACCACAGAACATCAGTCATCAGACAGTACTTCCAGTGACACACAGGTAAGACAGTGCTACTTCACATTTCAATTGAATATTTTGGAATTTCAGAGGCACTGGCATGCTGTTATTTCCCAGTTCTATGCCCACTTACTGTACCCTCTGGCAATTCATTTTACAGCTGTTGGTGACCTCACATATGCTCCTGGTGTGATCACTGCAGCCAGGTACAGGTCATACACCTATGCTCATTTTCTGTACAGTTGAATTGCAATGTATGTACCTCTTGAAATGAATACAGACTTTGAAAACTTTGACATACTCCAAAATTCTTTTTTCCAAGGGTGTTTGTTGAAGTGCTAAAATATGGAGGGACAAGTGCAATGGGATGGGGTGATGATGGATGAAAGTCCAGGGTATAGTTCCAGTCTATTTGTAGCACAGGTGCATTGTCCAAGGGGACATAGTAAGTGGAGCAATGGCAGCTCAATGTGGACAGGGTGACAGAGTGGGACACAAGAGAGACAATCAGGAGAGTCTCATTTCCTGGCGGGGTCTTGGCAAGTGTCTCTGGCTTCTGTCTGTATCGCAGGGAATGTTTGTGGGGTGGTTCACCTTCTGCAGGGGGAGGGGTGCTGGTGGCCTGTTGGTCCTGTGGCGGGGCAGTGGCAGCGGAGGTGAAAGGCTGTTCAGATATCTGGCTAGTGGCAGCGGCCCACTGGTGTGAGACTGCCTCCCTCATAATGTTGGCCATGTCTGCCAGCACCCCTGCTATGGAGATCAGGGTGTAGTTAAAGTCCTCCCTGATCCCCTGGTACTGTCCCTCCTGCAGGTGGCTGTTCTCCTGCACATTGTCCAGGATATGGCCCATTGTGTCCTGGGAATGTTGATATGCTGCCAGGATCTCTGCAAGTGCCTCTTGGAGAGTAAATTCCCTGGGCCTGTCCTCCCCCGGCGCACAGCACTCCTCCCAATTTCCCTGTTGGCCTGTGCCTCTGTCTCTGGAACCGTGTGCCCACTTCCACTGACCCCAGGTCCCTGATTGTCTTCGGTATGAGGTGTGGCCTGGGGTTCCTGTAGAGGTGGACACACTGCTGATTGACTTGTCCTGGGGACAGAGATGTGGGTATGCTGGGTGGGTGCTGTGGTGGTGATTCCTGATGGGGAGGCTCTGTGGTGATATGTGACTGGGCCTGGGTAACCAGCTGTCCAGAGGTCCCTGATGGGCCAGGTTGGTCATCCAGATCCTGAAGACAAGAGTTGCTGTCATCACTTTGGGCCTCTTCTGTTGGGGTACTGGATATTGCTGGCACCTCCTGACATTGGCTGGGGTACCTGTGGGGATGTAAATGCTGTGTTATTGTTTCTGTGTCTGACATATTGGGGGTTATTCTAACTTTGGAGGAGTGTTAATCCGTCCCAAAAGTGACGGTAAAGTGACGGATATACCACCAGCCGTATTACGAGTTCCATAGGATATAATGGACTCATAATACGGCTGGTGGTAAATCCGTCACTTTTCCGTCACTTTTGGGACGGATTAACACCTCCTCCAAAGTTAGAATACCCCCCTTTGTGTTTCCGTGGCTTGCCCTCTTTGGTTGTATTTGCGCTGGGAGCTTTAACTTGTGGAAGTTGGTATATGGTGGGTTCTCTGATTCCCTCAAGTATGCATGCTTTAGTGAAAGGTGTCCTTGCAGGTCTGTGAGTGGTGTCCATGCATTGGTATGGCATGCAGGGCTTGGCATTGGGTAAGTGAGATGTGATGGTGAGGTGTGTAGGAAGTGATGGAGTGATGGGAGTTAGGGTGAGGGTGGGATAATGTAATGGCATGCAGGTAGGGGGGTAGTAGTAGTGTAGAGTTGACTTACCAGAGGCCAGTCCTCGTCCTACTCTGGCCAGGCCCTCAGGATGCAGTATTGCCAAGACTTGGTGTGAGTTGTGGTGGAGGAGGTAGAGGTCCACTGCCAGTCCTCTTTACAGCGAGTTGGTGTCTTGCTGCAATGGAACGTACTTTTCCCTGTGGGTCATTCCACCTCTCCCTGATGTCATCCCTAGTTCTTGGATGCTGTCCCACGGCATTGACTCTGTCCACGATTCTCCGCCATAGCTCCTTCTTCCTAGCTATTGATATTGGCTGCACCTGTGCTCCAAATAGCTGTGGCTCTACCCTGATTATTTCCTCCATCATGACCCTTAGCTCCTCCTCTGTGATTTGGGGGTGTCTTAGTGGTGCCATGGGTGTTGTGTGAGGTGTGTAGGTGAGGGTGTGTAGGGTAATGTGTTGGGGTGTGTAAGTAGTGTATAGATGTAAGTAGTGTGTGGCTCTGGTTTTGTCTGTGGTCTTGGTGTCTGTCTCGTGCCAATGGTTTGTAGTCGTAAAGGGTTGTGGGTAATGTGGGTATGTGTTTTATAGTGTTGTGGGTGTGGTGTTTGTATGGGTGTCAGGTGTGTGTTGTTTGAAGTGTCCAATGTGGTGTTATTTTGTATGTGTGTGTAGTTTGAGGGCGGCGGTTTGTACCACCAATGGTTTACTGCCATTGAATGTCCGCAGTGGTGATTCATGTGTCATAATGTGGTGGGTGTTGTTCTGTTGACGTAACGGTGTGGGTTTTGATACCGCCAGATTATCACTGACCTTTGGTGAGGAGCATTTGTGTCTGTGGCTGAATAGAGATGGATTGGTGTGTGTGTCACAATATCGTGAACAGATATCCGCTGCGGCAGCAGTAAGTTGGCGGAAGTCAGCATGGCGGTAATTGGGATTTACCACCAATGTCATAATGAGGGCCGAAGTGCCACAAACACTTTGAGTATAATGACTCCACAAACACCTCACAACATCATACATCACCACAATTTGCGGCAAAAAACACTGTATGCACAAATCCCTACTTATATATCTACCATACATTTGTAACACAATGCTGAAATTTCATCAACCTCTCAAACTAACCATAGAACAACTCTACTACCAAATGTTTCACCTGTAACACTCATCAAATAGTCGGTCAACTCCTCACAGGAATAAACTGTCACTCTGCTACTAGATTAGCTTCCTCGTCCTTGGCAGGATTTGAAAAATACTTTTCTTCTTGTTCCTGAGGTCGATGGGATCTTTTGATCCAGTGAAGAGTGTGGTAACCCTGCACAATAAATTCAATATCCAACAACAAATTTAAACACCACGGCCCATGTGGTCACGGAAGAATGTTCCAACCCAAGTAAATTAAAGCTTTATTTTTCAACCACAAAGCCAAAAGCACATTAAATAGTGGGCAGAATCAAGTTGTAAAGATAAACGAACACAATAGACTGACCATTTCTACTCAACATCATCACCATCAGACATTCCAGAAGAATAATGCATATTAAGAAAGCAATCACTAGTGAGACAGAAACTTCTTTCTATGTATTCTGCAAAGATAAAAGTGAAATCAAATGCATAGATTCAGAATTAAGGGATTGGGACATAGGTTCTTCCTACTACTAACCAAATTAGGGCAAGCATGTGTCGGAATGGGCTACATATGCTAACAAAAGTTAAAAGGAGAAGACAAAAATAATTTTGAAAAGCATCTAACGAGCTAAATTAAGCTAGCTAAGAAAAATATAAGACCGGTGACAGCATGCTAACTCTATTCAAAAAGCAGGTTTGGGGAAATAACATTTACATTAAACTACATCTCTCCTAGGATCTGCATTCAGTTCAGTGTCATCATCAAAGCATGCATATCATCAACACAGTCCATTACAGGCACCATCAGGGGGAAAGTGCAGAACACAGGCTGCACATGAAAAGCAGGAAACATTCAAGGGGAGAAGTTAGCAGAACACAATTCAAAGAGGGCTGCATCTGAAACTTACAAGTCCTTCCTTTACTTGGAATTACTCAAATCAGTTTGATTGGTCCATTTAATGAGACCACAATGAAAAGGGGCAATATCCAATCAAAGTTATGGCAGAAATCAAATCTGAAACATTAGAAAAGTCTTTCAGGCTTGGTGTGAAGTCATCTCTCCTTTCCTTGTGACTCCAATAGTTTACCAATTTGTACATCACTTGTTGCAATCTGTGGAGAAGTGTGGCTCAATGGTTAGAGTGGCAGACCCTGAAGCAGAGATCTGGCTCAAGACCAGGGTTCAAGTCTCGCTTCGGCAGGTCTTGGGCTCAATTCCCCTTGACCAGATAATTCTCGCCTCGGTGCCTAATCTAATTCATGGGTGCAACTCTGGCCAATAGCTTGCTTAATCTCCACAATGGCCCCAACAGCGCTTGGATGCCTGGCTTCACCCTGGGGGTGCTCAGGAGTGGGTGCCTCACAGGGAAAAGCCAGGAGGGGTTCCATAGTGGTATGTGAACAGCGCCTTGAGACCCTAACGGGTGAGTAGTGCGCTATACAAGTGCTAATTTACATTTTACATTTACATCCATGTCCTTCCCCTTGGCACAAAACAATTTTTCCCCTTTTTCATGAGAACAGTCTTTGAAACAATCAGTCAGTCATCCTGTTCCAATGTTGAAACATCCATGGAAAATGCAGGGTAAAACGTACCCATAATACAATGGGGCACTTCACTAATCATGTGAAACAACCTAGTGGAAAGATTCATGTTAGAGAGAAAGAAATTATTCCACAGACCTACGTGTCTGCAATGTGAAGATTTCAAGCCTAGTTATGCCAACAAAAGAACTATATTTCATTAATATCACCATCAATAAAACACACATAGGCCCTCATTACAACCCTGGCGGTAAATCCCACCTACTGCCTTGCCGACAGCCTCCAACATACTGCGACCGCAGCGGAAATCCGCTACCGGTATTATGACCCACACTGAGAAATCCACCACTATACAGACACACACACAAGTCCGCCACACCAAAGGTCAGTGATAAACTGGCGATAGCAAAACCCATACCGTCATGCCAACAGGAATACGCCCACAGTATCATGACCCACGAATCAACGCAGCGGTCTTTCAACTGCGGTAAACCAATGGCAGTACACACCGCCGCACTCAAAATAAACACACACTTACAAAACACAACCACATTGGAGAAGTCAAAATACACACACCTGACACACATACACACACCACACCCACACACTCACACCACTATAAAACACACACCCACATTACCGACAACCCCTTACAGCAAACAATTTTGAAGAAGCAGAAAGAGAGAAAAGCAAAGACCACACCATCATCCAAAGGCACAGAACACCATCACCCATACACCATCCACGAACCTTAAAGAACACACCCCAACCCATCACCCCACACATCACATCACACATCACCTCACACATCACTCACACCACATCAAAGACACCCCAGGTTTTCTGAGGAGGAGCTCAGAGTCATGGTGGAGGAAATCATCCGGGTAGAGCCACAGCTAATCAGATCACAGGTGCAGCAGCCCTCCATTGCTGGGAAGATGGAGCTATGGCGGAGAATAGTGGACAGGGTGAACGCAGTGGGACAGCATCCAAGAACAAGGGATGACATAAGGAAAAGGTGGAATGACCTACGGGGGAAGGTACTTTCTGTGGTATCAAGACACCAGGTAGCCATACAGAGAACTCCTCCCCCACAACTGACAACATGGGAGGAGCAAGTCTTGGTGATCATGCATCCTGAGGGCCTTACAGGAGTAGCAGGAGGACTGAACTCTGGTAAGTCAAATCTTTACTACTGTATCCCCCCACTCTACCTGCATGCCATCACATACTCCCACCCTCACCCTCACTCCCATCACTCCACCACCTGCCACACACCCCACCATCACAACCCACCACTCCAACAACCAAGCCCTGCATGCAACAGCAATGCATGGACACCCATCACAGACCTGCATGGACACCCATCACCAAAGCATGCCCTATAGAGAGACTCACCCAGGCCACAAAATCACCACTCACACAAGGCCCAAGGCGATAGTGCAAGCACATCAATACAGGGAAACACACCCATTGCACAAGAAGGCATACACAGATACAATAAAAATGCATTTACATCCCAACAGGACCCGTACCCAACGTCACCGGACAGGAGGTGCCAGCTATATCCAGTCCCCCCACAGAAGAGGCCCACAGTGATGACAACAGCTCTGCACGCCTGGATCACGATGACCAGCCTGGTCCATCTGGGACCTCTGGAAAGTTAGTTACCCTGCCACAGTCCCAAACCACCACAGAACCTCCCCCCTCAGGAAACACCAGCACAGCACCCACCCAGCGGGCCCATGCCACTGTGTCCGCAGGACACGTCAATCAGCAGTGTGTCCACCACTACAGGGACCCCAATCAACCCCACTAACCCAGGACGATCAGGGAGCTGGGGTCAGTGGGCACACGTTTCAGGGGGACAGAGGCACAGGACAACAAGGAAGCTGGGAGGACTGATGTGCAACAGGGGGAGGACAGGCCCAGGGAACCGACCCTCCTCGAGGCACTCAACAACATCATGGGAGCATACCACCACTCCCAGAAAACCATGGGCACAGTACTGGCCAAATTTCAGGAGACCCAGCGGCTGCAGGAGGGACAATACATGGGGATCATGGAGGACCTCACCAACATATGCACCATCCTGGTCACTATAGCAGGGGTGCTGGCTTACATAGGCAAGACCATGAGGGAGGCAGTGGCACAACAAAGGACCCCTGACACTAGCCAAATCGAGGAACAGCCTTCCACCTCCGCCAGCACTAGTGGACAGGAGGTCCCGCCACAGGACCAACAGGCCACCAACACCCAACCCCCTGTAGAAGGAGAACCACCCTTCAAATGGTCCCTGCAATCCAGACAGAAGCCAGAGAACATTGCCAAGACCCCCGCCAGGAAATAAGACTCTCCTGATTGTCACCCTTCTGTTCCACTATGTCATCCTGTCCAAATTGAACTGCCATTACTCCCCTTCCTATGCCTATTGGACAATGCACCTGTGATACCAAGAGACTGGACTCTACTATGAACCTTCCTTCACCATCACCCCAGGGCAAAAAACACTTTGGTCAACATGTTAGAAAACATTGGCTGAGACATCCCTGATGCCATGCCCACTGTTGTTTGAAAGGAGCCACTTGCCAGGAAATGGAGCACTGACAGGACCTGCACTAGAGGGGGGATTCCTGTGGGATGGCGGATAGATGACATCAGGTCTGGCTCCAACTGGGCACACAGGTCTTGGATTGTGGCACGATCAAGTCTGTATGTAATTATAATGTGTCTGTCCTCCATTGTCAACAGGTCCACCAGGGGTCTGTACACCGGAGGATGCCGCCATCTCATAATCTGCCCCAGCAGTTGTAGCCTATGGAGGAGAACGGTGAGCAGAGGGTCATTTACCACATAGGTTGTACAAGTGTGTCTTCAGTAAATTTAGTAAATCCGTGTGTGACGTGGTTAGTCCGTATATGTGCCAAAATGTGCTGTGATGCAGTTATGTGCCATGGCATGTGCCCCCCTGAAATGGCAGCTGCCTGACTTTTGAGGAGGGACAAGGGGAAATTAGGTAACTGCACTGGCATTGTACTGTGTCGCGGTAGGCGGTCGAGGACTGCCGCATGGATCAGCATTGGTTATCATTAGGCCCTGTGGGTTCCAGGAGCCAATGGCCATGTACACCGGTGGTGACGGTACGCACCGCTGTGGACGTGACTGCCATTTTCTATCTGTTCACTCACTTGATACCTGACTTCAACAGGAGAGGACCTACACTGCAAGTGCTGCTGTGACCTCAGTCTGGAAGCAACAATAGTTCGAGTGTCTGGGACAAGGGCCCTTACCTTCACTGCGGAGGAGTTGGAGAAACTGGTGGATGGGGTCCTCCCCCTGTACATGCTACTCTACGGTCCTCCAAACAAACAGGTGAGTACACTGTGAGAATGATGCATGGGCAGTGCCTGTTTGGAGTGATGTTGGGCGGCTGAGGGCTGCATGTGAGGATGGTCAGTGTATGTGCATCAGGGCATGGTTGGGAATTGGTGGGCAATGAGTATGGCGGTCCGGAAGGGTGAGTAATTTCCTTTCATCCTGTACCTTTCCTCTAGGTCAGCGCCCACCATAAGAAGGGTATTTCGCGTGCCATCGCCAAGGAAGTGCAGACCCTGGGGGTCTATCATAGACGGAGCACCCACTGCCGCAAGAGATGGGAGGACCTGTGCCGCTGGAGCAAGAAGAAAGCAGAGGCCCAGCTGGGGCTGGCCTCCCAACGTAGAAGGGGTGCCCGTCGCACCATGACCCCCGTGATATTCCGCATCCTGGCAGTGGCCTATCCGGAGTTGGATGGGTGTTTGGGGGAATCATAGCAGCCACAAGGGGGTGAGTACAGTGTCATAAAGCTGATGCTGCGCGGTGTAGGAAGTATCTGAGTGGAGGATGTGGGCTATGGGTGCCCCTAGACCAGGGCAAACATGGCAGTGTAGGTCCCTTGTTGGGCAGGCTTTGAAGCACTCCAATCCCAATAGTGTCAGTGGGCATCTACTACTGAGCAGGGTCCTGTGGGTTTCAGGTGTGCAGCTAATGGTGTTAGGCATTGTACCCCATGGGCTGGTGACTTTCCTACTAACTGGTAGTGCATGGCCTAGTGCATAGGGCTGCTCCCTGTGTGTTGTGTCCACCGACGGTAGTGGTGTTGCTGGCATTGACCATGTGTCTTCTCTGTCTTTCCCCCTTCTTGTTTTGTCACCCTGTCCTTGTGTGCATTAGCATCATCTGGCAGAGGAGCAGAGGCACCATCGACGGAGGGAGCTGCATCCCACATGGCCCAGGAGGGTGAATCCACGTGGTGATGGCACAGGGTGGAGATATTCTTATGGTAAAGTATAGGAAAAAATAAGGTTTAACAATTATTTAAAAAATGATTACAAATATTTTAATGTAAAACAAAAATGCAAATACTTTATTAATTTAAAATAAAAATATAAATTAATTGTATCCATTATTATTAACCTAGAAGCAAAAAAAAAACTTACATCCTACAGTGCAAAAACTCACCCAAATAAATGTTTAGTTAAGAATGAAGTGATGACAATTAATAATATTTAAAGTAAGTTTAAAACACCACACTCATCATTTTTATTATTCAGTAAATTGTACTAAAACATATTTGCCTAATGTATGTATGCAGGTGTATGGTATTTTTACTGCATGACCCTAGGCAAAAGTCAGTGGAGTGTCCTACATGGTCAAAGATAGGTATAAAGTCAATGAGTTAGAGAAGAGGAAGTTGGGTTGTGGGTGGTTAATGTAGTATGATGTAGAGTTTTTAAAGAGGTGAATATTCAATACTTTTCTGAATTGGTGCAGTGGGTTAGTCCTGATAAATACTGGGAGGTTGTCCCAGATTCTGCATGCATAGATGGAAAATGCTTGCTGCCTTGTTTTTCTTTTCTTAACACTTTTTAGGGCCTGATTTAGAGTTTTGCGGATGGTTTAACTTTGTCACAAATGTGAGTGCTTTTCTGTCCACCGTATGCAATTCCATTAAAGCCTATGGATATTGTACACTAATCCATTACATTTGTGATGGAGCAACCCCTTCACCAAACTCTAAATCAGGCCCTTAGTCTGCAGTCAGATTTTATCTTGAGATGGTGCGCTTGTCTGCAAAATAAGCAGGGTTGCTGGTTGTGATGGTTTTGTAAATGATGAAGCAGGTTTTGAAAAATGGTGGGAGCTCGAAGGGGAAGCCAATGGAGTTCCATGAAGATGGAGGAGATGTGATAATTTTAAAGCAGGCCCTAGATGAGATTTGCTGCTTCATGTATGATGCCCTTCAAAGATGCTAGTGAAGAATGTGGGAGGTCTTGGATGAGAGGGGATGAGGGTGTTACCACAATCTAGATGTGAGACTAACAAGGGCATGAATAGATGTGCTCAAGTGGCTTTCTGGAAGAATCAGTTTCACTTTCTTTAGAGGAGAGAGCTTGTACCAGTCTTTGTTTTTTGTTAAATGTGTTTCTTGACTGTGAGGTTGGTATTCAGGGTGAATACAAGTAACCTGGCATTTGGTAAATGTTGGGGGTTCAAAACAGTCAAGGTTCATGTCAATTCTGTGTTGGCTGGGTTGAGCACCAGGTAGGTACTGGACATCCAGGTATTAATGATGCACAAGCAGTGTTTGCAGCATTGGTTGTCCGATGCAGAGGAAACTTTCAAGTAGAGTGGTGTATTTAATTAGTTTTGATTCTTTTTATATATTTTCAAAAGTTTAAAAACTGTATTTAATAATTTGTAAATAAGAAAGTTAAACATAAATGTATTTCATTTTTAAAAGTAAATTTAATTGAATGTCTATCTATCTATCTATCTATCTATCTATCTATCTATCTATCTATCTATCTATCTATCTATCTATCTATCTATTTAAGACCTTTGTGGTCCTACCTAAGTCTATCATTATTCCTCCTTAATCCATTCGAATTAAGTGGTAAATATTCCACTATAGCCACTCCCCCAAGTTTTTACCACATGTACTGCAAAGAATGCATGCAAAAGTGTACAGAGACTTCAGCAAGTGAGACAGACAACTCCACGTAGAAAAGATAGGGGAGGCGGAGGCTGAGGACTCCGCACGGATGTTTGTGAAAAGCATTTTGTAGTATGTGAGCAGTGTTATTGTACTACCACGAATTGTTCTACAAAGAGCAGCTTAGTGTTTTTAAATTGCCTCCTGTTTGCCTTTACTATTCATGTCATGGTCATTGTTGTAAAAGTCCTTAAAAATATATTGTCTGTTTGGTAAATCACTGTATTGTTTTTCAAACTTTAAAGTAAAAACACACATTCACTGGGACCTTACCAATGCGATGCGCAGATAAATGCTTTGTATTCTGTTGCAATGCACTTTTATGAAAAACATCAAAGTGACTCTATGAGCATTATTTTTCTGTGAATGTTCTAAAGTTTAAAACAAACAGGTGACGGAGTGAAAGAATGATTGTGACAGCTAAGGTAAGCAAGAGTATTATCAAAGTCAGACAATTAGTTTGTGGGAAACGTTCAGAGGTGCCATTTATTATTCTCAGCCAATATTGTGTTTCTTTCTCTTGAGGCCAGGGTTCAGAGAATGGCAGGGCAAAAGTCAGAATGTTATCATTGTCTATTTTTATTTGCTCAGGATCAAATAATATTGTTTTGACTTCTGTGTTAACTGTGCAAACACAAGTAATAAAATGCCACACAATTTGCAAGCCCTATTCTTATGCATGTAGTGCACTCTGCACACAGGGAGGAATGCTAAGCAAATAACTTATGCCTCTTAATCTATCGGGGCTTTTCACAAAGGTAAATTTATAAAATAGTAAATATACACATGCAAGCTTACCCTTATACTTTGTATTATATTTACTCAATTAGGCTATGCACTATTTACAAAAGTAAATGTATTTATATTTTATGCTTACATGTCTCCACCCCCTGAAACCAGGAGGTAGAGCCTAATTTATTGTTTGTAATTTTTCACATGTAGGAGAAGAACTCCCTAATGTAATGTACAAGGACATGTTTGAAAGTTCATAAACATTTTAAAAAAATTATAACAGATAAATATGAATGTAAATTAATTTCATATATGTATATAAATGTAGAAACAAAAAGAAAATGCTACAACACTATTAACTTAAGTTTGAGTTAAATGTTGAATTCATTTAAAAGTATTAAAGTTAAAAATAAGATTTATTAACCTAACAAACACCTAAAGTAAATTGTCCATGTATATATCAAACACATTTTTGTTAACATTATGTCCTATGAATTTCCATTTTAAGACCCCAACGTCATTATTTTCTGCAGGAAGGTGTTGTAGCATCAGTCATTGTCCACGTGTGGTGCTAAAGTTATTCCAGGTGTGAACTGGAGCACATTTAACACTGTTTTGTGTCTGTTTGATCTGCAGTTACTTCAAAAGTGCAGTTCCTTTGAGGGTGGGTGCATGTCAATCCTCTTCAGTAGTAAGTATTGACCATTTTCCAGGTTCTCTCCTCTGTCCTTTCCACATTTACTTCTAAACGTAGGGATACATGTGTATGTGAATCTTCGCAGTTTGGTAGAGGTCTATGCACAGAAAAGATTGGAGAGGCAGAGATGAAGACCTTAACATGTAGATATGTGAATAGAATTTTGTAGCAAGTGAGTAGTACTACTGTAGTGCTACAAAGGTACTACAAAAATAGCTTATCAATAGGCCCCATTGAGGCTGGGTGGTGAGCATGGTGAAAGTTAGTGAGCATGATGAAAACATTTCTATGTGCATCATTCATTCTCAAAAGAATGCACACAGATATGTTCTCACCTCAGGCTTTGGTCCTCATGAATTTCAATCAAGCATTAATTCCTAATGCACTTCATTCATCTGAGGTAACAAATGTCAGTCAAGAGGCATAAGCACTTCATTGATCTGAGGTAACAAATGTCAGTCAAGAGGCATACCTGGCTCAAAAGACCTGTAGAGCTGAGATTACCCATGATCAAACAACGCACAAAAAAAGCTATATATGTTTACTTTTCAGTCTGCGAATTAGGGGTAGGAGGAGAATATACATAAATGATATTTTAATGCCATTCTTCTGAAATATGAACAGACCACCCATGTGGGTGGCAGTTAATAGAACTGGTAGCATCCACCAGTTCTATTAACCGCCACCCACCTATCGCATCACATCTATTGCCTTTGTAAATATGCCGACCTGTGTTTTGTGGATCATCAACATTCAATAACAAGGATTTGCAATGTAATGGGTCTCGCGTTTGCTCGAGTTAGAGCTATTAGCACTGTAAGCTCCTAACCAGACTTTCCTTGCCACATAAATTGAAAATGAAAAGTAAAACAGTTTCACATAACTAACTGGACTTTTCTTGCCATATAAACTGAAAAGTGAAAAGTAAATGTTTCACATAAGCGAGCCGAGGGCCGCCATCAGAGCAACGCAGACACACAAAGGGAAAAAAAAGTTCACTTGCAGTGAAACCTATTGGCAAAAGTGCAATTATCCATGTCACCGGCAAAAGTGCAATTATCTATGTAACCAGCAAAAGTGCAATTACCTATGTAACAGGATCGATGTTAGGCAAAACGCTTGACTACTGCCACATATAAATGACGCAACAAAAATTAAGGGCAAAGTGAGGCTGAGCCATGAAAGAATATTTTAAAAGGCATTTAATGTAAACACATACATTTTCATAAAGTCAGCAAAGCCAGGATTTACTCATTTTCTGGTCTTCTAATTACTTCAGCAGAGCAGATTTATAAATCCATTCCTAACCAATCTGTGCATTGCAGCCATGCCGTAGTAATGTACGTAGTGATAATAGTCAAAGCTCGAATTTCAGTCCTTTGTAAAGTTAATCCATTCAAATTAAAATGTTTTAAGCTAAAAGTTCAAACAATTTATCCCATGTGACCCGCCTGTCAACGTCTTCTAGGCTAACGTAAATCTGGCCAAACTTTATGTAAAACTTTGTCTAGACTCTACGTACAGTTTTCCTCCAAGACTCATTTCAGTCCGTCTCCCATATATTGTCTCTTCCCATACACGTAAAACGTACATGTAAACTCACAGCAAAAACTGCATCACTTCTAAGAAAACCTTTCATTGACTCTCCTAAAACAGGCTTCCAGACACTCACTCACCTTTCTCAAACTCATGACAAAAACTGCATCACTTCTAAGAAAACCTTTCATTGACTCTCCTAAAATAGGCTTCTGGACACACCCTCATATTTCTCAAAATTGTCCCTTTAAAAATAAGGAGTCACTTTTGCTGCTCGTAGGACTTGTCATTGTCAAACACCCTATTCTTTTCACTCTCACAAGATCTACATTTCCTAATATCTACCTGAAGCAGCCCTTCATCCTAGGAGCTCCCTAAACACTCCCCCCAACCAGTCACTCCCCTCTACAACTTACAGACCCTGAGCCATTGTTGCCTCTGCCCTGGCAGCTCTTTCCCTCCACTTACCTGCTTGACGGCGCTGTTAAAGCTGAACTCGTCGGCCTCCTTTACGTCGAACCATATCATAGGCATGCGCAGCATAGCCTCCATTCTCTTAGCGGGACCACCACCAGTTACATCAAGCCAGCGCTTCCTTACCCGGAAGCACAACCGGGGGTTGACGCCACCATCACGACTACAGGACCTGCCTAAGCCAGGCAGCCAAGCTCTCCCGAATCTGAAAGGATAACCAACTACTGATGTCAAAGTCACGAGCACCTCAGAAGCCGACCCCCTTCTGACTCAGAAGCAAGACTACCCGACGTCAGCGCTGCTAGGGCTGCATTTTCACCCCCTCTGAGCCCCAATTATCAGAATACGTGCATGTGTCTTGGTAACACAC
Source organism: Pleurodeles waltl (assembly GCF_031143425.1). Classification (NCBI taxonomy): domain Eukaryota; kingdom Metazoa; phylum Chordata; class Amphibia; order Caudata; family Salamandridae; genus Pleurodeles; species Pleurodeles waltl. Next base: position 329,509,293 of record NC_090438.1, on the reverse strand, counting down.
CCAGTCCAATCCTGAAAAAAGAAGCATTTGGAATGCAATAGTCTTGTGTTTACTCGAGCTAGAGCTCTTAGCGTTGTAAATTACTGACTGAACTTCTCTTGCCACACAGACTAAAAATAAGAAGAGGAAGAGAGCGAGAGCAAGCTGGCCCTGGAAAAGTCCCCCACTGCTGTTGGTTTATGTTTACAGAGGGAGCTGGTGGGAAGGAGGGGCTGATTATACACCCACAGTGTAAGACAAACAGGTCAATACTGAAAGAAAAAGTCCCCTTCAGAAGAGATAAACAGGATATAGCGTAATTATACAGTAGTTTGTGGTGCTCCCAAAGAGAAAAAGGCAGGACAAAGAGGCAGAACTGACCACTAGCATGCAAGGATTTTTGAATGACAGTGAAACCAACAAATGAAATCACTGGAACCCACAGTATAAGTATACTTAAAAAGTATACAACAACTTGAACGATACGCTCGACCTAAAAGGGGCAGAATGCGCATTACGGTGTGTGACTGAATCTGTTCAAGAAACAAAACATGGGCAGGATTCTTCGGTAAACTCTAAGCAGAAATACACAAGTACGTTTACAGTAGAGCAATCAGTTTGACGAACGCAGTAGTTTCATATATTAATATATTAATTTATGGCATTGCAGCCTGTGTGCTAAATGTAAGTTAAAGAAATGTTACATTTGTGAATTTATTTTAAAATGTAATTACAATCCTAGAATAGGTCGTCATTTTGCGGTTTTATATTTTACTTTCCTAGGTCTTCAGTCATGTTTTCATTTGACAATGCAGGTGTATGCTAAATATATATTTATCCACTGTTTTGAGAAATTAGTAGTCAAACATTTCATCAGCCAAGAGTACAACTACTGTCCCACCTTCATCCTATTGGCCATAAGCTGTATCGCTTTGCCTCCTGGAAAGTGGTTTCATTGAAGTTTCAGTGGGAGTATATAAGAAATGGAAAGTTCACTCAATCTACTCACATTTTATTCTATAACAAAATTGTAATTTTATTCAGAACAATAGACTTTTAAAATGTTTTGTCAGGATTATAAAACAGGATGGAAAATAAGAATGCAGTCTACTTGCTTTGTTGTAGGTACATATTCGGATGTTCCGAGCATTAGATGGCCATCTCATCACATCACAAGATCCTGTCTCCAGCTCTATCCCACCTTTCAGGTTACCTGATAGCTCATAGAGCTCTGCTGTTACTGTGGCCCATGGTGGTCCCAGATTCTATTGTGCTACAGCCTTCCTGTGGCCACTTTATTGCAGCTCACAGTGGTCTCTGCTTCTCTTCTGCTCTCCACACATCCACAACCTTTATAATGTAAATTCTGGGTCACCCTTTTCTATTGAAAGCTGACTGCTATGACTAGCTGGACTACTTCTATGAAATTTGAAACACAAGTTATCCCCCCAATATTGTAATCAAAAGGGTATACAGTGGCATTGTATCATCTTTTGATATGTTGGCTATGTAGTGCCTGCTACTACTACCAGTGTCACCATTACGCCACCTCCATTAGCAAAACCATCATTACATGATACTCCTGTTAACAAAAGCTCACCAACATTAACAGCACCACAACTACGATTGCCACCATTATAACAACCATAGCTATCAGCACCATTAATGGTAATACCATCCTTACTATGACCAAGACCACCTTTCGCATTACCTCCAACATTACTTCCATCACAATTGCTAACACCACCGCTACCATTACTACCAACACCATACCCACAGACAACAATATAATTACCAACATTACCACCCCATTACAACTGCCATTACAATTGCCAAATCTCCCACCACTTCTACCATCATTATTGACACCATTATAACCACCACTGTTACTATCACCATCATTACCATCATTATTACATTGCCCTTACCCCACCACAATTCCTATTACCGTCATGACCAGTAGCACCAACGTCACCAACATTATATCACAACCATTTCCACAACCAATGTTAACATTATGATGATCAGTGCACCATCACCAATACCACCACCATTAACCACCTTCATTACAAGCACTACCACCTTTACTACCATCATTATCCCACCAGGTCACTATTACCACCAGTTGCATTGTCATGACTTTTACAACCGCCAAAACCCCAGCACCATTATCATTATCACCACCACCACTAAAACCACTAATATAACCACCACCAGTACCAAATATCCACTACCTGTTTGTATGTCTTTCTCATGCTCTTGTTTGCAGATTGAGACCCACCTTCAATTACACACAGTTTTTTACCTACCCTAGCTAATTATTATTAAATAAAATAGAAAGTAAGGGAGTTCTAACATGATGCATCAGAAAGATCATAGCCTCTTCACCCAAACCAAAAGAGGAGAAGCAGATACTCACACTTCTACTGCTTTCTGTCTCTTGGGCACATGCTGGTTACCTACTCCTGGAATTAAGTAAGTAGAATATATTCTCAGTTATTATCTGTTGATTGTTTGTATATCCTGACCTGCCCTACTAGTCTATTTCTTTCAAGGGGCCCATCTGAGCAGCTATGCTCGGGCGAGTGACATATTCCGAATATACACTATGGACCATTTAATTCAGCATCACTGGCCTGCCTGTTGGTCCCTGTTGAAGATGAGTTGTAAAGAGCATGCTTTTCCTAGTCCATGACTGTTGTCTGAACTAACTATTGCAACTGTGTTGTGAGATTGGAAGGGGCTGTGTGATCCAGTTCCTATAGGAACAGATGCAAAAGAGAAATAGTCTCAAGGCTGCCAGTATTGAAACCTCATTTTCAAGTGAGAGAGGTTTCATTCCTGACAGTATTGAGGATAGAAAGTACAGCATTCTAACAAGGTTAATGAGGCTCTTTAAACTGACTTTTCAGTGGGAGATGAGGGTGAGAATGCAGATGATATTCTTTTTGACTTGTCTTTCATGGCTGCCTTACAAAGGATGATAGCATTGCTGTTGTATCTCTTCAAGCTAAATAGTGTCCCTCCTTAGAAAAGCAGGCTAGGTGTCAATCTGATATTATTGCTAAAAATCTGCATAAGGAGCAGCACGTACATGGAAGATGCTGTACAGCACATTGAAAAGAGCTGGTCATTTTCTGATGGAGATTGAAGGAGGTGGATTACTCCCAGCAGTATGAGTAGAAGGAGCTGAAAAGGCTTACTTTACCATCCATGTAAAGCATGCCAAATCAGCCGTGAGGGTCTCAAGGCGCTGAGTTGTAGGCACAGGGAGATTAAGTGATTTGCCCAGAATCACAGGATGTAGAGCCAATGCCAAGACTCAAACCTGGACCCCAGACAGCCAAGGCCATTTTATGCCACACCCTCTCCTCTAAAGAATAAGCTCCATCCACCTATATTTCTTTCTGAAGTTCAGCGGATCCCATAATTTCTTAACAGTTTCTTTCTGCGAAGTAATTAAGTTGTGCACAGAATGTGCCAACCAACCCCCAACCGCATGTGAGAAATACTAGTTAGACGCATTGTGTGTGTTGGTGGAAGGGCCTCCACCTCGGGAATCACCTCGATATCCCCTGTGGCAAGGGTGTTCTCTAGTAGGTTAGAAACTGCAGAAGCTGTAAGAGTCCTGCCATTGTCCCAAACTGGAAGGTTGGCCTCTATTGGAGTCTTGAGGCTGGGGGCAGCCAGCCGTGCACCCCTGTCACGGCAGGCCACCGTGAAAACCTGATGGGTGAATATGTGTTTGATAGATGACTGGGCTTTATCTATGGAGCTGAAGGTTGAGACAAATATCCAGAGCTCCTTGACGAAAAGTTCACAAAAGAGCCTGCTCTGTGCCACTTGCTCTGCTTCTGATGTCACTAGATCTCCTAGTTAGGAGTCTATTTTTATCCAGAGTGATCTAAGCCTCTCGGTAGAGATGGTGTAGTTGGCATTACCCAGGAAAATAATGGCACTCTGGGCCCAGCCAGCAGGCAACTCCAGAGAAATGAGTGCACTTGATGCTTTTGATTCCTCTGTCATGTTCAATATCTTGATAAAAGTTCCTAAAAACATCCAGGAGCTTATCCTGGTACAACCATCATGAGCTGTCAATGCCCTTAGAATCACTGTCAACAGTACAACAAATTAGGCATTCTAACAACAATGACAGAAATTAAGGGAATCATAGTTCCAGTACTCATCTCCACATGGCTGTGGAGCAGCAAATAAAGAGGGAGAGAGAGAGAGAGAGAGAGAGAGAGAGAGAGAGAGAGAGAGAGAGAGAGAGAGAGAGAGGGGACATATGAGCAATGCTGCAACTTAGTCCTCTCCCAGTACTTTTATGTCACATTATGACTTGCAGGTCGCAGTAGGGATTTCAGCAGTTATTACTTCACATGTGTTGGAGTGCTGTTAACTCATAAGCTATATTATGAGTTATGTATCTTAAAGAATGCACTGGTAGACCTTTGATTTAGGCCATATTACCTTATTGAGGTACTGTGGAATTCTGAATGCTTGGGTTTTGTCTTAACTTTTAAGGACTAGGATGTGGATGTAATTATTTGAATTTTCACCTGTAAACTTAATTTTTCTGAGTCCTAGTCTTCATCATCACAGTTCTTAATTCCCTTCACCACTTCACTCACAACTGTTCACCATAGGGCCTATTTCTGTGCTTAGTTTAACATGAAGAGTGATTATCAGATTTTCAGTTCTGGTGAGGTGACCTTAAGCACAATGGTAGTATTGCATTGCTTTTGGTTCTTGTAAGTAATTAGCTACGTAAATAAAGAACTATCTGTTGCTAGAGGTTGGGCTCACTCTCTAATAATTATGACAAGGAAGAGTAGGACTCTCAGTAAAGAGGATTACTTGTAAGTAATAGGATCATCACTACCGCCATCTTTACCAACATCACCATTTCAATTTCGAACAATACTAAGATGCTAATATCCCATTACAGCTACTATTACCACCACCATCATTACTTGGCTCTCTTTGTAAGTAAGGTCACCCCAAACATTTTTCCTTCACCTCTCCTATTTTTCTGAATTTGCTTGGCCTTGGGACTCTGTGCACTTTACCACAGCTAACAATTGCAAAAATGCTTATGCTCTCTCCCTAAAACATGGCACACTTGTTTTAAACCACATTGGCACATTTAATCTACTTATATGCCCCCAGTAAAGTGGTATTGCTTGTACCCAGGGCATGTACATTAAATGTTACTAGTAGGCCTGCAGCACTTATTGTGCCACCCACTTCAGTAACCCTTTTTAACATGTCTCAGGCCTGCCATTGCAGCTGTGTACAGGTTTAAAATTCCATTTGGACCTGGAAACATAAACCTTTTGCCAGACTTAATCCTTTCTTTTTAGTGCAAATAAGTCACCCCTAGGGTAGGCCCTAAACATCCCATAGTGCAGGATGCAGTGTATTTAGTACTTTGGACGTGTACTTTAAAGTTTTACATGGGCTGATAGTGAAAACCTCTTGAATTGTTTTTTTCACTACTGCAAGGCCTACCCTTCCCATACCATTGGGTTACTTTATTACATTTAATAAGTGAAATTTGTGATTATGAGCAGGTAGGAATATCACACTTGGACATACATTACTTGTTATTTAAAAACCTCTTTAACTGTAAAGTCAAATTGTAAGTTATAGCTCTAAAAAGGGCAGTTTTAGAAAGTTGACATTTTTTTTCCTAACCATTTGGTGCCTGCAGCCTGTGTCCTGCATCACATGAGTAGGTTTAGCTAGCAGTTGAACTTTGCATATTCCTCCCAGACAGCATCTCAAAAGGGGGAGGGTTGGTTGTTGGCAGGCAGGGCCAACCTGATATAATGGGAGGGGTGGAGCTGTCACCTACCACACTTGCATTCGAAGACGCTGCCTCAGCACACTCACAAAGGTCTTCACCCTAGTCTATTGTCTCCCCAGACCCCATTGAGCCAGGACAGGGGAATGAATGAAATTCCAGAACCAGATTTGGGGTGAGGTCTTGGAGTTTCTCCCACTTCAAAGATGGTACCAGATATAAATATTGGATCCTCAAACAAACTATGTAATACACTCCTGAACATATGGATAATAAAGAATAAGGACTGCCCTGTGGCCTGAGGCCTACCCTCTTGCCTGAGAAAGAAAACTGAACCTTCTCCCTTCATTCCAGGCTACTGGCAGTAATGCCAGGAAAATAAATTGGATACTCAGACTGGCGCTTCAGTACACTTCCTGACCTGTGGGTACTACAGAAGAAGGACTACCTTCCTGCAAGAGATCTGTCCTGCTGTCTGAGGCCTGGCCTGATCTCTAAGAAGGAATACTGGCCCTGATCCCTTTATGCCAGGCTACCCGAAGTGACTCCAAGGGTCATCTGGCTGAACTCATGATCAGAGCTACAGGAACATAATAAGCTTCAGAGGCCTCCCTGTAACTGTCTAGCTGACCTGCTGCACTGGACCTGCCTGGAGCTACTACTGGATCTGCCTGATCCCTGTTGGCCTCTTCAGGAGTGTGCTCCTGATCTCAAATAGGTGCCACCCTGGTCCTGGACCCTTGGTGTGGCAATCAGGTGAGCTCCACCTAGAAGAAAATAAGAAATCATGAGGTTTTGGGCTCTTTATGACAGTGCTATCTCAGACCAAGATATTGTCATTCACACTTACTGCCAACACAAACATCTGGTGAACCCAACTGTTTTCCCACAGAGGCCTTCAGTGATAATTGGCAACACCAGATCTGCACTTCACGCTACAGCATTGACAGCCCATGATGACTGCCAATGTGAAACTCCCAACAGTGGGTGTCAACGACACTCAACATGATCTTTGTGTTACAGCAACAACAGTTAGCGGTGGCCTGCCTGCTCACTTCATGTCAGACTTTGAGATGGGACAAGTCCCTTAACAGCTGGCATTTGTTACACGAGCTCACACTTTTGATAACACCATAAGCCCATTCCACTTCTTTGAAATAAATCTCATTGAATCACAATTTTTTCTACCCCCCTTGCCCGAGAATATTCAATAATCTTGAGCTTGAGAACTAGAGCAGCTGCAAGAACTTTTATCCTTAAGAGATAATTTTGATACTTCAAAATAAAGACCTCAATACAGTCTTTAGGTTGTCTGTGTTGTGGGACTTGAGGGATTGACCTCACATATTTTTTTAGGTCTTGGTGTCAAACTTTTTGGTTGGTAGGGGCAGAGCCCCTGTTTAAATACTCAAATGTGCCTTTGAAGTGGGGGTACTCTTACCATTACCACCATTTGCTTCACCTTTACTATTACCACTGACATTACTACTACTGCCACATTACCATTGATTCGATCAATATTACCACCTCTGTTACCACAGTTACTATTTGAACCACCACTGCCACCACCAGTAACACCACTGCAATTATCAATGCTACCTCTGTTACCAACATAACCACACCACAATTACCATCTTTGCCATTACCACCATTATCCCACCACCCTTACCATAACAATTGTTGTTACCATTATCAGGATTACCATCACTATTAACACCACCATTATCTTCATACCTATAACCACAGTTATCTCCACTATTACCACCAGCACCATTACTACCAATGATACAATCACAGTGACTACCATTATCACTCTCATTAACAATGCTGCCACTACTATTACCACCTTTACCATGGTCATTACTGTGACCACTACACACATAGCCATCACTATGATAATTCTAACATTTATCACCCCAGCATCATTACCACTATCACTACCACCATCATCATCACCAGCAACATAATTGCCACCATTACCATTACTACCACCGGCATTAAAAAACATCACCATTGTGATTCAGACCTGTATTATGCAAACAAAGCTCCATCACAATTACTATTACCACCATCACCATTATCATCTTCATGACTTTACCACTACTATTAACATTACCTTTAACATTGCCATTAGCATCAATGTATTTTCAACAACTATTACCAGTATCACCACTATTGCCAACAGCACTGCCATAATAATTGCCTCAACAACCAACATTGCTGTCACCAACAGCCCCACCATTATCACAACCATTGCCATCACCATTATTACTACCAACACCACCATTACTACCATCAGTAATGGCACATCACCATAACCACCACCATTGCCACAACCGTATCAACTTTACTGTCAACACCAGCAACGTTATCACCATCATTATATCTTCCATCACCACTATTAGTACCACCACCAAACCCATTAACATGATTACTATGATAACCATGATGATCACCATTAACATTACCACCAATCCTCCCACATCCATCATCACAATTACCAATAAGACCATTATCATTACTACCTTGCCATTACCATCATTACCTCTATATTTACTAACACGAGTTCTATCACCACCACATTGTTATGTATCAGTCATGTGAGCCTATGTGTATGAGGCATTCATTACATGTTGTTAACTAGTGATAGAGTAAGTACTAAAAAAGATAATGGGTCTGGCTTTAATGTGGGAAGCTCATGCAAATTGCATACATCATTTGTTACATGCCTGTGTTTGAATGCATAACCTCATTAAAGCCAGACAGTTTTGGTTTGCCCTTCCTTGTATCTAGAGAAACAAGGCTATACATGATGTATTTGCCTTTTCAGTCGTCAATCAAAGTAATTTTTTTGGCAATGTAACCATAAAAAAAAAACACATCAGTAATTAATTGCAATAAAAACACACTGAGAAGTGTGCAATACAGTGTGCAAAAATGCATAAAATGGTGTCCCATCGGCGTAAAAAGTTTTTACATAAGTAGAAGTTCAAAAACATAGCAGCTAAACACCGAATTATCAATTCATACTTAATCTTTCACGAAATCACTAAATAATCAGTTTAAGATCTACAGTAAAAACAGTACTACTTAAGAAGGTAACATATCCTAGATGATCTTGTCTTTCCTTTTCCTCAGTGCTTGCTTGACATAGCTAATTGCATAAGACATAAACTGCAGGTTAAGAGGCTGTAAGAATTGAAGGCTGGGTCTGAAGGATCTAGGGTTATTCTTATGCATGCGAGGGCATATAAATTGGATTATATGTTTTGAATAATAACCACAAAAACATGAAAAGTGTAACATTTTGCTGCCACGAATAATCACAGGGACAGCTGGACAAACTTGAAAACCTGCTGATAGAGTGCTACAAGGAAATGGACTGTGGATAGTCTGAAGCAAGACAGATAAAATCAATGTTCAGGACTAGGTATCCACAGTGGAAAATGTTCCATCCGTTCTGTAGTCACACTCTCTGTGTAACGAAGAACAGAGTCCATCGTCTGGATTTTAGTAGTTCTGATATATTTTCTGTAGTTATACAAGATGGATTTTACCTGGGCACATGAATTGTTATCCATTTCATTTGGCAATGGAACAAACTCGGAACTCCAAGCTCAGAAAAAGTTATTTTAATGTAAATCAAACAGGGGATAGAATCCATGTGATCTTGTTTGACACAGTTTACAGAAGATTTTTGAGAAATGTTGCTCTGAGGAGAATGTCATTTCTTTAAACACAATAGGAGGGGTGCAATCTTTGCCATATTTTTCATAAAGCGGAGGCCAACTTCTGTGTGAGATATAAAACTTGCAGTACTGTTAAGGGTTGCTAACAACCTACTTAGGAATTTAGTCCAATGACTTGTAAACACCCCAAGTCAAAGTAGCCCTAAACATCTGTCCCATCAGTTCCCAGAGAAAGCCATTTCCTTTTCTACAATGAAATCAGTTCCTTGATCTGCTTATGACCAAGTTTCCTGGCAAATTAAAAAATTGCATCCACTGCTCCTACACATTCATGAGCTCTCTGGGTTAAAATCTTATCCTACTTTAATTTTGCATCCAACATAAAACCAAGATAATTAATTACAGGAGTCAAGTAATAGCTGCAGCTCGTTGCTGGTGTGAGAGATTAGCATCGCAGCATCTGCATAAAGAAGGATGGGCATGGGTCAACTGCCAACCTTTGGTTAATCTTTCTCTGTAGCCACCAGTACTTGGACAAAAGAGTTAATAAAAAAAAGGAATAAGAAGGGAGCTAAAATACAGCTTTTTCAACCCCCCACCCCCGATTAGACAAAAAAAAAGGTGTATATCTGTGTAAGGTTTTTTATCTCCTAGAGTTATATAGCACGGCTTATCACCGGTGAGGGTATCCATGGGCATGCAGAGATAAGTGATTTGCCCAGAATCACAGAACATTGCACCAACACTGAGGCATGAAATCAGATCACCAGCTCCTGAGGCAGTCCCTCTGACTGCTGCGCCGCATCCTCTCCCTATTGATCTTGGCTTTACAGGACTTGTGTGGTCATGCCCCAGAGCGGGCATTAGAGGAGATCTATCAGGGTGTTTTCAATACCAGCCTTACTCATCATATCCCATACCTTAGCCCTATCTACTAGATCAAAAGCACTGTAGAGGTCCATAAATGCCAAACCTTCCCTGGCTTTAACATATTTCCCTGTTAGTAAGAGTCAGTTCAGGGATTGTTTTATTGTACCCACAACTGGGCGAAAACTGAATTGCACCTCTGAAAAAAAAAATCTTCCTCCATGCAATCTTTCAGTTTTCGGAGAACTGCCCTCTCCAGGATCTTGACTGAGTAATCCAAAAGGAAGACAGGGTGATAATATATTGATTGATTTCTATCCCCCTTCTTGAAGACAGGTACAATTGTGAATTCCCTCCAAAAGTTTGGGATGACGTCTCTAGTAGCAGCTCGAAGCACAACCAAATGTGGGAATCTGTACAAAGACATCTATTTCCCCCATCAGGTCCATGTGCTTCATCTTGATGTTAGGTGCCTCTGGGGAAGCTTTTGGGACAGTTCCTTAATCAGAACTTTTTGAGAAATGGGATACCCAATCTTCTGAAGGGTTATGACATTCTATGTTATGATGCTTATCATCAGAGAAGTAAGGCTGGTTAACAACGTTCCAGAGCGCCCTGGAATCCCAGAGGTGTGAGACTACTTGTAAGTCCTCCCAGGCCTTGACCCTTATCTGCCTCTCCTCTCTTCTAGGGTTACTTCATTAATTTGCCTAGCCTGCCTCATAGCCCTGATATTAGGGGCTGACATCTTAGTGGCCAGTTTATGGTTTTTTAGACGCGGTAGACAATGCATGGTTAAACCATCTGTTACTAGTGGGTTCTGTATGTGTTTTCCTAATAGCCATCATACAATACACTATTTTGCAAAGGTTATCAAAACTCTCCAAAGCTTCCCGTTGTTTAGCCTCGTCTAATAGACAACACATAACCTCTTCTTTGCCATCTAATATTTAAAGTGAACATCTTTCTTTTTTTATTTGTCATATTGTTCACAAAACATTTCCACATATTAGGCCAGTTTTACTTATGCTTTTTTCTCAGGTAATATTTCTTTTGTAACGCAAACCTAACGCAAAAAGTAATGTTGGGATGTTCTATGCAGGGCAAATTGAGATGTGCATTTGATAGTTTCCCAAAGTAATG